>NC_143038.1:58231093-58537812 GCF_057628025.1 Oncorhynchus mykiss | reverse complement strand
AAGGCAATGTATAGGCAATGTCATTTACATTATAAACACATTTAAACAAACAATTTCATTCGAAATCAAAGTTTACCATAAGAATATTTTCAAAGAGGGAACGTTATGAATGGGCGTCTTTTCTTTCAACGATGAACTTATCAACAAGATTTAGTATGCAAAATTAACTGTGCAAGAGATTTTCTTGTAGGCAGAGCACATTGGAGTAGGATTCTATTGCATTGACAGGCACTTAACACAGACCGGGTGCGCCATAACCAATCAGAGCTGCAGTAGACCTACATGCAAATAGCCATTGCCATATATGGATCTCTGCCATTCACTTTGAACTGGACTGTGTTTAGGTTAGTGCCTAAAGTTGCACAGAATTTTCAACGTTCAAATTTGCACTCGGCAGAACGGAAAATTCCTCAGTGATGAAAAAATTTGAGGGAACATTAGTCACCACATATTGAGCATGTTTGGGATGCTCTGGATCAATGTGTACAACAGCATATTCCAATTCCCGCTAATATCCAGTAACTTCGCACAGCCATTGAAGAGTGGGAAAACATACCACATTTCACAAACAACAGCCTGATCAATTCTATGTGAAAGAGATGTGTCGCACTACATGAGGCAAATAGTGTTCACACCAGATGCTGACCGGTTTTCTGATCCTTGCACCTACCATTTTTTAAGGTATCTGTGACCAGCAGATGCACATCTGTATTCCCATTCATGTGAAATCCATTGATTAGGGCCTAATGAATTCATTTCAATTGACTGATTTCCTTATATTTAAATTGTTGCCTGTTGCATTTATATTTTTGTTCAGTGTTTGTCTTGACTAATTCAGGCATGTCGAATGTGCTTGGACCAATCAATCCATAAATGAGAGTCTATTTTCTCTCGGCTTGTAAATTGGACTTTTATCTTATTATCTGGAATAATAATATTCTTAAAACTGTCAAATGTAAAGCTTATTATGAAAGACAACAGAAACAGTTCCAGATTTAAAATGAAAATGCAGCCTGAATATTTAATACCAAAGATTAATGGGCGACCTGTTTAAATGAGACACTACAAGACTAAGGATTTGAGGATTTGAGAATGTGTCTTGCTGGAGCAGCAGGATTTAAAAGGACAGGCTTATTTGATAAGACATTTAAACATATGCTGGGTAAAAGCATAAGTGTGAGTATATCCGTGATACATATGAACCCTCAGGGGATTACAAAAGGCGGTGAGACTTTACATTGTTGTCCCTATTATGATGTAACTGCACAGCAACACAACTTTATGACCCTGTCTTTACATACTAACACACATGTAATTACTATGTAATTACTACAGTTATTACTGTGTATTCAGGCTACATAGTTGTAGGGGCAACTGAATGTAAAGTGTTACCCCAAAGGGTATGAGAGAAACAGCAACCATGACTACATGCAGTACTGTACATGCTACTGAATCATCAGGACCTGCTAGCACTGACCTGCAATATAACTACCAAACGTAGCTACTTAGCCCTAATCCATGACCTTAGGAAATAGACATTCTTATACAGTTGTCTTATGGTAATTTGGCAGTAAATACACCCATTGTCTCATCATCCCATGTTTTAATGTCATCCCTGCTAAACAGCCCTGAATGCAGAGAAAATGGCAAGCACAGGGTCTGTTTGCTTGAGGTGAAAACTGAGGTTTAGAGAGAGCTGTTCTCACTTGTCCCAGAGGACATCCTAGTTTGTTGGGGGTATTGGTGTGGAAATGTTGACAGTTCCTTGAGGACCAGCCTCATTTGATCAAGTACCCCCTGCTACCTGTGAGAGACCCGATGTATGTCAATAGTTGAATGTTAGTGTATGAAGCCCCCCAAAGAGTAACAAAGCTTTCAGAGGCACCAAGGGAGAGAGATACACAAACAGGAGGGAGTGACACGGGGAGAGAGGAGGCATGGACCTTCAGGCCTCTGAAGACCAACATACCCAGCATGGAAGCTCAAGCCTGGGGTTACGTGCTACAAGGCTTCTCTACTGGGAGCTCAACACTGACGTCTTTCCCTTTTCCACTGCATCTTACTGTTCCACGATCTGATGAAGAAATAAACAATGAAAACATCGAAGCGTGAGACAACACAAGGAGTTGTGGGATGTAAATATGAATTGAGTGGTAAGAAAATAGACAGAGTGTAGGGTGATGAAATAGATCAGTGTTGCAGATTCAAAAACTGAAATGTGAAATAAGCTCCCCAGACTCCATGCTGCTCCCCACACACTGTCTGCATTACAAGCAGATGGTAGGTGGTGAGATGCCGTTGACATCTGTTCGTGGGTAGACAATCTGTAGGTTTTTCAAGGAGATAAGAGCCTGTCCATTGACTGGGAAGATGGACTGTGCCTTCATACTGCCAAAAGTCACATGTGAACGTCTGCTTTTAAATATATATGTTGTCGTTGTATTTTTAATCTCATGATAGACCCAGACTCTGTGCAAGACTGCACTGTGTTGCCATAGTTATGGGAAGGCGGTGGAAAAACACAGCTGAATGAGATTATTCATAAATGAACTCCTGCATGGAACAAGCCTATGCAAGCCTGTGTTCTGCAGAATATGCTAATAACATCCTGCCTATATAAAGACAGTAGACAATGGCTTCAGAATTACACTGCTCAATTTAATACAATGGTTGATTTGTTGTTCTGGATGCAGTCCATTTTGTGCTTCATTAAAAGATCAGTGTATTTTGGGATGCAGAGATGGTACATTTTCTGGAAAAGGATTTATTACCTCTTTTCACTGAAACGTTGACAGCATTGTTTACTGTGTCCTAAATCCAAGATTAACAATCACATGACTACCCAACCAGTGTCAAACTTCTCTATTCGAGGTGTATGTTAAAAACTGATAACCATGCTCCATAAAAATAAAAATATATAAACATTGTTTACTGTGTAAACTGACAGTAGAGAATTCAGCAACCCACTCCAAAAATATGAACCGCTGATCCTCTAGTCAACACTACTAGAGGCAGCCATTCAGAACAAAACTACCATACTATGACTGTACACTTGGCCTTTGTTCATTATGTTTGTGTGGGCATGTTATCATGTGTGAGAAAGCAGTCTAAGACATGAGCAGGGTTATTGACGTGGTGGTTCAGACTTCAAAATGAATTGGACTATAAACAACCCAGATGAGGTGCTGTGTTGTTTTACACTGTGTTGCATTGTGATTTCGGAAGTCTGTTCATCAACATTTCTCCATAGCAGAGGAGGCTGCTGGGAGGAGGTATAGGAGGATGGGCTCATTGTAATTAAATAAATTAAACAGAGTCGAACGTGGTTTCCATATGTTTGATACCATTCTATTCTAGCCATTACAAGAGTCCGTCCTCCCATACCTCCTCGCACCAGCATCCTCTGCTCCATAGTCAATCTGTACCAACAGACACCTAAGGGACTAATGCTCAATGACCTCAGTATAGCCACTCTGGCTCTGGTCACAGTGTTTGCAGCTGCCATAGAGATCCCCAAAGTATCCATTTTCCATGATGACATCCTCAGTTCATTATGTCAATCCACATAATGAAGTGGCCACTAGAACAAGACCAGAGATTAGGTCCTCATGAGGCCAGCAGAGATGATGAGGAGGATAAGGGGAACACAACTACTGCCCTCCCAATCCCATTCCCCCTTCATGTAAAGGTATGCAATCAGGAAATTCATTACACTCTGCCCTGGCAACGGCTGACGTGTGTGAGGTCAGTAGTACACAGTGGGGTGAGGTGGTATGGTGGGTGGGGAAACCCTGTGGTACGCTAGATGGAGGGGTGGGGTGGTACGCTAAGTGGAGGGGATGAGGGTGGTAGGGTGTGTGGGGAGACCCTGAGGTATGCTAGGTGGAGGGGATGAGGGTAGTAGGGTGGGTGGGGAGACCCTGTGTTACACTAGTTGGAAGGGATGAGGGTGGTAGGGAGACCCTGGGGTACGCTAGGTGGAGGGGATGAGGGTGGTAGGGTGGGTGGGGAGACACTGGAGTGCGCTAGGTGGAAGGGATGATGGTGGTAGGGTGGGTGGGGAGACCCTGGGGTACGCTAGGTGGAGGGGATGAGGGTTATGGTGGTCAGTTGGGGGTAAGGTGTGTAAGGCCTCCTAATCACTTTTCTGTTAGTGGTAGAGGTTGAGTAGTACTGCATTCTTGTGGATAATCTTGTTTTGGGGCCAAGGGCGTAATTGTGGGTTGAGGCCAAAGCTTGTCTATTGTACAAATGCGTATTTGCTCTTTACACAACTATAGAGAGAAAATATATGAACGCAACAATTTCAAAGATTCTACTGCGTTACAGTTCATAAAAGGAAATCAGTCAGTTGAAATACATTCATTAGGCCCTAATCTATGGATTTCATATGACTGGGAATACAGATATGCATCTGTTGGTCACAGATACCTTAAAAAAAGGTAGGGGTGTGGATCAGAAAACCAGTCAGTATTGCCTCATGTAGTGCGACACTCCTTCACATATCAGGCTGTTGATTGTGGCCTGTGGAATGTTGTCCCACTCCTCCTCAATTGCTGTGCAATGTTGCTAGATATTGGCGGGAACTGGAACAAGTTGTCTTACACGTCAATCCAGAGCATCCCAAACATGCTCAATAAGTGACGTGTCTTGTGAGTAAGTAGGTCATTTTCAACTTTCAAGAATTGTGTACAAATCCTTGCAACATGGGGCCATGCATTATCATGCTGAAACATGAGGTGATGGCAGCAGATGAATGGCACGAATATTGGCCTCAGGATCTCGTTACGGTATATCTATGCATTCAATGCAACTGTGTTCGTTGTCCGTAGCTTGTGCCTGCCCACACCACAACACCACCGCCACCATGAGGCACTCTATTCACAATGTTGACATCAGCAAACTGATCACCCACACAACGCCATACACGCTGTCTGCCATCTGCCCGGTGCAGTTGAAACCAGGATTCATCCATGAAGAGCACACTTCTCCACCGTGCCAGTGGCCATCGAAATTGAGCATTTGCCCACTGAAGTCGGTTGCTGCGCCAAACTGCAGTCAGATCAAGACCCCAGTGAGGAAGACAAGCACGCAGAATGAGCTTCCCTCAGACGGTTTCTGACAGTTTGTGCAGAAATTCTTCCTATGTGCAAACCCACAGTTTCATCAGCTGTGCAGGTGGCTGGTCTCAGACAACCCGGGAAGTGAAGAAGCCGGATGTGGAGCTCCTGGGCCGGCGTGGTTCACGTGGCCTGCAGTTGTGAGGCCGGTTGGACGTACTGCCAAATTCTCTAAAATGGTGTTGGAGGCGGCTTATGGTAGAGAAAGGAACATTAAATTATGTTGGACATTCCTGCAGTCAGCATGCCAATTGCACACTCCCTCAAAACTTGACACATCTGTGGCATTGTGTTGTGTGACACATTTTAAAGTGCCATTTTATTGTTTTATAATTTTCCATTAAGGTATCTTTACTTTTACTCAAGTATGATAATTGGGTACTTTTTCCACCACTGAGGAGAAATGCTCACTAACAGGGATGTAAACAAATTTGTGCAAAACATTTGAGAGAAATTTGCTTTTGTGCATATGGAGCATTTCTGGGATATTTTAATTTCAGCTCATGAAACATGAGACCAACACTTTACATGCAACGTTTATATTTTTTTCAGTGTAATATCAGCAAAGTGTCAGTAAATGGTTGTAAACATTTTTTTTACATAGTCCTCTTGCATTTACATTTTTCATTAAGAGCAAATTTAAGATACATTTTTATTGCAACCATTAATACTTCCTGTGTCAGTCTGTAGTGATTAAAAGGGGATTAGACTGCACACTAAAGTAATACTCAGAAAAACCTCAGCCTTATCTCAAGATGTCTGCATCTAAATCTATCTCTTACTGTATGTCAATGTCCTATGATTAGACAGGCAGTTGTGTACTTCCATATTTCCTCAACAAAAAAAATGTAAATACTTGTTATTACTTCTCTGATGTTCAATTGAGCAGCATTATGTTTCAGATATTGCAGTCCTGTTTCCTTATTGTCACACCCTGGTCAAAGTATTTTGTGTTTATCTTTATTTATTTGGTCAGGCCAGGGTGTGGCATGGGTTTTTGTATGTGGTGTGTATGTATGGGGATTGTAGCTAGTGGGGTGTTCTAGCTAAGTCTATGGCTGTCTGAAGTGGTTCTCAATCAGAGGCAGGTGTTTATCGTTGTCTCTGATTGGGAACCATATTTAGGCAGCCATATTCTTTGAGTTTGTCGTGGGTGATTGTCCTTAGTGTTCCTGTCCTTAGTGTTAGTTTGCACCAGTTTAGGCTGTTTTGGTTTTCATTACGTTTATTATTTTGCACTGTTTGTATTTAGATTCGTGTTGCTATAGTCACAATAAACATGGATCGTAATCTACACGCTGCATTTTGGTCCGACTCTCCTTCTCACGAAGAAAACCGTTACAGAATCACCCACCACAAAGGGACCAAGCAGCGTGTCAACAGGCAAGAACAGCCCAAAGTGGAGTACAGTATGGACTATACTTCTTGGGAGGAAATCCTCGACGGGAGAGGACCCTGGGCTAAACCAGGGGAGTATAGCCGCACCAAGGTGCAGCCGAAGAAGGAACAGAGGCAGCAGCAGCCGCAGTGGGAGAGAGCGTCATGGGAGTATGAATTAGATAATGGTGGACCATGGGCTCAACCGGGAGAATATCGCCGTCCCAAGGAAGAACTGGAGGCGGCGAAAGCTGAGAGGCGCAAATATGAGGAAGTAGCACGACGGAGCGGATGGAAGCCCGAGAGTAAGCCTCAAAAATTTCTTGGGGGGGGGCTAACAGGGAGTATGGCTACGCCAGGTCGCAGACCTGAGCCAACTCCCCCTGTTTATCGTGAGGAGCCAAGGAGGAGACCAGAACCGGTGTTGGAGGTAAGCGAAGCAGAGACTGTGAAGGAGTTAATGGGGAAATTGGAGGAGAGTGAAATGAGGGAGTTGCTGTGTTGGTGCTTTAAATATGATATTCGCCCGAAGGAGCGTGTCGGGGATTTATTGGCACCTGGGTCAGTGCTCTCTACTCGTCCTGAGGTGTGTGCTAGTCAGCTGGTGAAGACAGTGCCAGTCTCACGCACCAGGCCTCCTGTGTACCTCCCTAGCCTTGCATGTCCTGTGCCAACACCGCTCTCAAGATCTCCAGTACGCCTTCACGGTCTAACCCATCCTGTGCCACCTCCACACCCCAGCCCTCCGGTAGCAGCTCCCCGCACTAGGCTTCCTGTGCGTGTCCTCGGCCCAGTACCACCAGTGCCAGCACCACGCATCAGGCCTACAGTGCGCCTCGCCTGTTTAGCGCTGTCGGAGCCTTCCTCCTCTCCAGCGCTGTCGGAGTCTCTCACCTGTTCAGCGCTGCCAGAGCCTTCCTCCTCTTCAGCACTGTTGGAGTCTCCCGCCTGTTTAGCGCTGTTAGAGCCTTCCTTCTCTACAGCGCTGCCGGAGTCTCCCGCCTGTTCAGAACTGCCAGTTAGCATAGAGCTGCCAGTTAGCATAGAGCTGCCAGTTAGCATAGAGCTGCCAGTTAGCATAGAGCTGCCAGTTAGCATAGAGCTGCCAGTTAGCATAGAGCTGCCAGTCTGCAAGGAGCTGCCAGTCTGCAAGGAGCCGCCAGAGCTGCCTGTCTGCAGGATGCCGCCAAAGCTGCCAGTCTGCAGGATGCCGCCAGAGCTGCCAGTCTGCAAGGAGCCGCCAGAGCTGCTAGTCTGCAAGGAGCCGCCAGAGCTGCTAGTCTGCAAGGAGCCGCCAGAGCTGCCAGTCTGCATGGAGCAGCCAGGGCCGCCAGTCAGCATGGAGCAGCCAGGGCCGCCAATTAGCATGGAGCAGCCAGGGCCGCCAGTCAGTATGGAGCAGCCAGGGCCGCCAGTCAGTATGGAGCAGCCAGGGCCGCCAGTCAGTATGGAGCAGCCAGGGCCGCCAGTCTGCATGGAGCAGCCAGGGCCGCCAGTCAGCATGGAGCAGCCAGGGCCGCCAGTCAGCATGGAGCAGCCAGTCAGCATGGAGCAGCCAGTCAGCATGGAGCAGCCAGAGCAGCCAGTCAGCATGGAGCAGCCAGAGCTGCCAGTCAGCATGGAGCAGCCAGTCAGCATGGAGCAGCCAGAGCTGCCAGTTGACCAGACTCTCCCAGATCTGCCAGTCGACCAGACTCTCCCAGATCTGCCAGTCGACCAGACTCTCCCAGATCTGCCAGTCGACCAGACTCTCCCAGATCTGCCAGTCGACCAGACTCTCCCAGATCTGCCAGTCGACCAGACTCTCCCAGATCTGCCAGTCGACCAGACTCTCCCAGATCTGCCAGTCGACCAGACTCTCCCAGATCTGCCAGTCGACCAGACTCTCCCAGATCTGCCAGTCGACCAGACTCTTCCAGATCTGCCAGTCGACCAGACTCTTCCAGATCTGCCAGTCGACCAGACTCTTCCAGATCTGCCAGTCGACCAGACTCTTCCAGATCTGCCAGTCAGCCAGGATCTGGTAGATTCATCAACCTGCCTGAGCTTCCTCTCACTCCTGAGCTTCCTCTCACTCCTGAGCTTCCTCTCACTCCTGAGCTTCCCCTCAGTTCCGAGCTGCCTCAGTCCCGAGCTGCCCCTCAGTCCCGATCTGCTCCTCAGTCCAGTGGGGTTCTGGGTGAGGACTACTAGGCCATGGTCGGCGGCGAGGGTGGACTATCCAGGGACGCGAGGAGAAGGGACTAAGACATTGATTGAGTGGGGTCCACGTCCCGCGCCGGAGCCGCCACCATGGACAGACGCCCACCCGGACCCTCCCTATTGTTTTGAGGTGCGTTCGGGAGTCCGCACCTTAGGGGGGGGGGTTCTGTCACACCCTGGTCAAAGTATTTTGTGTTTATCTTTATTTATTTGGTCAGGCCAGGGTGTGGCATGGGTTTTTGTATGGTGTGTATGTATGGGGATTGTAGCTAGTGGGGTGTTCTAGCTAAGTCTATGGCTGTCTGAAGTGGTTCTCAATCAGAGGCAGGTGTTTATCGTTGTCTCTGATTGGGAACCATATTTAGGCAGCCATATTCTTTGAGTTTGTCGTGGGTGATTGTCCTTAGTGTTCCTGTCCTTAGTGTTCCTGTCCTTAGTGTTAGTTTGCACCAGTTTAGGCTGTTTCGGTTTTCATTACATTTATTATTTTGCACTGTTTGTATTTAGATTCGTGTTGCTATAGTCACAATAAACATGGATCGTAATCTACACGCCGCATTTTGGTCCGACTCTCCTTCTCACGAAGAAAACCGTTACACTTATACTCATCAATTGAAGCCTTTACGCTGCATGTGTACTGTACTCTAGACTTCTATCAATGGAAATCAAGCATCTTCTAGACACATTTACAACAGCTACTGCAACTGGCATATCTATTGACGGAAACTAAATATTGTTTGTTGTGTTCTAACCTGTCTAGGACTGGGGTTCCGCTAGTGTGTTTCCTATCCAACACTAATAATAATATGCATATATTAGCATCTGGGACTAAGTAGGAGGCAGTTCACTCTGGGCACCCTTTTCATCCAAAAGTGAAAATGCTGCCCCCTATCCCAAACAAGTTTTAACTGAATTTCAATTACATTGAATGTAACTATCAAAATAATTGATTAGAAAATTCTGACATTGTGCTTAAATGCAAACAAATATTTATTTGAAGTGCAGCTGGAAATTGTGCCTTTGCGTTGTATCCTTAGATTAAGATCTAAAAGCATCCATACAAAATATGCAAAGGAGCAGTAATGTAATTAGTTGCTTTCTGAACCGTCAGTGTACAGCTTCCATTATGCAGAAGGCCTTGTCGTGTGATTTTCCTTTATATTCATTAGGAGCAATCCAAGATACCTCTCATTCTTGTTGGTCTTTTAATTTGTTTGTCTCATTGACATTCCATTACTTTTTTTTATACAATTTTCTGATAAGTGTAATAAGTAGATTCAGTATGCTTGATTTGCCAGATTTATCATTCTCATATGTGTAATCTTCATAATGCAGCTGCAAGTCCTACCAACAGTTGTGCTTCAAACTTGAACCATTCACATGGGGAAAATGTTGCATGTTGTATCCTTGTATTCTAGTGCCTCCTACTATTTTGAAATGTTTCTATTTGTTCTACTTGTAAAAAATGCGCTTCATGACCCAATAAAGCTTACATAACATAAACATTTTGAATTTTTTTTTGATTTTGCCTGGAGTTGAGATTGTCCAAGCACACACAGTATCTCCCTTCATGCTGATCCTAATCCATTATTCACAACATGTATTCCTCTCACAGAAGCCAGAGCAGCACCATTTTGATCTGGTTTTAGGGAGAAAATTCCTTCACACCAAGACAAACAAAATAGCTGGTGCCTCCTACAACTACCAATTTCCAAATTTAACAAAGCTATGTTGCAATGTACAAATAAAGAATAGTTTATCTACTATATTGAACCAAATTCTGGCATCGCTTTTGGCAACCTACACATCCTCATTGTGAAAACAGCAGTTACCTTGGCAACAAGCACACCACAATAAGGGCAAATTGGGAGACAAACAAATCGTGCTGTGAAACGGAGGCTGGATCCGTGTAATAGATTTACGTAATCAAGGACATTTACTGTACAGCCACTCATACTGAGATCTTGGGAAAAACACCATTCTGTCACATGGACACTGCTGTTGCTGCTTCCTCTAACTTAGTGTGGTACCATCACTGAATAGAGATGGGATTCTGACATACACCAGCCAGGTTGCCCAGTCCTGGTTTGAAACGGTGCCTGATGGCACTGATACCTCACAAAGGAGGAACACTTCATTTCTTCTTTATACAGTATGTTTGGTTCATGCTTCATACATTCAAAATGGTTAGCAGGTGGAGGTGGTGTTTCGAGCCATATTGGATCTGAATTTCATTCATTTCATTCGTCCAGTGGTACTGATAACATTTCATACACTTAAACTGCTCGGCCCACTTCAGTTAGGCACTGATCAAAGAAGGATTCCTCTGTGGAAGGTTTTATATTGCTGCTGCTTCTAATGCTGAAGGCTCCAGAGGCTTATCATTGTCACTCGACTGGATCATTGTTAGGAATAGCTTCTGCCTAGGTGACTTTCCATTTGGGCCTTTCGCCAAACACCAGGCAACTCAGGTGGTTTTCCCTTCACACCTACAGTAGACTGCATCTCATGGAATACTGGAGAATGTGGTTGCTTCATTAGAGCCCTGTCATACGATGGGCCACCGTGTGTGCTCATACCCAAATACAGCCTCTAACAAGGGATTCATGACAGCAGACTCGCACCACAGAGCGACAACCTTGGACAATTGTAGGTCGACCTACATTCTGTTTGCCTGGAGGAACTGCACCCATCCAAAATCTAATAACCGCCAACCTTGCTACTCTGTCAGTGAAAATGTGGCAAGCACTACTTGGCCTGCAAGTACTCCATCACTGATGAAGTTAATCTGGAGCTCCATCATCATGTCCCTGCCATGAACAGGAGCCAGGGTTTGTTTGGTTGTTTTTATAGTACGATGTTCAGTTTTGCAATGCAGAATTGTTGGACGCCATCTATTCAAGGCTATTTGTGGAATACATCAGCCATCGATGTGTGACAGGAAAGTGATATATTTGGAACAAAGCAAGCGGGCTACACAGAAAATATTGAATATATTGTAATACTGAATTATATTATAGGAGTGAAATATGACACACACCAGACATATTCAGACACCGTAGCAGGTCAACAGAGGAGGTTTGTATGAGTTATACTGCTGACCGACCGGCCCAAGTAGAGGTTGGCATGATAATGACAAGACACAATTATCTTTGTCATTCTAACCTACTATATCTACACTGTTCGCTCAAAGTTTCATTGGCTGCTAGGAGTGAGACAGTGAATATGAGGAATTATAGAAAATAATTGGTTTGGGATTTCCTTCAATTGGAAGAGACCTCTAGATAGAATGCTAAGGTGATTCCTACCTCCGTGATGTTGTTTTGTCTTGATTTATGGCTACACATTTACATAAGTGTTACATTGCCATGGCCTAAGAACAACAGTAAGCCTTCTATGTTATTCCACCCTGTCACTACTTATTCCTGCAGATGCATTAGAGGACCCTGGTGAATGTGACTTATCTGGGTGACTCAGTTGGCTTGTTGCTTCTCTCTCATAACAACTGATATTTAAAGTTAGAATTATTTCAATAACACAAGGGCTACAATACACAAGAGAATATGTTAAATTTATTCTCCTGGTTTTACTGTATCCGAACCCACCATCAACCGGATTAGGAATGTCTGGCTAATTCCTACCTAAACAGTTCATTCAAGTGACATGGAATGACCCTGACTGCATTTAGCCATAGAATTTATGAACTTGACATTTTAGGCGATATCTATCTAAAAGGTGTAGTGGCATTTATCTCTTGCCCACTGGCCCTTTGTATGTGGAACACTATCTGTGGTGTTGAAACATCAAGTGTTGTAGTTGCATTTTTCCTTCACATTTTCAAGGCTGGAAGTTTCAGCACCAAGCTCACCCTCTCAAAGAAATCTGATCTGCCAGCTGGGCCTGGGCTTTCCAAACTGAGACAGTGACACAGAGACAATCTCTTTTTGATGAGATTGTGGAAAAGATCAATGCTCATGAGATTAGATGTGAGATAAATGTGATTGAGTTTAGCAGGTTGTCCTGGGAATGTCATCCTCAACTCCTGAGGGCCTAAGCCAAATATTAAGGCATCTATGGTGCAAACTGATTTTATTTTCTCGTCATGTTGAGTTAGGAGAGGAAGCCTCGGGGGTGGCAGCATTATGGTGGCAGCATCATGTTGTGGGGGTGCTTTGCTGCAGGAGGGACTGGTGCACTTCACAAAATAGATGGCCTCATGAGGAAGAAAAATTATGTGGATTTATTGAAGCAACATCTCAAGACATCGGTCAGGAAGTTAAAGCTTGGTCTTCAAAATGGACAATGACCCCAAGCATACTTCCAAAGTTGTGGCAAAATGGCTGAATTAAGGACAACAAAGTCAAGGTATTGGAGTGGCCATCACAAAGCCCTGACCTCAATCCTATAGAAAATTTGTGGGCAGAACTGAAAAAGCGTGTGCGAGCAAGGAGGCCTACACACCTGACTCAGTTACACCAGTTCTGTCAGGAGGAATGGGCCAAAATTCATCCAACTTATTGTGGGAAGCTTGTGGAAGGCTACCCAAAACGTTTGACCCAAGCTAAACATTTTCAAGGTAATGCTACCAAATACTAATTGAGTGTATGTAAACTTCTGACCCACTGGGAATGTGATGAAATAAATAAAAGCTGAAATAAATCATTCTCTCTACTATTATTCTGACATTTCACATTCTTAAAATAAAGTGGTGATCCTAATTTACATAAAACAGCAAATTTTACTAGGATTAAATGTCAGGAATGATGAAAAACTGAGTTTAAATGTATTCGGCTAAGGTGTATGTAATCTTCCGACTTCAACAATTTCCATCCCTAACTATAACATTTTCCGACAAGATAGAACTGCCAAAGGGGGCGGTGTTGCAATCTACTGCAGAGAGAGCCTGCAGAGTTCTGTGTTACTATCCAGGTCTGTACCCAAACAATTAGGGCTTCTACTTTTAAAAATCCACCTTTCCAGAAACAAGTCTCTCACCGTTGCCGCTTGCTATAGACCACCCTCTGCCCCCAGCTGTGCCCTGAACACCATTTGTGAATTGATTGCTGCCCCATCTATCTTCAGAGCTCGTGCTGCTAGGTGACCTAAACTGTGACATGCTTAACATCCCGGCCATCCTACAATCTAAACTTGATGCCCTCAGTCTCACACAAATTATCAAAGAACCCACCAGGTACAACCCCAAATCCGTAAACACAGGCACCCTCATAGATATCATCCTAACCAACTTGCCCTCCAAATACACCTCTGCTGTTTTCAACCAAGATCTCAGCGATCACTGCCTCATTGCATGCATCCGTAATGGGTCTGCGGTCAAATGAGCACCCCTCATCACTGGCAAACGCTCCCTAAAACACTTCAGCGAGCAGGCCTTTCTAAACGACCTGGCCCGGGTATCCTGGAAGGATATTGACCTCATCCTGTCAATAGAGGATGCCTGGTTATTCTTTAAATATGCCTTCCTCACCACCTTAAATAAGCATGCAACATAAAAAAAATGTTAAACCAGGAACAGATATAGCCCTTGGTTCTCTCCAGACCTGAATGTCCTTGACCAGCACAAAAACATCTTGTGGCGTACTGCGTTAGCATCGAATAGCCCCTGTGATATGCAACTTTCAGCCAAGTTAGGAACAAATATACACAGGCAGTTAGGAAAGCTAAGGCTAGCTTTTTCAGGGAGAAATTTGCATCCTGTAGCACAAACTCAAAAAAGTTCTGGGACACTGTAAAGTCCATGGAGAATGAAAGCACCTCCTCCCAGCTGCCCACTGCACTGAAGCTAGGAAACACTGTCACCACCGATAAATCCATTATAATTGAGATTTTCAATAAGCATTTTTCTACGGCTGGCCATGCTTTCCACCTGGCTACCCCTACCCCGGTCAACAGCCCTGCACCCCCCACAGCAACTTGCCCAAGCCTCCCCTATTTCTCCTTCACCCAAATCCAGATAGCTGATGTTCTGAAAGAGCTGCAAAATCTGGACCCCTACAAATCAGCCGGCTAGACAATCTGGACCCTCTCTTTCTAAAATGATCTGCCGAAATTGTTGCAACCCCTATTACTAGCCTGTTCAACCTCTCTTTCGTATCGTCTGAGATTCCCATAGATTGAAAAGCTGCTGCGGTCATCCCTCTCTTCAATGGGGGAGAAACTCTAGACCCAAACTGCTACAGACCCATATCTGTCCTACCCTGTCTTTCTAAGGTCTTCGAAAGCCAAGTTAACAAACAGATTACCGACCATTTTGAATACAACCGTACCTTCTCCGCTATGCAATCTGGTTTCAGAGCTGGTCATGGGTGCACCTCAGCCACGCTCAAGGTCCTAAACGATATCATAATCACCATCGATAAGAGACATTACTGTGCAGCCGTATTCATCGACCTGGCTAAGGCTTTCGACCCTGTCAATCACAACATTCTTATTGACAGACTCAACAGCCTTTTTTCTCAAATGACTGTCTCGCTTGTTTCACCAACTACTTCTCAGATAGAGTTCAGTGTGTCAAATCAGAGGGACTGTTATCCAGCTCTCTGGCAGTCTCTATGGGTGTGTCATAGGGTTAAATTCTTGGGCCAACACTCTTCTCTGTATACATTAATGATGTCGCTCTTGCTGCTGGTGATTCTTTGATCCACCTCTACGCAGACGACACCATTCTGTATACCTCTGGCCCTTCTTTGGACACTGTGTTAACTAACCTCCAGACGAGCTTCAATGCCATACAACTCTCCTTCCGTGGCCTCCAACTGCTCTTAAACGCAAGTAAAACTAAATGCATGCTATTCAACCGATCACTGCCCGCACATGCCCGCCTGTCCAGCATCACTACTCTGGACGACTCTGACTTAGAATATGTGGACAACTATAAATACCTAGGTGTCTGGTTAGACTGTAAACTCTCCTTCCAGACTCACATTAAACATCTCCAATCCAAAATTAAATCTAGAATCGGATTCCTATTTCGCAACAAAGCACCCTTCACTCATGCTGCCAAACATACCCTTGTAAAACTGACCATCCTACCGATCCTCGACTTCGGCGATGTCATTTACAAAATAGCCTCCAACACTCTACTCAACAAATTGGATGCAGTCTATCCATGTGCCATCCGTTTTGTCACTAAAGCCTCATATACTACCCCCAACTGCGACCTGTATTCTCTCGTTGGCTGGCCCTCGCTTCATACTCGTCGCCACACCCACTGGCTCCAGGTCATCTACAAGTCTCTGCTAGGTAAAGCCCTTATCTCAGCTCACTGGTCACCATAGCAGCACCCACCCGTAGCCCATGCTCCAGCAGGTATATCTCACTGGTCACCCCCAAAGCCAATTCTTCCTTTGGCCGCCTCTCCTTCCAGTTCTTTGCTGCCAATGACTGGAACGAACTGCAAAGAAATCACTAAAGCCGGAGACTCGTATCTCCCTCACTAGATTTAAGTACCAGCTGTCAGAGCAGCTCACAGATCACTGCACCTGTACATAGCCCGTCTGTAAATAGCCCATCCAACTACCTCATCCCCGGACTGTATTTATTTATTTATTTTGCTCCTTTGCACCCCAGTATCTCTATTTGCATATTCATCATCTGCACATTCTACCATTCCAGTGTTTAATTGCTACTTTGTAATTACTTCGCCACAATGGCCTATTTATTGCCTTACCTCCCTTATCCTACCTCATTTGCACATGCTGTACAGTGCCTTGCGAAAATATTCCGCCCCCTTGAACTTTGCGACCTTTTGCCAAATTTCAGGCTTCAAACATAAATATATAAAACTGTATTTTTTTGTGAAGAATCAACAACAAGTGGGACACAATCATGAAGTGGAACGACATTTATTGGATATTTCAAACTTTTTTAACAAAGCAAAAACTGAAAAATTGGGCGTGCAAAATTATTCAGCCCCCTTAAGTTAATACTTTGTAGCGCCACCTTTTGCTGCGATCACAGCTGTAAGTCGCTTGGGGTATGTCTCTATCAGTTTTGCATATCGAGAGACTGAAATTTTTTCCCATTCCTCCTTGCAAAACAGCTCGAGCTCAGTGAGGTTGGATGGAGAGCATTTGTGAACAGCAGTTTTCAGTTCTTTCCACAGATTCTCGATTGGATTCAGGTCTGGACTTTGACTTGGCCATTCTAACACCTGGATATGTTTATTTTTGAACCATTCCATTGTAGATTTTGCTTTATGTTTTGGATCATTGTCTTGTTGGAAGACAAATCTCTGTCCCAGTCTCAGGTCTTTTGCAGACTCCATCAGGTTTTCTTCCAGAATGGTCCTGTATTTGGTTCCATCCATCTTCCCATCAATTTTAACCATCTTCCCTGTCCCTGCTGAAGAAAAGCAGGCCCAAACCATGATGCTGCCACCACCATGTTTGACAGTGGGGATGGTGTGTTCAGGGTGATGAGCTGTGTTGCTTTTACGCCAAACATAACGTTTTGCATTGTTGCCAAAAAGTTCAATTTGGGTTTCATCTGACCAGAGCACCTTCTTCCACATGTTTGGTGTGTCTCCCAGGTGGCTTGTGGCAAACTTTAAACGACACTTTTTATGGATATCTTTAAGAAATGGCTTTCTTCTTGCCACTCTTCCATAAAGGCCAGATTTGTGCAATATACGACTGATTGTTGTGCTATGGACAGAGTCTCCCACCTCAGCTGTAGATCTCTGCAGTTCATCCAGAGTGATCATGGGCCTCTTGGCTGCATCTCTGATCAGTCTTCTCCTTGTATGAGCTGAAAGTTTTTGAGGGACGGCCAGGTCTTGGTAGATTTGCAGTGGTCTGATACTCCTTCCATTTCAATATTATCGCTTGCACAGTGCTCCTTGGGATGTTTAAAGCTTGGGAAATCTTTTTGTATCCAAATCCGGCTTTAAACTTCTTCACAACAGTATCTCGGACCTGCCTGGTGTGTTCCTTGTTCTTCATGATGCTCTCTGCGCTTTTGACGGACCTCTGAGACTATCACAGTGCAGGTGCATTTATACGGAGACTTGATTACACACAGGTGGATTTTATTTATCATCATTAGTCATTTAGGTCAACATTGGATCATTCAGAGATCCTCACTGAACTTCTGGAGAGAGTTTGCTGCACTTTTCAGTTTTTGATTTGTTAAAAACGTTTGAAATATCCAATAAATGTCGTTCCACTTCATGATTGTGTCCCACTTGTTGTTGATTCTTCACAAAAAAATACAGTTTTATATCTTTATGTTTGAAGCCTGAAATGTGGCAAAAGGTCGCAAAGTTCAAGGGGGCCGAATACTTTCGCAAGGCACTGTATATAGACTTTTCTACTGTATTATTGATTGAATGTTTGTTTATTCCATGTGTAACTCTGTGTTGTTGTATGTGTCAAACTGCTTTGCTTTATCTTGACCAGGTCGCAGTTGCAAATGAGAACTTGTTCTCAACGAGCCTACCAGGTTAAATAAAGGTGAAAAAGCTGTATATACCTTTTGAAGGCATTCCACCTCAGAACATTTTTCCTCACTTGGCAAGTGCATGCCTCAGCCCTTTGATTCCATGTTGCCAATAGCAGAATCTCAAAACCCCAATGAAAAGTGATTAAAGCAGGGACCATCAGCTGCTGCAGAACAGTGACAAAAACACCCACAGTTTGGATGGGCTTCAAATAAACTATTGTGCAACAGAGCTCAGCATCTGACAGCATGCCAATACCAGACATAATACTGTTGTGCCCCAGTCGGAGTTAAAGCAAGTAATTACAACATGTCTAACCCACATCTATAATTGTGGGACAAATCATGCTACAGTTTCTTGGCCTGAAACATTAGCATTTCCTTCCACGGCCCAGAGCGCCTCAAATTACTGTCATATTTTTTCCTGCAACAATTGAATTCCAGTGCAGTTCAGTGCAGCAATGCCCTGGAGCCTGTAAGCTTTCTAGAACCTACACTAGTATGTAGGCCTATCCATTTTTTCTATGCTTATTTTCCCATAGTGAGACACACATACTAGCACTATACTGCTGGAGTGTTTGAAGTGTGAACGAATGACCAAGATCCATCTGTGACCGGCCCAATTAGACAAGATGAGTTGCACTAAAGGAGACAGAGATCCTTGTGAGTGACGTCAGGCCGCAGATGCCTGAGGGACAGCCTGGGCTCCACTGGTCTTTGTAGAGCGTCAGATGCTGGGGTGATCACTACAGCTCCATGTGCTCTGATATGATAGGCAAGTCTCACTGTCCAAACTGGGCTCCAGGACTATAGTAGCCAACACTTCAATGTTTCCATCTGCCCATTTTGGATGGTTTTCAAAATACCAAATTGACATCAGTATACCCAAATGTAATTTCTTCTCATAAACAATACTGTGGAAAAACTCAGCAGTGATTGCGATTATACTGTATTTATCAATGTCATATACAGTGCATTTGGAAAGTATTCAGACCCCTTCCCTTTTTCCACATTTTGTTACGTTACAGCCTTATACTATAATGGATTAAATATTTGTTTTCCTCATCAATCTACACACAATACTCCATAAAGACAAAGTGAAAACTGTTTTTTATTTTTATTTTGCACATGTATTAAATTATTTTATTTTTATTTTATTTGCATAACTATTCAGGCCCTTTGCTATGAGACTCGAAATTGAGCTCAGGTGCATCCTGTTTCCATTGATCATCCTTGAGATGTTTCTACAATTTACCTGTGGTAAATTAAATTGATTGGACAAGACTTAACAGGCACACAGGTGTCTATATAAAGTCCCACAGTTGACAGTGCATGTCAGAGAAAAAAACAAGCCAGGAAGTCGAAGGACTTGTCCATATAGCTCCAGGACAGGATGGTGTTGAGGCACAGATCTGGAAAGGGTACCAAAACATTTCTGCTGCATTAAAGGTCCCCAAGAACACAGTGGCTTCCATCATTCTTAAATGGAAGAAGTTTGGAACAACCAAGACTCTTCCTAGAGCTGGCCGCCCAGCCAAACTGAGCAATTGGGGTAGAAGGGTTTTGGTCAGGGAAGTTCCCAAGAATCCGATGATCACTCCAGAGTTCCTCTGTCGAGATGGGAGAACCTTCCAGAAGGACAACCATCTCTGCAGCACTCCACCAATCAGGCCTTTATGGTAGAGTGGCCAGAGGGAAGCCACTTCTCAGTAAAAGTCACGACAGCTCGCTTGAAGTTTGCCAAAAGGTACCTGAGGGACTCTCAGACCATGAGAAACATGATTTTCTGGTCTGATGAAACCAATATTGATCTCTTTGGCCTGAATGCCAAGTGTCCCATCTGGAGGAAACCTGGCACCATCCCTATGGTGAAACATGGTGGTGGCATGGAGTTGTTTTTCAGCAGCAGGGACTGGGAGACGAGTCAGGATCGAGGGAAAGATGAATGGAGCAAATTACAGAGAGATCCTTGATGAAAACCTGCTCCAGAGCGCTCAGGACCTCAGACTGTGGATAAGGTTCACCTTCCAACAGGACAACAACCCTAAGCACTCAGCCAAGACAAAGCAAGTCTTTGAATGTCCTTGAGTAGCCCAGCCAGAGCCTGGAATTGAACCAAGTTGAACGTTTCTAGAGAGACCTGAAAATAGTTGTGCAGCAACGCTCTGCATCCAACCTGACAGAGCTTGAGAGGATCTGGAAAAAGAAAATGTCAGAAACTCCCCAAATACAGGTGTCATACCCAAGAAGACTTGACCCTGATATCATTGCCAAAGGTGCTTCAACAACAAGTAACGGGTTTGAATTCTTATGTAAATGTGATATTTCAGTGTTTTATTTTTTATATACTGTATATATATATATATATTTTTTTTTTTCATTTTACCCCTTTTTCTCCCCAATTTCGTGGTATCCAATTGTTTTAGTAGCTACTATCTTGTCTCATCGCTGCAACTCCCGTACGGGCTTGGGAGAGACGAAGGTTGAAAGTCATGCATCCTCCAATCACTCCAATACACAACCCAACCAAGCATCCAACCCAGAAGCCAGCCGCACCAATGTGTCGGAGGAAACCTTGGTTAGCGTGCACTACACCCGGCCCGCCACAGGAGTCACTGGTGCGCGATGAGACAAGGATATCCCTACCGGCCAAACCCTCCCTAACCCAGACGACGCTAGGCCAATTGTGCATCGCCCCACGGACCTCCCGGTTGCAGCCGGTTACGACAGAGCCTGGGCGCGAACCCAGAGTCTCTGGTGGCACAGCTGGCGCTGCAGTACAGCGCCCTTAACTACTGCGCCACCCAGGAGGCCCGTGTTTTATTTTTAATACATTTTCTAAAATTTCTAAAAACCTGTTTTTGCTTGGTCATTATGGGGTATTTGAAGAATACAGATTGTAATGTAACAAAATGTGGAAATGTCAACGGGTCTGAATACTTTCCGAATGCACTGTATGTATGAAACCTTTTCTTTATATGGTGCATTGGTTTGGAAATATCTGATTTGAGAAAGTGGTGGAGAACTATACATTATTTATAATTTATTATTCATCATCTCCCTAGTCTGTAGTATAGTGGGACATTTTTTAAATATCCAATTATTCTAAATAAACTGAAACAATTCACACATACTTATTGCAATCTGATGCAAATACAAAATGAGGCAACCAGTTTAATGTTGTTTAACACAATTCCTTATAAGCTCCTTAACTCAAACATGTCCCCTTGCTAGCATCATTTGAAAAAAGTAAATGCATTGCAAGCAAACATACAGTGGGGAGAACAAGTATTTGATACACTGCCGATTTTGCAGGTTTTCCTACTTACAAAGCATGTAGAGGTCTGTAATTTGTATCATAGGTACACTTCAACTGTGAGAGACGGAATCTAAAACAAAAAATCCAGAAAATCACATTGTATGATTTTTAGGTAATAATTTGCATTTTTTCGCATGACATAATTATTTGATACATCAGAGAAGCAGAACTTAATATTTGGTACAGAAACCTTTGTTTGCAATTACAGAGATCATGCGTTTCCTGTAGTTCTTGACCAGGTTTGCACACACTGCAGCAGGGATTTTGGCCCACTCCTCCATACAGACCTCCAGATCCTTCAGGTTTCGGGGCTGTCGCTGGGCAATACGGATTTTCAGCTCCCTCCAAAGATGTTCTATTGGGTTCAGGTCTGGAGACTGGCTAGGCCACTCCAGGACCTTGAGATGCTTTTTACTGAGCCACTCCTTAGTTGCCCTGGCTGTGTGTTTCGGGTCATTGTCATGCTGGAAGACCCAGCCACAACCCATCTTCAATGCTCTTACTGAGGGAAGGAGGTTGTTGGTCAAGATCTCGCAATACATGGCCCCATCCATCCTCCCCCTCAATACGATGCAGTCGTCCTGTCCCCTTTGCAGAAAAGCATCCCCAAAGAATGATGTTTCCACCTCCATGCTTCACGGTTGGGATGGTGTTCTTGGGGTTGTACTCATCGTTCTTCTTCCTCCAAACACGGCGAGTGGAGTTTAGACCAAAAAGCTATATTTTTGTCTCATCAGACCACATGACCTTCTCCCATTCCTCCTCTGGATCATCCAGATGGTCATTGGCAAACTTCAGACGGGCCTGGGACATGCGCTGGCTTGAGCAGGGGGATCTTGCATGAGCTGCACGATTTTAATCCATGACGGCGTAGTGTGTTACTAATGGTTTTCTTTGAGACTGTGGTCCCAGCTCTCTTCAGGTCATTGACCAGGTCCTGGCGTGTAGTTCTGGGCTGATCCCTCACCTTCCTCATGATCATTGATGCCCCACGAGGTGAGATCTTGCATGGAGCCCCAGACCGAGGGTGATTGACCGTCATCTTGAACTTCTTCCATTATCTAATAATTGCGCCAACCGTTGTTGCCTTCTCATCAAGCTGCTTGCCTATTGTCCTGTAGCCCATCCCAGCCTTGTGCAGGTCTACAATTTTACCCCTGATGTCCTTACACAGCTATCTGGTCTTGGCCATTGTGGAGGGGTTGGAGTCTGTTTGATTGAGTGTGTGGACAGGTGTCTTTTATACAGGTAACGAGTTCAAACAGGTGCAGTTAATACAGCTAATGAGTGGAGAACAGGAGCGATTCTTAAAGAAAAACTAACAGGTCTGTGAGAGACGGAATTCTTACTGGTTGGTGGGTGATCAAATACTTATGTCATGCAATAAAATGCTAATTAATTACTTAAAAATCATACAATGTGATTTTCTGGATTTTTGTTTTAGATTCCGTCTCTCACAGTTGACGTGTACCTATGATAACAATTACAGACCTCTACATGCTTTGTAAGTAGGAAAACCTGCAAAATCGGCAGTGTATCAAATACTTGTTCTCCCACTGTATACTGTATGGTGTTTATTCAGGTGGAATCATGGCAATGCTTTTTTGGTCAATCAATAATGGCTCTCAAAAGCTCAGATTCCAAACCTAACTTTGCCCAGATCTGGGGCAGTGAGAAAAAAGAAAAACTAGTCCAGGAAAAGAAAAATAACAGAAAAACCTGGAATAGCAGTTAGTTGCTGACTGCAACCTGAGCTCCTCTCTCTCTCCTTTTCCTTTGTGTTATTGAAAGGAGATGGGAGCAGTGCAGTGGGAGATGAGAGGTTAGAGCGTTTGGAGGGAGGTGTCACTGGGGCTAAGACGAAAGAGATGAGAAAAAGAGGCTCATTACAACAACAATGTAACCAGGGGCGCAACTTTGGTTTTATAAGTGGCGGGGGACATAACTTTATTAATTTTTTGTCCAGTCGGAATAAACATTCCAAACCAACTGCTCGGAGGCGTCCGCATGGTCCTAAAGCACACCTTTGCCTCATTTTGTATCACATTCCAATAATAAAACTGGGGGGGGGACAAAAATGCTATTTCAGAATGTGGGGGACATGTCAGCCCCGTCCCCAGTTAAAGTTGAGTCCCTGAATGTAACACACCAGCCGAGGGACAGACAGAACCATCGGCACTATGTAACTATCCAACCTGGTTTCAGAGCACTTCGGATTATTCAGTACGTAAATCCGGCACACTACATTAAGTAAGATATGTTACGTTTCATATGGTATTTATTCAGTTGTGGATGTCCATCACCCATTTTGTATTATATGTTACACATTTGTGAAATGTACATTATGTTATGAATTTACAAAACATAGTATATGTTATGAATTTTCTAAATGTATGATATGCTACAAATTCTAGCTGGAAAATGTAAACTGGTCTAGGGGGTTAGGGTTAAGTTTAGGAGTTAGGTTAAAGGGTTGCATGCTATGTAGTTGGAAAGTAGCTCAAATATATTAAGTAGTTGAAAGGTTGCTAATTAGCAAAAATTCTGAAGTTGTCCATGATGATATTTGAACTCGCATCATTTGGGTTGCTAGACATTCGCTTTATACGTTGTTACCTTAAGTAACTATCTGTCTTATTTTACTATACCAAGCATAACATATGATACTAATTTAAGCCTCCCAGATTTACATTTACTATGTTACATCTACTCTATGAGATCAGGCTGAACTATGCCACCTCTCAGATGATACTGCCTTTTTTATTATTATTGTCTGTCACGTTTCACCATGCCCTTGTAGTTATATAGTATTGATTATAATTGACTGTGTTTTGACCCCCATGACAGCATATTACATGTCTTAGAAGTTAATTCTCAATCAAATAACTGTTAAGCGCTGTCACAGCAAGAGGGTAATTTAAGGTTACAATATGTGTGACTTGTTTGGAAGGAAACCCATTATATTGTACAACTACCGGAAATTGCCAAACATACCATCATCAAGTACTTGCTTACTGTATGTAATAACCTGCATCTATCAGTGAAATGAACAGTGTGTTGTTCTCAGAATGGAGAGACAATATTTCAACAAGTCATTGTTCATTATAACATTATTCATTTTTTCTGATGGGGTAGAATATTTAGGGTAACAAAAGGGCAAGCACGTTAATGTGTGCATGGCCCATAGAGATGTATAGAGATCATTTCTTGGAAATAACCCTTTTTTGTTTGGACATTAAGGGATTCCACCATTTTAATGTAGTTAACTGGGTGGGGATTCCAATGAGTTGGTAGGGATCGGTCAATGATCAGAGCATTGTCGTCTTCAAATTGGTTTATGTAGTTTGTAAATTAATGACACGATTTGGTTCAAGACTCCAGCACTGCAGATGGTGTTCAGTCACCAATATTGGCTTTAAACTTTTTTTCAAACGTCAAAAGAAGAAGAAAATGTACTACTTTAAAATGGAGACAGTCTCAATGGTGTTTTCCATGTCACCGATGGCATAACAGCACAGATACAAAGTTGCGATCTCCATACATCTCTATGGCATGCCCTGTGTAGGCTACTGATTAAATCACTTGACATTCCCTACTATAACCTTCACCCACTGTGCCAGCATTACCATAATTACTGCTAATTATCTTGCTATACTAAACAAAAATATAAATGCAACATGTGAAGTGGTGGTTCAATGTTTCACGAGCTGAAATAAAAGATCCCAGAAATTGTCCATACGCACAAAAAGCTTATTTCTCTCAAATGTTGTGCACAAATGTATTTACATCCCTTTTAGTGAGCATTTCTCCTTTGCTAAGATAATCCATCCACCTGACAGGTGCGGCATATCAAGATTCTGATTAAACAGCATGATCATTACACAGGTGCACCTTAAGTTGGTCACAAAGAAAGGCACCTCTAAAACGTGCAGTTTTGTCACACATCACAATGCCACAGATGTCTCAAGTTTTAACAGAGTGTGCAATTGTCATGCTGACTGCAGAAATGTCCACCAGAGCTGTTGCCAGAGAATTTAATGTTAATTTCTCTACCATAAGATGCCTCCAACGTCGTTTTAGAAAATTTGGCAGCACGTCCAACCGACCTCACAACCCCAGACCACGTTTAACCACGCCAGCCCAGGACCTCCACATTTGGCTTCTTCACCTGTGGGATCGTCTGAGACCAGCCATCTGGACAGCTGGTGAAACTGTAGGTTTGCACAATCAAATCATTTCCGCACAAACTGTCCGAAACCGTCTCAGGGAACCTCATCTGTGTGCTCGTCATCCTCACCAGGGTCTTGACCTGACAGCAGTTCGGCGTCGTAGCAGACGTCAGTTGGCAAATGCTCACCTTCAATATCAAATCAAATCAAATCAAATGTATTTATATAGCCCTTCGTACATCAGCTGATATCTCAAAGTGCTGTACAGAAACCCAGCCTAAAACCCAAACAGCAAGCAATGCAGGTGTAGAAGCACGGTGGCTAGGAAAAACTCCCTAGAATGACAAAACCTAGGAAGAAACCTAGAGAGGAACCAGGCTATGTGGGGTGGCCAGTCCTCTTCTGGCTGTGCCGGGTGGAGATTATAACAGAACATGGCCAAGATGTTCAAATGTTCATAAATGACCAGCATGGTCCAATAATAATAAGGCAGAACAGTTGAAACTGGAGCAGCAGCACGGCCAGGTGGACTGGGGACAGCAAGGAGTCAGTCATCATGTCAGGTAGTCCTGAGTTATGGTCCTAGGGCTCAGGTCCTCCGAGAGAGAGAAAGAAAGAGAGAAAGAGAGAATTAGAGAGAGTACACTTAAATTCACACAGGACACCGAATAGGACAGGAGAAGTACTCCAGATATAACAAACTGACCCTAGCCCCCCGACACATAAACTACTGCAGCATAAATACTGGAGGCTGAGACAGGGGGGGTCAGGAGACACTGTGGCCCCATCCGAGGACACCCCCGGACAGGACCAAACAGGAAGGATATAACCCCACCCACTTTGCCAAAGCACAGCCCCCACACCACTAGAGGGATATCTTCAACCACCAACTTATCATCCTGAGACAAGGCTGACTATAGCCCACAAAGATCTCCGCCACGGCACAACCTAAGGGGGGAGGGGGGGCGCCAACCCAGACAGGATGATCACATCAGTGACTCAACCCACTCAGGTGACGCACCCCTCCCAGGGACGGTATGAGAGAGCCCCAGTAAGCCAGTGACTCAGCCCCTGTAATAGGGTTAGAGGCAGAGAATCCCAGTGGAAAGAGGGGAACCGGCCAGGCAGAGACAGCAAGGGCGGTTTGTTGCTCCAGGGCCTTTCCGTTCACCTTCCCACTCCTGGGCCAGACTACACTCAATCATATGACCCACTGAAGAGATGAGTCTTCAGTAAAGACTTAAAGGTTGAGACCGAGTTTGCGTCTCTGACATGGGTAGGCAGACCGTTCCATAAAAATGAAGCTCTATAGGAGAAAGCCCTGCCTCCAGCTGTTTGCTTAGAAATTCTAGGGACAATTAGGAGGCCTGCATCTTGTGACGTGTAGGTATGTACGGCAGGACCAAATCAGAGAGATAGGTAGGAGCAAGCCCATGTAATGCTAGGTTAGCAGTAAAACCTTGAAATCAGCCCTTGCTTTGACAGGAAGCCAGTGTAGGGAGGCTAGCACTGGAGTAATATGATCAAATGTTTTGGTTCTAGTCAGGATTCTAGCAGCCGTATTTAGAACTAACTGAAGTTTATTTAGTGCTTTATCCAGGTAGCCGGAAATTAGAGCATTGCAGTAGTCTAACCTAGAAGTGACAAAAGCATGGATTAATTTTTCTGCATCATTTTTGGACAGAAAGTTTCTGATTTTTGCAATGTTACGTAGATGGAAAAATGCTGTCCTTGAAATGGTCTTGATATGTTCTTCAAAAGAGAGATCAGGGTCCAGAGTAACGCCGAGGTCCTTCACAGTTTTATTTGAGACGACTGTACAACCATTAAGATTAATTGTCAGATTCAACAGAAGATCTCTTTGTTTCTTGGGACCTAGAACAAGCATCTCTGTTTTGTCCGAGTTTAAAAGTAGAAAGTTTGCAGCCATCCACTTCCTTATGTCTGAAACACATGCTTCTAGCGAGGGCAATTTTGGGGCTTCACCATGTTTCATTGAAATGTGTGTCATCCGCATAGCAGTGAAAGTTAACATTACGTTTTCGAATGACATCCCCAAGAGGAAAAATATATAGTGAAAACAATAGTGGTCCTAAAACGGAACCTTGAGGAACACCAAATGTACAGTTGATTTGTCAGAGGACAAACCATTCACAGAGACACACTGATATCTTTCCGACAGATAAGATCTAAACCAGGCCAGAACTTGTCCGTGTAGACCAATTTGGGTTTCCAATCTCTCCAAAAGAATGTGGTGATCGATGGTATCAAAAGCAGCACTAAGGTCTAGGAGCACGAGGACAGATGCAGAGCCTCGGTCTGATGCCATTAAAAGGTCATTTACCACCTTCACAAATGCAGTCTCAGTGCTATGATGGGGTCTAAAACCAGACTGAAGCATTTCGTATACATTGTTTGTCTTCAGGAAGGCAGTGAGTTTCTGCGCAACAGCCTTTTCTAAAATGTTTGAGAGGAATGGAAGATTCGATATAGGCCAATACTTTTTTATATTTTCTGGGTCAAGGTTTTGCTTTTTCAAGAGAAGCTTTATTACTGCCACTTTTAGTGAGTTTGGTACACATCCGGTGGATAGAGAGCCGTTTATTATGTTCAACATAGGAGGGCCAAGCACAGGAAGCAGCTCTTTCAGTAGTTTAGTTGGAATAGGGTCCAGTATGCAGCTTGAAGGTTTAGAGGCCATGATTATTTTCATCATTGTGTCAAGAGATATAGTACTAAAACACTTGAGCGTCTCTCTTGATCCTAGGTCCTGGCAGAGTTGTGCAGACTAAGGACAACTGAGCTTTAGAGGAATACGCAGATTTAAAGAGGAGTCCGTAATTTGCTTTCTAATAATCATGATCTTTTCCTCAAAGAAGTTCATGAATTTATCACTGCTAAAGTGAAAGCCATCCTCTCTTGGGGAATGCTGCTTTTTAGTTAGCTTTGCGACAGTATCAAAAAGGAATTTCGGATTGTTCTTATTTTCCTCAATTAAGTTAGAAAAATAGGATGATCGAGCAGCAGTAAGGGCTCTTCGGTACTGCACGGTACTGTCTTTCCAAGCTAGTCGGAAGACTTCCAGTTTGGTGTGGCGCCATTTCCGTTCCAATTTTCTGGAAGCTTAATTCAGAGCTCGGGTATTTTCTGTGTACCAGTGACTGGTGTGTTCAATAGTGACTGGCACGCTGGAGAAGTGTGCTCTTCATCGATGAATCCCGTTTCAACTGTACCGGGCAGATGGCAGTATGGTGTTGTGTGGGTGAGCTGTTTGTTGACGTCAACGTTGTGAATGGAGTGCCCCATGGTGGCGGTGGGGTTATGGTATGGGCAGGCATAAGCTACAGACAACGTACACAATTGCATTTTATCGATGCCAATTTGTATGCACCGTGACGAGATCCTGAGGACCACTGCCATGCCATTCATCTGCCGCCATCGCCTCACGTTTCAGCATGATAATGCACAGCCCCATCTGTACACAATTCCTGGAAGCTGAACATGCCACAGTTCCTCCATGGCCTGCATACTCACCAGACATGTCACCCATTGAGCATGTCTGGGATGCTCAGAGCGTGTTCCCGCCAATATCCAGCAACTTCGTACAGGCCACAATCAACAGCCTGATCAACTCTAAAGCAAAGATGTGTCACGCTGCATGGTGGTCACACCAGATTTTGGCTGGTTTTCTGATCCACGCCCCTACCATATCTGTGTTCCCAGTCGTTTAGGGCCTAATACTTTTATTTAAATTGACTGATTTCCTTACATGAACTGTAACTCAGTAAAATCCTTGAAATTGTTGCATGTTGCGTTCATATTTTTGTTCAGTGTACAGTATATTTGTCTTCTCTTGCTGTTTCGTTGGCCACAGCAATCAGGGAAATGTCATGTGTTTTTGTTATGTGGGAAATGTAACTCGAGAACAAGAACATGAGGTCGGCTGTTTTCAAGAGCTGTGTCTGATGTACTGTAGCGTTCATATTGCAAAAATCAATGACCACTTTAGTGAGTAGCTATTCCTATGTTGCTGAATCATTTTGAATTTAGCTGGCAGAGGTAAGCTCTGCTGTCCTCCCCCACTGTCATTGCAATGTTGTAATTAAGTATTATGTTAATTGTCATTGCTGGGGTTGAGGAGCTGCAGGTTTTCATTAGCTGCTGGTATAAGTACTAATTTCTTAAGGGGTGGAAACCAGGGCTTTCTCTCCAGTGTAACACTAGATCATAATTATACCCTGTGTTTTTTACGGGGGAGTGGGAGGGTCAGGGTTCTACCAGAAGTCAGATGACTCAGATTGGAGGTGAACAAGTCCATACTATAACACAGAATGTGATCCAGATTCCTGTAAGTATGCCCCCAACGGTGGTTTCTATTGTCAATAGCTAACCATGTCACACATGCATTTAATGTTTTGGCAGCTCAGCAGCAAGACACAGCCCAATCCACTAATCAATAACTTGTATCCAAGCTCTTGTTTTAAAATGATACATTATGGAGCCATAAAGACAGTCACATTCACATCCATGAGCTTAAAACATTTTTGAATAGGAAAACCGAATTTGCTACAAATGGCTCCATTTGACTGGTGTCTAGCCCCGTTGAGAGCTATTGGCCAGACGATACAACACACGGGAATGCCTGCCTGTATTCACTGGAGACAGTGTGGCAGAGGGAGAATAGTCATTTGCCAGGCGTTTCTCCAGGAAAGTTCCTAACCTCTGGGTGTAACTGTAGCATGCAGAGTGAACTCAACATGGCGTCTCATAGGGCTGGATGATATTTTGTGAATACTGGTATACTGTTCCGGTATGTATTTTTACAATACAGTCTATTACGATACTTTTATACAGTGCTAAATTAAATGAAACGTTCTAAAAATTTAACCACTTCACTGTCAGTGTTGTCCTAGTTTGATTGAAAGCCATTAAAACCACATAGAACTACAGTAATTTGTTGCCATTCAAGGGTTATGCACTACTAAAAACATATTTAGAACTTTCATTATTGAGAAACATAAAACATCGTAAAATACCACCATACTTTCAAAAATATGGTGATATGGCGATATCACCCATCCCTGTACAGCAAGACCGCTGGAGCCAACGGAATATCTGACAAGTCAAATTCTACATTTCTGTCATCATTTGTCATCAGTGTTTCACTATATTATTATTTTTCAAAGATGAAATTATAGGCTGAAACATAATCGAGGATCAGCATTTTTTGTTTTAAAAAATGGTGACTATTTAAGATCCCTAGGGTGTTTCACTCTTCAGAATAACAGTCAGCTTTAGAATAAACATTTCATCGGAACCATATTTATCAATTTCTTTATTATATGATGTTGTTGATTTCTTAGTTGCATATTTAAAATGTTCATCTTCCGAGACATTCATTGGATGTATGAGCAATAGAAATATGTAAAGATAATTTATTACAATGTAGGGCCTACCAAAGGTTTGTATTCACAGGTCAAATAGATTTACATGATATAATATGCAAATAAACATGCACAACTCCACTTAACTCTAAACCCAACACCAAGACTTTAAAGCTATAACTGACACATAGCCAAGATAATTGCAATTGAAGAGATACCGCATCAAGAATGAAACTGGTTAACAATATTGTACATATATTTAAGTAAACACAACATTTTAAGGACTTGTAACAATAAAGTGAAAGAGGGCAGTTTTGAATGACTTCTGTTATGGCAGTTTGGTAATAATACATCTTATTTTAAGTGGTTTTCACAACACCCAAAGTCACTTTGCATACACAAGAAAAAAATAAATAAAAATGACATTAAAATAAATTACTTTATAAAAGTACTCTAAACATGAGTACATACTAACCATGGAGAACACTAAACATGAAGAGAGACTAACCAGGGAAGTGAACTAGGCAGAGGATAAAAGCTAAGACAACATAATCTGGGCAAGCCTGTGTGAATAGGTGTGTCTTTAGTGTGGATTTGAATATGTGTATGTGTATTGGTGCCTGGAAAAGTGGGTATAATCTAATTTTGCCAAACATTCTATGAGAAACATTGACACACACTCTGAATGACCTAAAATGATAAATCCCATATTGTTCTTTCACAGTCAGACCAACCCAAGCTGTATTGTGCAAGTCGGCTAATAGTTGGCCTATTATTGAAACAGATAAATGAGGCTGTCAACTGAGTAAGAAATGCACAGGTTGCCTCCCGAGTGGCGCAGTGGTCTAAGGCACTGCATCACAGTGTTAGCTGTGCCACTATCCTGGTTCGAGTCCAGACTCTGTCGCAGCTGGCCATGACTGGGTAACCCATGCGGCGGTGCACAATTGGCCCAGCATTGTCCGGTTTAGGGGAGGGTTTGGCTGGCAGGAATATCCTTGTCCCATCGTGCTCTAGCGACTCTTGTGGCGGGCAGTGCAAATGTACGGTCGCCAGGTGTATTGTGTTTCCTCTGACACATTGGTGTGGCTGGCTTACAGTGGGACTATTTTTGTGTGTAGTTATTCTTTCATTCAAGTCCACAGGCACCTAGTACTGTTGTTTGGTTAGCAGTGTTTCTGTAGCACAAGATGGAGTTTGCAAAACAAATAGCCACTGGATTGATGCAAATAATCATAAAACCATTCTGCCAGGTAGGCTACTTTGTAGCTAGTTAATATTTAATTGAGAAGGTTTTTGGTAAAGCCTTTCCATTTTACAGGAGATTATCATTAGAGTCGCTATATTTTTCCTGTTCCATAACTGTTTGAAACCTGGATGTTTTACTTCATGAGGCATGTCTTACCTTGCTTCAAAGTAGCCTATAGCCATAGAAATGTGGAGGCAATTATTTTATAAAGACTTCCTCATATTCCTTCTCCTGTTTTAATGGTTTTCTTTCAACTTATTTCATGGTCTAGCAGCCAAAGAAGGCATTATCCTAGTCATATTAACAACCCATGATAGTATCTTGAGATCTCCCCTCGTTCAAAATTTGGAATGGATAATTCCAACTCTGTCCATGAAACCGCAGGCATTGGAAGTGCGGAAGTGCGCATTTAGAAGTGTTTTCGCACAAATTGCATTTTCGAACATTTGCGCGTAGACCTACTGCCGCGTGCACATTGCTGCGCCTAAAATGTGAAGAAATAACAGTTCAACATTTTAAGCTAAACATTCTGGTCTGTTCCATCAGCCTTATTAATTGATACGACGTAATCCTCCACTACACTGCTTTGATACGCATCATAGGGATTAAGAAGTGAGTATACACAATGTCCACTGAAAAATAAGTGGGTATATAGCCTATACTAAACCTCTGTGTAATCGTTACCCATGTAGCTCTGACACTCCACAGATGGTACAAGAGAGGTAGGCAGCAGTTCCAACACTTTCCAAAGAACAGCATTAAGAGCTCTTATCCCTCTCTGCAAGCCCACACTCTAACACAGGGCTGAGGCACTTGATGAGCATGAGCATCATTAAAAATGGATGTTGATGCATAGGGAGATAAAATGTCAGCATGATGTTGCTGTAACACAAACGTAAGTTGCAGCAATATTGATGTCTCCCTATGTTGTCATTGATTGTGGTGAGTGAGTGGAGTGTATTAAAGAGACGTCCAGTCCCCAGGAAAAATCCATTTGATTGATGTTCGTTTTACTGCGTGCACTCATCCTCACATTGTCAAATAGCTATCTCAGCAGAAAAAAATGATATGCCATAGTAAATATGTTGGCTTGAAATTATATTTCCAAAATCTAATAGCAATCCATTCTAGGTATGGTTATAATGTACTGTATCTCCTGTATTTTTAGGTGGAATGTTCTCTATGAATTTGAAAGGAGAGGAACATTCTGGCCTCAGCTCGTCAAAAGGTGCACAGCAGGCTCTTTTGGTGTTTCTCTCCATCTCTCTTTCTTCTGATTATAGAAAAACATCTGAAACCTTGAGCAGTGCTGACTCAGTATAGCTTTACATTTCCAGAGATATTTCAACAGGCGCTGGCCTCAAAAGGATAAAAAAACAAGTATGTGCCTCAAAATAAGATACTCTAGACCTTTGAAACAAGTCTACTGGCTGAATAAATTAGAATTCCATTCTTTCATTTTACCCTCAGGTCATTCTGATTCAGTGTGATGAGATACATGCTAAGGCTGACTGTGTACATGCAAATCTCTGTAACAAACCCTGACCTCCACCACAGCAGATGAGTATCTGCTACTCAACAAAATCCATTAACAAATACTCCCTGTTGGCACTGATGTGATGTGATGAGGTGAATGTTCCTGAAAATTGTGCGATAGGGAGTGGTAGGGCTATCACAAGATAACCATATCACATACATTACTGTGATAAAGACATTTTTTAGCAGCTATTTTCACAAACTGCATACAAATTATAGGGCTTGTTCAGTAGCTGCCTAAATGTGGACATTAGGCTGGTGTCAGGCAGTCAGCTGCCACTGTATTAAACTCTTATCATACTGTACCGATTTGGGCACAAGTTTATGGTACACAGGTGCAAACAAATGAATGTTATTGTTATAATCCATATATGTTAATTGTGGAATAAAATGACAGAAAAACAGTCTGATGCGCTTGCCATTTTGTGAATGTCTTTGTCTTTGACATCATCAAAGTGAAGACTTATTTTATCAAATCAATTCTCTGTAATTATTATTATGTGATTGAACTAATCATGTAAATGTAATTAACAAGGAAGTTGGGGCACCAAGGAAATTATATATTCAGATTACAAAGTTATAATTTTCCTAATATAACTCTTTAGACATTTTAATATCTGATCAATTAGTCTTCTAATTAATGAATTATTCTTTACCTCAAGTTAGCCTCATTCCAAATGTCGTAAATTGTTGTCATCTGCACGAACCCAGCCTTTACTATGAATCATCCATACACCAAAATTCTCAATAATTTATTTACGAACTAACTAAATAATCATAGAAATGCATAAACACACAAACAGTAGATATGGTTACAAACAGTAGATATGGTTACATATCCCACTAGGGAGGTTCCGATATGACGGCTTGGTGGACAAAAGAGAGTTTAGGTGTCGACTGAAAAGGGCGGGAAAGACAAAAGGAGTCACTACATAGTTGATCATTATATTAATTGAAATGCTAATCCTTTGCACATGAACACTCACTCATTCGGGGATAACTGCAATCAATATATATTTATGCCCAGTGTGTCGTCGTGATCTCTGTTGGAGAGTCAGTTCGTCCTCTCTGCTTTCCTGAAGATCAAAGTCTTTCGTGGTTAGAATGGATACTTCAGAGTACCATTCAGAAATGCTCTCATAGATAGATGTTTCGGCGGTTGCTCTTATTCTGTAGGGATCGATAGTCTCAGATTTGAACATTTCCAGCTGTGTAGGCAATGCGCCACGTGGTATGGTTAGGAATTCAACAACCATTTCAACCTTAGCTTATACTGAGGTTTTTGTGGTCTGAAGAGGATTTCCTCGGGGGGTGGGGGGGGGGGGGGTATTCGTAACAATAGAAAAGGCGGGTCTATGACGTCAGATCATGTCTGTGCTCACGGAGGCGGGCAAATTACTTAGTTAAACTTTAAAGGGAATACAATGCTCTCACATTAAAGGTTTAACATCACATTACATCATTTCACAAATAGTTTCATAATTGGCAAATGTACACATTCAGAGATATAGTTATGTGTGTTTCCTGTTATCTCTGAGGTCACTAAAGGAAACACAGTCGTCATACCTGTCTCTTAAGTGTCCACGGACCATTCCCACCTTCTCACAAGTAGACATTTCGTATCAAATTCCCATTTTGGGGATTTAGGAGTGTGCCATGTGAAATCCTTTGTTCTCTCTATGTGTCTCTCTTTGTGCATGGCCAGGGGGAGAGAGTCTCTGCCATGAATTTACGACCTGAGATAACAGAACCTGGGTGTAGGAGGGAGAGGGAGAGAGAGAGAGAGAGAGAGAGAGAGAGAGAGAGAGCGAGAGAGAGATCTTCTGGCTCACTTTGTGTGAAGCACAGAAAGTCTCACGTTTCTATTCTCAGAGAATTTACTCTGGGGTGATTGAATTCTGCCCGTTAGGTCATTGTAAATCTGGTGAGATGGTGAGTGACTAAATGTTTGCCATTGTAAATTATTCAGCCAGCGTCCCAAACAGTTACATGCTGAGCTGCTTGCTCGGTTCTTCTTGTACTTTGGCATAGACGGTAAGCAGTGTCAGTAGTTATTAATGAAGCATGACATAAGAACTGCACGGTCATATCTTTAACAAGATACAGTTTACGCGATATAGAATGTATGGTTTGGGACCAAGGGGCAGAATGAACCATGTGGTCAGTTTGACCACCTTTCATTTGAGCACGAGACACTCACTGTATAGAAAGGGTTAATCACACTCTGAGCAATTATGAAAAGACCTTTGGTCTTGTGGTTTGTCTCAGTTGTAGAAGAAAGTGTCAGGATTTGGCCAGGGTTGTTCCGGTTTTGATCACTAGATGCCCCCATTGTGCTTTTTGACCCTTTTGTTTTCCCTTGTTCCCAGTTATTATTTGCACCTGTGCCTCGTTTCCCATGATTGTATTTAAACCCTTAGTTTTCCTCAGTTCTTTGCTCTGTGTTTGAATGTTGGCACCCAGCCCCAGTGATGCTGTGATCATTTGTTGCGCCAGTTGGACTCGCTTGTAGTACTCCGTTTTTGTTCTTGTTTATTTATTTTTGATTATCTTTTGAGGCTTTTTTCTGCTGTACCTACCACCCTGTGGATTTACCTTTTTGACTTGGAGGATTACCTTTGTTCTCTTGGAATTACTTTTGACGTTGTGGATTTAAATTTTTGCCTGAAGAACTTTCCTTTACTTTATTAAAACACTGTCTCAAGTACTGCTGTGTCTGCCTCATCTTCTGGGTTCTGCCGCCTATTCGTGGCTCAGTTTGCTAAGTGACTGTTTCTCTCACCGGAGACCCGAGTTCGTAATCGGGTCCTGACAGAAACACAGAGCCATCATGAACCCAGAGGCAGCCAGTTCCCAGGACTTTTTTTCCACGCTGTCCCACCACGAGGGGACTGTCCAACGCCACGAAGCCGCTCTGGTTCAGCAAGTGGCCTTAATGGCTAGACATTCTCATCTTCTGTCAGAGATGCTGACTTCCATAAAGCAGATATCTGATTGACTTCCCCCGGCAACAGCTCCCACCCCAGTACCTCAGATTCATGTGCCCGTGGCAGTTAACCCCCTGGCTGAACCTCGTCTTCCGCCTCCCCAACGGTTCTCAGGTGATCCGAGTGCTTGTAAGGGTTTTTTCACCCAATGTTCTCTCTCCTTCGAGCTGCAACCCTCGTTGTTTCCCACCAACCGGTCCAAGATCGCATATATCATCATCCTGCTGTCGGAAAAAGCCCTGGCCTGGGCTACTGCTATGTGGGATGCCCAAAGTCCCTGCTGTGCCAGCTACTCTGCCTTTGCTGAGGAATTCAAGCGAGTGTTTCAAGGTCCTACCAGCGGCCCTGACTGAGCCAAACAGATCCTGACTCTCCGCCAAGGTCGGCGCAGCGTGACGTACTATGCCATCCTGTTCCGCATGGTGGCAGCAGCGAGTGGCTAGAACGACGAGGTGCTCACGGTGTGCTTTCTGAAGGGTCTTTCTCGAGTCCCTGATCAAGTTGGCCTCGTGCATTGACCAGCGTCTGAGCGAGAGCGAACTCAACCGTAGACCTCTCAATCCTAGCCCCTATCAGTCCCAGCTCCGAGTCCCCACCTTTATCCTCGCTGGCTCCACCGGAACCCATGCAGATTGGACGCATCTCCCAGGCTGAAAGAGACTGCCGGATGAGGGAGCGATGCTGTCTATATTGCGGCAAACCGGGCCATTTCCGCTCCATGTGTCCCGGGCTCCAGGGAAACGCTCTGTCCCGTGCAGACCTGGGGGGACTGTAACGGGAAACATAACCTCCTCCCATCCAACTCCCGTCTGCTCATTCCAGTCACCCTTTCCTGGGACAACCACAAGCTTCACCTTCAAGCCTTGGTAGACTCTGGAGCCGCAGGTAACTTCATGGATGGTGTCTGGGTGACGGAGAATGGCGTTCCCTCTGAACCGCTAAGTGACCCCATGAGGGTTACTACATTTAATGGAAGCCCTTTGGGATCGGGACTTGTCACTCATGTCACTACCCCCTTGCGACTTTCAGTTTCCCAACACCAGGAAGTGATGAACTTTCATCTGATCTCCTGTTCCGGGTTCCCTCTCGTCCTTGGATACCCCTGGCTTCACAGCCATAACCCTCACATCGACTGGTCTGTGGGCACTATCAAGCAGTGGGGTCCTACGTGCCAAGCCACTTGTATCTTCCCGAGTTCCCCGAGTTCTACTCCCGAGTCTCTAGAATCCATCGACCTGTCCCGAGTTCCCGAGTGTTACCATGACCTCAAACCGGTATTTAGCAAACAGAGGGCCACCATGCTACCACCCCATAGACCTTACGATTGCCCCATCGACCTGTTTCTGGGCACCTGCCCCCCCAGGGGTCGGATCTTTTCCCTATCTCCTCCCGAATGAGCTGCTATGGATACCTACATCAAGGACGCTCTGGCAGCAGGCCTCATGCGTCCATCCACCTCTCCGGCAGGAGCAGGGTTTTTCTTTGTGGCCAAAAAAGACGGTGGATTACGTCCTTGCATCGACTACCGGGGACTCAATGCCATAACAGTCCGTAACCGCTACCCGCTACCCCTTATGGCCACAGCCTTTGAGCTGCTCCAGTATGCAGTTGTCTTCACTAAGCTTGACCTGCAGAATGCATACCATCTTGTGCGGATCAGACCCGGTGACTAGTGGAAGAACGCTTTCAACACGCCTACTGGTCACTACGAATACTTGGTGATGCCATTCGGCCTGAAGTTGGCTGTGTTCCAAGCGCTCATAAACGATGTGCTTAGGGATATGCTTAACATATTCTTGTTCGTTTACTTGGATGACGTCTTCATCTTTTCGATCTCCCTTCAAGAACTCACAGCATGTCAGACAAGTACTCAAACGCCTCCTAGACAGCCATTTGTACGTTAAGCCGGAAAAATGTGAATTCCATTCATCCAGAGTACAATTCCTGGGATTTGTAGTGGAACCCGGTCGAGTCCAAATGGACTCCAGGAAGGTAGGGGCAGTAGCGGATTGGCCCACCCCCAAGTCCATTAAGGAAGTTCAGCGTTTCCTGGGCTTCACAAACTTTTACCGCAAGTTCATCAAGAACTTCAGCTTGGTGGCAGCCCCTCTCTCAGCTTTAACCAAGGGTGGCAACGCAAGGTTTTTGTGGGAAAAAGAAGCTGAGACGGCCTTCCAAGGACTCAAGCAGCGCATCCTCTCTGCTCCCATCCTCACACTACCAACTGCGAATGAACCTTTTGTGGTGGAGTTAGACGCATCAGAGGTTGGTGTTGGAGCTGTCCTGTCTCAGAGGGGTGAAGACAAGAAGCTCCACCCTTGCGCTTTCTTCTCACACCGGCTTACCCCGGCCGAGAGGAACTACGATGTGGGGGATCGTGAACTCCTAGCGGTTAAGATGGCATTGAAGGAATGGAGACACTGGCTCGAGGGGGCTTCTCACCCGTTTCAAGTGCTTACGGATCACAAAAATCTGGAGTATATCCAGCAGGCGAAGCTGTTGAACTCCAGACAAGCTCGATGGTCTCTTTTCTTCAATCGATTCCAGTTTATCCTCACCTATTGGCCCGGGTCGAAGAATCTCAAACCGGATGCCTTGTCCTGGGTCTACGCTCCTGCCATTCGAGACGACACTGACATGCCTGTCCTTCCTGCTGCTAAGATCGTGGCCCCGATCTCGTGGCAAGTTGAGAATACCATGAGACGAGCTCAAGCTATCGAACCGGGTCCGAAAGGAGGTCCTGCCAATCGGTTGCTGGTCCCCAAGGCAGCGAGGACCCAGGTCCTTCTGTGGGGGCACTCCTCTCGCCTCACCCGGGCGTAGGTCGCACCTTGGAGTTCAGCCAGCGAAAGTTCTGGTGGCCCACCATTAAAAGAAGACGTTGCCACTTTCGTCAAGGCCTGCCCTGTGTGCTGCCATGGCAAATCTTCTCACCTCCGCCCTCAAGGACTCCTTCACCCTTAACCTGTTCCCCACAGACCCTGGTCCCATATCTCGTTGGACTTTTTATTACTGGCCTTCCTCCGTCCCATGGTAATACTACTATCCTAGTCATCATCGACAGGTTTTCTAAGGCGGCCAGGTTCGTCCCCCTGACTAAGTTACCTTCTGCCAAGGAAACGGCTGAGTTGGTAATTAACCATGTGTTCCGAGTCTTCGGCATTCCTCAAGATATGGTTTCCGACAGAGGTCCCCAGTTCGCCTCAAGGTTTTGGAAGGCCTTCTGCCAACTCATAGGGGCCTCTGCCAGGGTTGTTTTGGTCACTAGATGCCCCCATTGTGATTTTTGACCCTTTTGTTTTCCCTTGTTCCCAGTTATTATTTGCACCTGTGCCTCATTTCCCTTGATTGTATTTAAACCCTTAGTTTTCCTCAGTTCTTTGCTCTGTGTTTGAATGTTGGCACCCAGCCCCAGTGATGCTGTGATCATTTGTTGCTCCAGTTGGACTCTCTTGTGGTACTCTGTTTTTGTTCTTGTTTATTTATTTTTGATTATCTTTTGAGGCTTTTTTCTGCTGTACCTACCACCTTGTGGATTTACCTTTTTGACTTGGAGGATTACCTTTGTTTTCTTGGAATTACTTTTGACGTTGTGGATTTATATTTTTGCCTGAAGAACTTTCCTTTACTTTATTAAAACACTGTCTCAAGTACTGCTGTGTCTGCCTCATCTTCTGGGTTCTGCCGCCTATTCGTGGCTCAGTTTGCTAAGTGACTGTTTCTCACACCGGAGACCTGGGTTTGTAACCGGGTCCTGACAGAAAGGTCAGAGGTTCATGTGGAGTTGATGCTTTGTCAATGTCTCTAATGTATTATATCAAACAGTATCCTGCCTAATATAGTCTCATGGACTAGACACCTCCACCCCATTCACAGCCTCACACTATTATATATTACCTATTACACTGAATCTTGTTCGATTTCCTGAGAACATGGGGCCATTACCAGAATACAGAGCTGATTCACTTCCGGAGAACATGGGGCCAATATCAAAAGACAGATGAATCACTTCCTGACAACTTTCCTGGATTAGGTACCATACCCAAATCTTGAGGGGAGCAGAATGACGATTCATGCGGGAAATGTTTTTCAAGAGCATATTTAATAGAATATATTGAATGTTATTATTCCTTATAGGGCGGTGTTTGTATGTGCCTCAACTCAAAATGAAAAAGATATTACCATTCTGTTTAGAGGGCCCCTTTAACAAATCCTCTTCGCTCCTGAGCAGAACCATCTCTGAAACATTTAACTTGTTGTGATCGTGCTCTAAAGAGATTAAACCAAAACATTTAATGATTCTTCCATAGTTGCTTATTTTTGCGTAATACTTTACATGTGAGCAATTGAAGCTATAGGAGGACGGCCTTATTGTAAAGGCTGGAATGTAATTATGGAATGGAGCCAACCATGCGGTTTCCATATGTTTGACGTTTGATTCCATTCCAGCCATTACAATGAGCCCGTCCTCCTATAGAGCCCCCCACCAGCCTCCTCTGCACTCAATGTAGCATACACCATTGCTCAATTCTGATTTTAGATGATGCCTTGTATTCCTGAGGTATGTTAGTGCTCTCAGAAAGTCTTTAATGGGTTCTAGTGTTTTCCTCATCGCCGTGCTAGTGAAGCTCATATGAAGTATAGCTCTAATGCGTCACTGAATATTACACATGAAGCCTTAAATGGAGGAGATGCTAATCACCCAGATCAATTCATATTTAATATCAATTCATATTTAGTTAGGAGATTAATATATTTAGGAAAAGTTCATACATTTTTCACAAAGTCCAGGGACCACTTCATTCACCTTTTTACTTAGCCTACACACTATGTTCCCTTGCCCGCCCACCTCGACTTGAAGCATTGTGAGACAGAGACCTAAAGGTATGGGTCAGTGGGTTTGGATGGACATTCCCATAATCCTTTCAGGTCCAGACTGTACAGACTTTCAGTAGTTAAAGTTAAGCTATACTGTGCTGGTGTAAGGGGGAAAGTATTTAGCTTTTTAATTCTATAGTCTAATGTGTGTGGTTAGAATTTACCCCTGATTTAGTGCAGGGGTCAGTAAGTGCACCTCTTACAGTGCAGATATAACCCTAGGACTCCTGGGAGCTAGACCCCTCTCTAACAGTGAGTCAGAAACCTCAGTATTTTAACACAAGCCATGCTCTTAAGCACTACTAGCAGAGGTGAGAATGGACCTGAACAACTCCACACACTCTTGTTGAGGATTTACTGGTGTCCAGGGAAAAATCTTGATAAAGACTGAATTCGACAAGAAATCATTAGCCCTCCTCCATCTTCAATTGGGCCATACCTTGAAGTCTCGGGTTAAGTCCATTAGAGGATAGGAAAGAGGGGGGAAATGCTAAACTCTCTAGTATTGTGAGAGATGGTTCAGAACCACTGAGAGACCTTCTGTTTAAGGAAAAGATCTGGTGCTTCTTCAGCATGCGTCAGAAAAGTTAAATTACCACAAGCAATAATTTACTTGGGATAAGAGACAGCATCAATCATTGCTTTGTCTGTCTGCTTTTACAGAGCTCATCAATTTGGAGACAAAAACAACTTTCAAAAGCCAAAACTGAGACTAAATATAATTTGGAACTATGCAAACACTAAGCAAACAGTGTCTATCCATTCACTAAAACCATCGATGGGTTTTTCAAAGACCTAAAGTGCAACATTTCAGAGAAAATGTGTATACTGTTCTCTCTGCTATCGCACGGCAAGTGGTACCGATTCACCAAGTCTGGAACAAACAGGACCTTGAACAGCTTCTACCCCCAAGCCATAAGACTGCTAAATAGTTAGTTAAACACAGTAGTTAACCAAATAGCTACCCGGACTATCTGCATTAACACTTTTTGCACTCACTTTTTGGACTCATCACATATGCTGCTGTTACGGTTTATGATCTATCCTGTTGCCAAGCCACATTGTTCCTAATTACAGTAAATGTACATCAATTACCTTGTACCCCTGAGCATGGATTCTGTACAGGTACACCGTGTATATAGCCAGGTTATCGTTACTCGTTGTGCATTTATTATTATGCATTATTACTTTTCTACTATTTCTCTATTTTCTCTCTATCTCTCTCTCTCTCCCTGTCATGCCCTGGCCTTGGAGAGCATTTTTATTCCTCTATTTGGTTAGGTCAGGTTGTGATTTGGGTGGGCATTCTAGTTTTCTATTTCTTTGTTGGCCGGGTAGGGTTCCCAATCAGAGGCAGCTGTCTATTGTTGTCTCTGATTGGGAATCATACTTAGGCAGCCTGTTTTCCACCCTAGTTTGTGGGATCTTGTCATTGTATAGTTGCTGCTTAGCTCTACAGAGCTTTACGTTCATTTATATTTTGGTGTTTTTTTGGTGTTCATTTAATAAAGTACGATGAACACTTTCCACGCTGTGCTTTGTTCTCATTCAATTGACAACGGATGTAACAGAAGATCCCAACCCCCAAGTGACCAAGAAGCGTGCCCAGGAGTGGAGGACATCCTGAACCTGGGAGGAGGTAATTGCAGGGGACAAGACCCTGCCATGGAAGCAGGCGGAGGCAGCAAGAGAGGAATGGTGACGAGACCAAGAATCTAGGACACGACACAAGCACGAGAGGCAGCCCCAAAAAAATGTTTGGGGGGGAAACGGGGTGGTCGGTGGGGCCGAGGGTTGAACCAGAGCCAGTCAGGGAGTCGAGTGAGGAGCTCGACGCAAGATTTCGGAGAGAGGTGATGGCGTTGAGAGCACTGCAGAGCAGGCATGCTGAGGAGCATGACATCAGTCCGGTGTCATGTGCACCGGTTTCACGCATCTGGCCTCCGGTGCGCCTCCCCAGTCCAGTGCGTCAGGTGTCTCCTTTGCGCACTCGCCCTGGGGTGTGTGTCACAGTACCAGCACCATGTTATGCGGTTCTATGTACCATGTCTCCAGTGCGCCTTCACAGCCCAGTGCGTCCTGTGCCAGCGCCCCGCACTTGCCGGGCTAAAGTGAGCATCCAGCCAGGACGGGTTGTGCCAGCTCTACGCTCCAAACCTCCAGTGCGCCTCCACAGTCCAGTACGTCCAATGCCTCCTCCCTGCACTCGCCCTGAGGTGCATGTCATCAGCCCGGTGACACCTGTACCGGTCCCACGCAACAGGCCTCCAGTGCGCCTTCACAGTCCAGAGCTTCCGGCGACAGTTCCCAGTCCAGAGCTTCCGGCGACAGTTCCCAGTCCAGAGCTTCCGGCGACAGTTCCCAGTCCAGAGCTTCCGGCGACAGTTCCCAGTCCAGCGCTTCCGGCGACAGTTCCCAGTCCAGCGCTTCCGGCGACAGTTCCCAGTCCAGCGCTTCCGGCGACAGTTCCCAGTCCAGAGCTCCGGTGACAGTTCCCAGTCCAGAACCTCCTGAGACGGTCCATGGTCCGGAACCTCTAGCGATGGTCCGGAGTCTCCGGTGACGGTCCACGGTCCGGAGACTCCAGCGATGTTCGGCAGTCCAGAGCCTCCGGCGAAGATCTACAGTCTGGTTCCTCCGGCAATGATCTACGGTTCAGAGTCTCCGGCGACGATCCACGGTCCAGTTTCACGGAAGCGGAGGTATTAGCAAGCGGAGCGGGGTCTACGACCTGAACCGGAGCCACCACCGAGGCTAGATGCCCCCCCGGACCCTCCCTCATAGAGTCAGCTTTTGCGGCCGGAGTCCGCACCTTAGGGGGGAGGGGGGCTACTGTCATGCCCTGACCTTAGAGAGCCTTTTTATTTCTTTATTTGGATAGGTCAGGGTGTGATTTGGGTGGGCATTCTAGTTATCTATTTCTTTGTTGGCCGGGTAGGGTTCCCAATCAGAGGCAGATGTCTATCGTTGTCTCTGATTGGGAATCATACTTAGGCAGCCTGTTTTCCACCTTAGTTTGTGGGATCTTGTCTTTGTATAGTTGCTGTTTAGCGCTACAGAGCTTTACGTTCGTTTATATTTTGTTGTTTTTTGGTGTTCATTTAATAAAGTACGATGAACACTTTCCACGTTGTGCTTTGGTCTCATTCAATTGACGACGGATGTAACACTCCCTCTCTGCACTGTTGGGAAGGGCCATAAGTAAGCATTTCACTGTTAGTCTACACCTGTTTTTATGAAGCATGTGACAAATAAAACTTGATTTTATTGTATTCCTAAAGTGCTACGTGCCAAACAATATTCCTAAACGGATTCTTTACACTTTTAATATTTTTTAGAGCCCTTCCCTCTCAAGCCATGCAAAGTGTTTCCAAAGAAATTAACAAGATTTCTTGACCTCTTGCAGCATAGGTGAAATAACTCAGGCATGTTGCTGTGAAATCAATAGCTTTTAACATCACCATATTTCAAACCCATCTTCCAGGACCCTGGACCAATATCAGCTTGTCAGAGTGAATCTCCTCTCTGCCGTCAACATGGTCTGGAGAGAAAAGGTTAGATGTTTCTGCTCCCTTTCAAAAAATATGTGTAAATTATTAATGGCTTGTATTAAAGATGCTGGGGAGTAAAGTTTTCTTCCAGATGAAGAACTGCCATCCCACTGGGATAACTTGGATAATTGGGTAATACACCTTCAAAAAGACACACAAAACTGAATTGAATTTCCAATGTGTTATCACTATGCTTTCAACCATTCAAAAGCACTGCAAAGTTCAAATGGGAATACAATGTCAGATATTTTGTTTATTTATACAACAGATGAATATGTTATCACTGTGCTTCATCTAATAGCAAAACCAAATGGCTTGGATTGCAGTTGAGATTACATTAAAAGTAAATGGTGAAAGTGTTACATTTGCCCCTGCCACACACTCTACTTCTAATCCTGTGTCTCCCTAACCTGCCGCCACTCCCCCAGTGCTCTCTCCCTCTCTCTCTGTGTGTGGGTGTATCTGATTGTGTGAGTGGACACAGGTGTGCTGGAGTCAGAGCAGATCCCCACCAACTGCAACCTGTTCCATAATCAAGACCTCTACAAATATTCAGCAATACCACTTCCATGCTGCCAGATCGTAGCCTATGCTCAGTCAGTCTGCATTTCAAGACGGTTGTTCCTGCATGTTTTCCTGTACCCTAGCCTGACGCTGCCCTTCTCTCCGCTACAGTTCCATCTGCTCTGACTCTGGTCCCTGTTGCCAGTCCCTCGTCTCGTCAGTCCTGCTTCCCCGCCCTGGACCCCCGCTCTACTGCTTCCTTGGATCCCACTCCGCTTCCTTGGATCCCACTGCTTACCCTGCCCCTACTCAAATCAAATGTATTTATATAGCCCTTTGTACATCAGCTGATATCTCAAAGTGCTGTACAGAAACCCAGCGAAAAACCACAAACAGCAAGCAATGCAGGTGTAGAAGCACGGTGGCTAGGAAAAACTTCCTAGAAAGGCCAAAACCTAGGAAGAAACCTAGAGAGGAACCAGGCTATGTGGGGTGGCCAGTCCTCTTCTGGTTGTGCCGGGTGGAGATTATAACAGAACATGGCCAAGATGTTCAAAAGTTGAAATATGCTACTCTCTCATTGTTTACTGTTGTGCTATCATCAGATAATAGCATCTTATGCTTTCGCCGAAAAGCCTTTTTGAAATCTGACATGTTGACTGGATTCACAACAAGTGTAGCTTTAATTTGCTATCTTGCATGTGTAACTTAATGAAAGTTTGATTTTTATAGAAATATATTTGAAATTGGCGCTCTGCATTTTCCCTGGCAAGCGTCCCGCCTACCCCAGAGAGCTTAACTTGTCGACAAGTTTATAGGTGTTTGATCGTGTTTCTTGGCACAAGCAAGTCTCTTCTTTTTATTGGTGTCCATTAGTAGTGGTTTCTTTGCAGCAATTTGACCATGAAAGGCGGAGGTGTTGCTAACATTTATGATAGCAAATTTCAATTTACAAAAAAAAACAATGTTTTCGTCTTTAGAGCTTCTAGTCATGAAATTAATGCAGCCTACTCAATCACTTTTTATAGCTACTGTTTACAGGCCTCCTGGGCCATATACAGCGTTCCTCACTGAGTTTCCTGAATCCCTATCGGACCTTGTAGTCTTGGCAGATAATATTCAAATTTTTGGTGACTTTAATATTCACATGGAAAAGTCCACAGACCCACTCCAAAGGGCTTTCGGAGCCATCATTGACTCAGTGGGTTTTGTCCAACATGTCTCTGGACCCACTCACTGTCACAGTCATACTCTGGACCTAGTTTTGTCCCATGGAATAAATGTTGTGGATCTTAACTTATTTTGATACTCTGACGTCCTTGGGTAGGCGGAGGGAGTCTGGAAGGGCATCTAGGAATCTTTGCGTTGTCCGAGAATTTATAGCACAACTTTGATGATCCTTGGTTGGGGTCTGAGCATAATATTTGTTGCGATTGCAAACTTAATAAAATGGTGGTCCGATAGTCCAGGATTATGAGGAAAAACATGAACCACCTAACTGAGGAACTCAATTTAACCTTGCGAAATACCCTAGATGCAGTCGTACCCCTAAAAACCCAAAACATTTGTCAGATAGGATGGCTTTCACTTCAGCAGTGATAAATTTGAACTTCTTTGAGGAAAATATCATGATAATTAGAAAGCAAATCCTCTTTAAATCTGCTTATTCCTCCAAAGCTCAGTTGTCCTGAGTATGCACAACTCTGACAGGACCTAGGATCAAGGGAGAGACTCAAGTGTTTTAGTACTATATCTCTTGACACAATGATGAAAATAATCATGGCCTCTAAACCTTCAAGCTGCATACTGGACCCTATTCCAACTAAACTACTGAAAGAGCTGCTTCCTGTGCTTGGTCCTCCTAATTTGAACATAATAAACTGCTCTCTATCCACCGGATGTGTACCAAACTCACTAAAAATGGCAGTAATAAAGCCTCTCTTGAAAAAGCCAAACCTTGACGCAGAAAATATAAAAAAGTATTGGCCTATGTCGAATCTCCCATTCCTCTCAAAAAATTAAGAAAAAGCGGTTGCGCAGAAACACACTGCCTTCCTGAAGACAAACAATGTATACGAAACACTTCAGTCTGGTTTAAGACCCCATCATAGCACTGAGACTGCACTTGTGAAGGTGGTAAATGACCTTTAATTGGCGTCAGACCGAGGCTCTGCATCTGTCCTCGTGCTCCTAGACCTTAGTGCTGCTTTTGATACCATCGATCACCACATTCTTTTGGAGAGATTGGAAACCCAAATTGGTCTACACGGACAAGCTCTGGCCTGGTTTAGATCTTATCTGTCTGTCAGAAAGATATCAGTTTGTCTCTGTGGATGGGGTTTCCTATGACAAATCAACTGTACATTTTGGTGTTCCTCAAGGTTCTGTTTTAGGACCACTATTGTTTTCACTATATATTTTACCTCTTGGTGATGTCATTCGCAATCATAATGTTAAGTTTCACTGCTATGCGGATGACACACAGCTGTACATTTCGATGAAACATGGTGAAGCCCCAAAATTGCACTCGATGGAAGCCTGTGTTTCAGACATAAGGAAGGGGATGGATGCAAATTGTTCTACTTTTAAACTCGGACAAAACAGAGATGCTTGTTCTAGGACCCAAGAAACAAAGAGATCTTCTGTTGAATCAGCAAATGAATATTGATGGTTGTACAATCCTCTCAAATAAAACTGTGAAGCACCTCGTTACTCTGGACCCTGATCTCTCTTTTGACGAACATATCAAGACTGTTTCAAGGACAGCTTTTTTCCATCTACGTAACATTGCAAAAATCTGAAACTTTCTGTCCAAATATTATGCAGAAAAATGTATCCATGCTTTTGTCACTTCTAGGTTAGACTACTGCAATGCTCTACTTTCCGGCTACCCGGATAAAGCACTAAATAAACTTCAGTTAGTACTAAACATGGCTGCTAGAATCTAGAATAGAAACAAAAAAAGTGATCATATTACTCCTGTGCTAGCCTCTCTACACTGGCATCCTGTTAAGGCAAGGGCTGATTTCAAGGTTTAACTGCTAACCTACAAAGCATTACATGGGCTTGCTCCTACCTATGTTTCCAATTTGGTCCTGCCGCACATACCTACATGTATGCTACAGTCACAAGATGCAGGCCTCCTAACTGTCCCTATAATTTCTAAGCAAACAGCCGGAGGCAGGGCTTTCTCCTATAGAGCTCCATTTTTATGGAGTGGTCTGCCTACCCATGTGAGAGATGCAGACTCGTCTCAACCTTTAAGTCTTTATTGAAGACTCATCTCGCCAGTAGGTCCTATGATTGAGTGTAGTCTGGCCCAGGAGTGTGAAGGTGAACGGAAAGCCACTGGAGCAACGAACCGCCCTTGCTGTCTCTGCCTGGCCGGCTCCCCTCTCTCCACTGGGATTCTCTGCCTCTAACACTGGCTTACTGGTGCTCTTCCATGCCGTCCCTAGGAGGGGTGCATCATCTGAGTGGGTTGAGTCACTGATGTGATCTTCTTGTCTGGGTTGGCGCCCTCCCTTGGGTTATGCCGTGTCGGAGATCTTTGTGGGCTATACTCAGCCTTGTCCAGGATGGTAAGTTGGTGGTTGGAGATATCCCTCTAGTGGTGTGGGGGCTGTGCTTTGGCAAAGTGGGTGGGGTTATATCCTGCCTGTTTGGCCCTGTCCGGGGGCATCGTCAGATGGGGCCACAGTGTCTCCCGACCCCTCCTGTCTCAGCCTCCAGTATTAATGCTACAGTAGTTTATGTGTCGGGGGCTAGGGTCAGTCTGTTATATCTGGAGTATTTCTCCTGTCTTATCCGGTGTCCTGTGTGATTTTAAGTATGTTCTCTCTAATTTTCTCTCTCTTTCTCTCTTTCTTTCTCTCTTTCTCTCTCTCGGAGGATCTGAGCCCTAGGACCATGCCCCAGGACGACCTGGTCTGATGACTCCTTGTTGTCCCCAGTCCACCTGGCCGTGCTCCTGCTACAGTTTCAACTGTTCTGCCTGCGGCTATGGAAACCTGACCTGTTCACCGGACGTGCTACCTTTCCCAGACCTGTTGTTTTCAACTCTCTAAAGACAACGGGATCAGTAGAGATACTCTGAATGATCGGCTATGAAAGCCAACTGACATTTACTCCTGAGGTGCTTACCTGTTGCACCCTCAAACACTGTGATTATTATTATTTGACCCTGCTGGTAATCTATGAACATCTGAACATCTTGTTCTGTTATCCTGTCTGGGAATGGGATTCCGCTAGATTTCAACAGAAATCTCATAAATCAAATTTCTCAAACATACATTAGGCACCATTTTAAAGATAAAATTCTTGTTAATCCAGCCACAGCTTCTCATTAAAAAAATGCTTTACAGCGAAAGCTCCACAAACGATTATGTTAGGTCACCACCATGTCACAGAAAGACCCAGCCATTTTTCCAGCCAAAGAGAGGAGTCACAAAAAGCACAAATAGAGATCAAATTAATCACTAACCTTTGATGATCTTCACCAGAGGACACTCATAGGACTTCATGTTACACAATACATGTATGTTTTGTTCGATAAAGTGCATATTTATCTCATCACACATGACAAATAGACCATCTAGGTTGATTCATGGCTTTACATAGTGATATATATAATTTGGTTAGTATAAATGCCATTTGGACATGGTTCACTGACCTTTGGGTTTGGAAACCGACTTCCTATGATCGTACATGGCAAATGGACATAACAACCTGATTTGGCACTTTCAATACTTTCATAGTGCATTTGGACATTTCTTATGGCATTTGGCAATGGTTCACTGACTTTTGACCTCGACTTTTGATTTCCTATGAAATCATATTGCAAACAAAACATATGCCTTATGGACAAGTAAAAAAAGATATGACAATAAAATATGACAAAGGTATGTTCATACAGTTCTTCTACATGTATAATTGACAAAAAAAATCGAAAGATTTTCGAAAAACGGTCCAGAAAGCACTTTTTTAGAGGGTGATACATTTTTTTATTATTTTTCACATTTTCAAAATTTGACCCTTGTGTCTTGACTTGATGTGCATTTGCAAAATGAACATTTACTGTGGAGCGCCTTCCATTTTTTGGATTTTTGCTGTGTGACACTTGGCAAAAATAGGTTGAATAGGCTAGTAATAGGGGTTGCAACAATTTCGGCGGAGGGTGCAGATTGTCTATCCCTGTTGATTTGTACGGATCCAGATTTTGCAGCTCTTTCAGAACATCAGCTGTCTGGATTTGGGTGAAGGAGATGAGGAGCAAACAGACGCTGCAATTGACACATTTATTAAATAGTTAATTCCAGTTACTAATAAGCATGCACCCATTAAGAAAATGACTGTAAAAACGGTTTAATCCCTGAGGATTGATGAGGAATTTAAATATTGTATGGATGAGAGGGATGAGGCAAAAGGAAAGGCAAACACGTCTGGCTGCACAACCAATTAGCAAACCTATTGCAAATTGAGAAATCATGTGACTACAGTGCCTTCTGAAAGTATTCAGGTTTTTTCATTGTTAGGTTACAGCCTTATTCTAAATGTATTTAAAAAATGGTTCCTCATCAATCTACACACAATACCCCATAATGACAGAGCAAAAACAGGTTTTTAGAAAATGTCCCTAATTTTTTTTTTTTTAAATCAACAACTGAAATATGACATTTACATAAGTAATCAGTACTTTGTTGAAGCACCTTTGGAAGCAATTACAGCCTTGAGTCTTCTTGGGTATGACGCTACAAGCTTGACACACCTGTATTTGGGGAGTTTCTCCCATTCTTCTCTGCAGATCATCTCAAGCTCTATCAGGTTGGATGGAGAGCATCGATGCACTGTCACGTTCTGACCTTTATTTCCTTAGTGTTGTCATTATTTAGTATGGTCAGGGCGTGAGTTGGGGTGAGCAGTCTATGTTTGTTTTTCTATGATTTTGGGGATTTCTATGTTTCCGCCTAGTATGGTTCTCAATCAGAGGCAGGTGTCATTAGTTGTCTCTGATTGAGAATCATACTTAGGTAGCCTGGGTTTCACTGTTTGTTTGTGGGTGATTGTCTATGTTAGTTGCTTGTGTCAGCACAGTTCTTATGATAGCTTCACGGTCGTTATTTGTTTATTGTTTTTGTACAGTTTATTTCGTGTTTTTCGTCATCTATTAAATGATGCATTCACACCACGCTGCGCTTTGGTCCACTTCTTACGACGATCGTGACAGAATCACCCACCAACCAAGGACCAAGCAGCGTGGTGACAGGCAACGGCAGCAGGAGCAGCGCAAGGAGGAATGGACATAGGAGGCAAAGCCAGGTAGGAGACCTGTGCCAACTTCCTGTGCTTACCGGAGGCGAGAGAGACCGGGCAGGCACCGTGTTATGCTGTGGAGCGCACGGTGTCCCCAGTGCGGGTGCATAGCCCGGTGCGGTACATACCAGCTCCTCGCATCGGCCGGGCTAGAGTGGGCATCGAGCCAGGTGCCATGAAGCCGGCTCTACGCATCTGGTCTCCAGTGCGTCTCCTTGGGCCGGCGTACATGGCACCAGCATGGTGTCCCCGGTTCGCCAGCACAGCCCAGTGCAGGCTATTTCACCTCGCCTCACTGGCAGGGCGACCGGGAGCATTCAACCAGGTAAGGCTCAAGAGCTCTAGTGCGCCTGCACGGTCCGGTCTATCCAGTACCACCTCCATGCACCAGCCCTCCGGTGGCAGCCCCCCGCACCAGGCTGTCTCTCCGTCTCATCCCTACAGGTGCTCCCGCCAGTCCAGTGCTGCCGGAGCTTTCCTCCTCTCCAGCGTTGCCGGAGTCTCCAGTCTGCCCAGCGCCATCTGAGCTGGCCGTCTGCCCACGCCGCCTTAGCTGCCGTCTGCCCAGCGCCATCAGAGTCTCCCGTCTGCAAGGAGCCGCCAGAGCCGCCAGTCAGCCAGGATCCGCCTGAGCCGCCATTCAGCCAGGATCCGACAGAGCCGCCATTCAGCCAGGATCCGCCAGAGCCGCCATTCAGCCAGGATCCGCCAGAGCCGCCATTCAGCCAGGATCTGCCAGAGCCGCCATTCAGCCAGGATCTGCCAGAGCCGCCATTCAGCCAGGATCTGCCAGAGCCGCCATCCAGCCAGGATCTGCCAGAGCCGCCATTCAGCCAGGATCTGCCAGAGCCGCCAGTCAGCCAGGATCTGCCAGAGTCATCAGCCAATACGGAGCTACCCCTCAGTCCCGAGCTGCCCCTCAGTCTCAACAGAGGAACTCTAGAGCTCTGTCAGTGACCCCCGGGTTCTTGGTCACTTCCCTGATGATTCTCAAGCGATTGCTTAGTTTGTCCACGCGGCCAGCTCTAGGAAGAGTCTTGGCGGTTCCAAACTTCTTCCATTTAAGCATGATGGAGGCCACTGTGTTCTAGGGGACTTTCAATGCTGCAGCAATTTTTTGGTACCCTTCCCCAGGTCTATGCTTTGATACAATGCTGTCTTGGAGCTCTACAGACAATTCCTTTGACCTCATGGACCTCATGACCTCAAGGCTGTAACATAAAAGAAAATGTGGAAAAAGTCAAGGGGTCTGAATACTCTCCAAATGCACTGTAAACTGAATAAAAAGCAGAAGAAACTGTACTTTGAAAAAAAGATTAATGACAAAGAATGATAGTAAAATGCTTTGGAGGATCTTAAATTCATTTTTTGGGGGGGAAGCTCATTTTGCTCCATCATTCCTTTAATCAGATGGCTCAATCAACACAAAATCGACTGATATTAACAACTACTTTAATTATTTTTCGTTGGCAAGACTGGCAGACAGGCATGACATGCCAGCAACAAATTCTGACACTACATATCCAAGTATATCTGACCATTAAGAAAGACAAGCATTGTCATTTTTTATTCCGTAAAGTGAATGTGGAAGAGGTGAAAGATTATTGTTGTCTATCAACAATGACAAGCCACCGGGGTCTGACAACTTGGATGGAAAATTACTGAGCATAATAGCGGACGATATTGCCACTCCTATTTGCCATATTATCAATTTAAGCCTACTAGAAAGTGTGTGCCCCCAGGCCTGGAGGGAAGCAAAAGTCATTCCGCTACCTAAGAATAGTAAAGCCCCTTTACTGGCTCAAATAGCCAACCAATCAGCCTGTTACCAACCCTTAGTAAACTTTTCGTTTGACCAGATACAATGCTATTTTACAGTAAACAAATTGACAACAGCACACTTATAAGGAAGAACATTCAACAAGCACAGAACTTACACAAATGACTAATGATTGGCTGAGAGAAATTGATGATAAAAACATTGTGGGGGCTGTTTCGTTAGACTTCAGTGTGGCTTTTAACATTATCGATCATAGTCTGCTGCTGGAAAAATGTATGTGTTATGGCTTTACACCCCCTGCTATATTGTGGATAAAGAGTTACCAGTCTAACAGAACACAGAGGGTGTTCTTTAGCCTCTCCAACATAATCCAGGTAGAATCAGGAATTCCCCAGGGCAACCATCTAGCCCCCCTACTTTTTTCAACCTACCCTTAGACTTCGACAGCAACAGTTAATCTATTTAGATAAGTGGATATCTCAATCACTCTAGCACATTGGTAACAGTCAGTGACAAATAAAGCTAAGCAGGGCTTGGTTAAAACCCTGCCTGGGAGACCAAAGCGTAACTGTAGATACATTCTCCAGCAGGTAGAGCTGCCCAGCCTATTGTATTGTTTTCTGATCGTGTATATAACATTGAAGATCTGACGTTGTTTTAAAGATACCAATTCAACATTTTATACAAGGTTTGTCTATGTTGAAATTAGGTTACCATGGTGACATAATACTGTTGAAATTTCACCCTGAGAACAACAGTTTACAATAATTACTTTTTCAAATCAAATATACTGTATTTTCCAGGTAGATTTCACTTCACAGCATGTTGACAAATTAGGTTGAAATAACGATGATTCAACCAGTTTGTGCCCAGTGGGATAAGCCTAACATGCTGACCACACCACTAGCGTCGCGTGCGTGAACGTTGCTTATTAAACGTACACATACATGTTATTCGCACCTCAGCGAGCGTCTGCGTGGCCAGGCACTAAAATAGAATTAGGTTCTATTTGTGTCGCTCAACCCGCTGCAAGTCCAGCCTCTCCCATCTCCTCATTAGTTTTTAGGAGCATATACCCACGTGCCATCTCCTCATTGGTTTTTAGGAGCATATACCCACGTGGGTGATTGAAAGATGAACTGACGTCCACACTCCAGTCAGTTGTAGTAATGCACCATAAAGTTGGTTGCCAACTGCCATATAAAGTTCAAAGAAGTAAAAAAGAGGCCTCAGGAAGGAGGAGAGATGACGAGAAAGGAATTTGGTTTACTGTTTTATCTGTGGATTAATTGTAGAAGAAGAGGACCTTGTGCATTTCAGGTAAAATAACAACACAATGTTTATATCCCAGGACACGCTTTGGTTTTTGCCCTAGCACTACACAGGTGATTCAAATAATCAAAGCTTTATGATTAGTTGATTATTTGAATCAGCTGTGTAGTGCCAGGGCAAAAACAAAACGTAGGTTTAGGTTCCTGAGGATTGAGTTTGGGAAACCCTGCTCTAGGGCATTTCAGACAGTTGTTAGGGGACCTTCTAACTGAAGAATGTGCATTTTGCTTTTTGTGCATTGTTGTTTATGATAGTTTAATGTGTTGATTGTATTTTCATGTGTATTGCGGTGCTATACAGGGCTTATCTGGAAAAGAGACCTTGGTGTGTCAAAATAAAGGTAAAAAAAACATTTGATCGAGGTCAAAAATGTTATAAATTGATTTGCATTTTATTGAGGGAAATACGTATTTGACCCCCTCTCAATCAGAAAGATTTCTGGCTCCCAGGTGTCTTTTATACAGGTACGGAGCTGAGATTAGGAGCACACTCTTAAAGGGAGTGCTCCTAATCTCAGTTTGTTACCTGTATAAAAGACACCTGTCCACAGAAGAAATCTATCAGATTCCAAACTCTCCACCATGGCCAAGACCAAAGAGCTCTCCAAGGATGTCAGGGACAAGATTGTAGACCTAAACAAGGCTGGAATGGGCTACAAGACCATCGCCAAGCAGCTTGGTGAGAAGGTGACAACAGTTGGTGCGATTATTCGCAAATGGAAGAAACACAAAAGAACTGTCAATCTCCCTCGGCCTGGGGCTCCATGCAAGATCTCACCTCGTGGAGTTGCAATGATCATGAGAACGGTGAAGAATCAGCCCAGAACTACACGGGATAATCTTGTCAAGGCAGCTGGGTCCATAGTCACCAAGAAAACTATTGGTAACACACTACGCCATGAAGGACTGAAATCCTGCAGTGCCCGCAAGGTCCCCCTGCTCAAGAAAGCACATATACATGCCCGTCTGAAGTTTGCCAATGAACATCTGAATGATTCAGAGGACAACTGGGTGAAAGTGTTGTTGTCAGATGAGACCAAAATGGAGCTCTTTGGCATCAACTCAACTCGCCGTGTTTGGAAGAGGAAGAATGCTGCCTATGACCCCAAGAACATCATCCCCACCGTCAAACATGGAGGTGGAAATATTATGCTTTGGGGGTGTTTTTCTGCTAAGGAGACAGGACAACTTCACCGCATCAAAGGGACGATGGACGGGGCCAAGTACCATCAAATCTTGGGTGAGAACCACCTTCCCTCAGCCAGGGCATTGAAAATGGGTCGTGGATGGGTATTCCAGCATGACAATGACCCAAAACACACGGCCAAGGCAACAAAGGAGTGGCTCAAGAAGAAGCACATTAAGGTCCTGGAGTGGCCTAGCCAGTCTCCAGACCTTAATCCCATAGAAAATCTGTGGAGGGAGCTGAAGTTTCGAGTTGCCAAACGTCAGCCTCGAAACCTTAATGACTTGGAGAAGATTTGCAAAGAGGAGTGGGACAAAATCCCTCCTGAGATGTGTGCAAACCTGGTGGCCAACTACAAGAAACGTCTAACCTCTGTCAGACGTGATTTAATCCTATTCACTTCTCAATTAATTTGCCGTTCCCACTTGTCCTTTTGTTGCACCCGGGAAGCGCTTCATGACAGCATCTGTGGTGGGAAAGCAACAAATAGAATATAAAGAGCTCATTGAACAGTTAGGGGTTGGGTTTATGGTCATACATTTAAAAAATAATAACAATAATAGAAAATCCTTGACCATTAATGCCCTGTGTGCAATGATTTGTAAATTCAATTAAGGGATAGTTCACTTTTTTACAGCCAGTTCCTCACCCTGAATGTAGTCTATGTGCCAGACACTGTAATGCATGGTTTAAACAGCCACTATTAACTCGAGGGGATTTGGCCTTTGTCTAATTGCACCTATCACCCACATATTCTTTTGTTAGAGATCTGACTATGAGGTGTAAAAAAGTGAACTATCCCTTTAACATCTTCAAGTTATTAAAATTGAACCCAACCCTGTTATGGGGTGTTCATTTTTAATGTGATACTGAGAGATTTGGAGATTGGACATTTTTCTACTTACCCAGAGTCAGATTAACTCATGAACACAATTTGTATATCTTTGTGTGCAATTTGGAGATTATTTAAGTTAGCATGCCGTGAGTCATATTATTTTTTAAATATAGTTTCAATAACCACAAACTGTCAAATGCTCATTTCCAATCGATGAACAAAAACCTACTCACCAGTTATCACAGCACTTTTTTAGGATCCAATCAGTCTTTCTCTCATCTTCTCCCCTTTTAGCTTTTCCACCTTGAATTGTTCAAATGAAATAAGTTCAATGTGTCATAAATAATTATCCAAAATCCTAATAACACAGCCAGATATTAAAATGTTAGCTAGGTCTGAAGATAATGGCTTATCTGTACAACACTACAAATTCATACTGTACCACAGCCATTGTTACATAGAATTGGAATGAATTAGAATAGACATTCCCATCCGAAACAGTGATTGGGTGGACAACAAATAGCCTCTTTTCACAGGTGATGTATCTCCGACACAACGCCTCTTATCCTTGATATGTGCTTTCTGAGATGGAACCCCCCAAAAATCTTAGAACTACTGAGCCTGAGAAAGCTCCTTCCACACCCCAAAGGCAGAGCCCATCCCAGCAATGATCTAAGGGTGTATGTCCCTTCTAGTAATTCTAGATCTATACAAATCTCTAAAGCAGGGTTTCCCAAACTCAAACGAAGCACACGTTTTAGTTTTTGCCTTGGCTCTAAACGAGTGATTCAAATAACCAACTATTCATCTAGCTTTGATTATTTGAATCATCTGCGTAGTGCTAGGGCATAAACCAAAATGTGCACCCATAGGGCCCCAGGACAGAGTTTGGGTAACCCTGATCTAAAGCACCCAAATGTGCTCTTGCCATTTCAGTGGAACTGTTAGCCAGGTTGCATGGCTGCCCTCCAGATGTTCTTTGGGACTGTAACGTTGGAGCCAGGGAAATTTCCATCTGCAAAATATGAATAATTAAGTCAGATGCTGTAAAAGACAAAAGTACAATAATAGAATATGAATAAAAAAATACATTCTCAGTATTTATCTTAACCTCAAGAACTAAGTTTCAATAAAAATGCTTTTAAATAGCTAAATGAACCATAAACCAGTACATACCTTGCATAACCGCAAACCCAGTCATCTCTATGTCAAGATCTCTAACAGTTCACTCGATCAATTTTCACATTTAAATATTACAATTTCAACATAAAAAGGTAAGTATCACTCAGATAATCATTTTGACAAACATTTTCTATAATTAATGTGCAAAAAAAAAGTTAAATGGTAGTTGTCACAGGAGTCTTCGAGTGTTAAGTGGAGAGGAGATGCAAACCGCTGTGCTCCCTCGCCCCCTGCTGGTGGCAACAGGCATAAACAATTACCAATTGAAATCCTTGGCGGACTCATCCCAAAATAATAGTGGATTAAAATCCATATTCAGACATTATAGATAATCTAAACAAGGTTTTAGAAATACAATGTGATTCCATAACCTCATGGGCAGCCACAACTATAGTGTACGAAAATAAACATTCATATTTAGGTTTCTGTGCATTTTCAAAACGTGTACATCACAAATTATAATCCTACAATGGTCTAGGACATCTCAATCTAATTTCAAAATGAGATGGCAACATCTATAGTAGATACGAAGATTTGACAAAGTAATCATAAGGTTGCCTAAATGAAATGAGAAAATAATTCAACCCTACATGTGAAATGTATGTATTGCTTTAAAATATATGGCATGTAAAAGAAAATTTAAAAAAGACGTTTCTGGAACACATTTCAAAGCAACAATTTTTTTAAAATCTGAGTACATTTTTCATGATGAAAATACATATTCATATTATTCTTTTTTGTATGGGGGATGTGAGATTTATATGTTACTAAACTATATGATCATAGATTTTAAAATGTTTGTCAGGTTTATATGGGTTTTAAATATACGATCATATATTAAAATATATGTCACGGTCTTTGATATATAAAGCCATATACACTTCGGAAAGTATTCAGACCCCTTGACCTTTTACACATTTTGTTACGTTAGTCATTTTCAAAATGATGAAATTGTTGTTGTTTTTTTATCTTCATCAATCTACACACAATAACCTATAATGAAAAAGCAAAAACAGGTTTATAGACATTTTGCAATGTTTTTAAATACAAAAACCAGAAATGTCACATTTACATAAGCATTCAGACATTTTGCAGCGAACACAGCCTCGAGTCTTCTTGGGTATGCAGCTACAAGCTTGGCACACCTGTCAAGCGAAGTCAGGTTGGATGGGGAGCGTCGCTGGACAGCTATTTCCAGGTCTCTCCAGAGATGTTAGATCGGGTTCAAGTTCGAGGCTCTGGCTTGGCCACTCAAAGACATGCAGAATCTTGTCCCGAAGCACTCCTGCATTGTATTGGATGTGTGCTTCGGTCGATGTCCTGTTGGAAGGTTATCCTCCACTCCAGTCTGAGGTCCTGAGGTCCTGAATGCTCTGAAACAAGTTTTCATCAACGATCAACGATCTTCCATGCCAGTGAAAAACATCCCCACAGCATGATGCTGCCACCATCATACTTCACCGTAGGGATGGTGCCAGGTTTCCTCCAGACATGACGCTTGGCATACAGGCCAAAGAGTTCAATCTTGGTTCCATCAGACCAGAGAATTTTGTTTCTCATGGTCTGAGAGTCGTTTAGGTGCCTTTTGGCAAACTCCAAGTGGGTTGTTATGTGCTAATTAACTGAGGAGTGGCTTCTGTCTGGCCATTCTACCATAAAGGCCTGATTGGAGGAGTGCAGCAGAGATGGTTGTCCGTCTGGAAGGTTCTCCCATCTCCACAGAGGAACTCTGTAGCTCTGTCAGAGTGACCATCAGGTTCTTGGTCACCTCACTGACCAAAGCCCTTCTCCCCGATTGTTTGGCCGGGCGGCCAGCTCTAGGAAGTGTTTTGCTGGTTCCAAACTTCTTCCATTTATAAATAATGGAGGCCACTCTGTTCTTGGGGACCATCAATGCTGCAAAAATGTTTTGGTCCACTTCCCTGACACAATCCTGTCTCGGAGTTCTAAATCATATCAAATTTTATTTGTTACATGCGCAGAATACAACAGGTTCACCTTACAGTGAAATGCTTACTTACAAGCCCTAACCAATAATGCAGTTTAAATTCCAAAAATGTAAATAATTAAAGAGCAGCAGTAAAATAACAATAGCTAGGCTATATACAGGGGGTACTGGTACAGAGTCAATGTGCGGAGGCACCGGTTACTCGAGGTAATTGAGATAATATGTACATGTAGGTAGAGTTATTAAAGTGTCTACAGACAATTCCTGCGACCTCATGGCTTGGTTTTTGCTCTGACATGCACTGTCAACTGTGGGACCTTATATAGACAGCTGTGTGCCTTTCCAAATCATGTCTCAATTGAATTTACCACAGGGTTACTCCAATCAAGTTGTAGAAACATCTCAAGGATGATCAATGGAAACAGGATGCACCTGAGCTCAATTTCGAGTCTCATAGCAAAGGGTCTGAATACTTAAGTAAATAAGGTATTTCTGATTTAAATTTTTAATACATTTGTACACATTTCTAAAAAACTGTTTTTGCTTTGTCATTATAGGGTATTGTGTGCATACCCAATAATGACAATTATTATTTTAGAATAAGGCTGTAACGTAACAAAATTAGGAAAAAGTAGAGGGGTCTGAATAGTTTCCGAATGCACTGTCTGCACAAAAGTACGTGGACACCCCTTCAAATTATTAGATGTGGCTATTTCAGGTGTATAAAACCGAACACACAGCCATGCAATCTTCATAGACAAACATTGGCAGTAGAATGGCCTTAATGAAGAGCTCAGTGACTTCAACGTGGCACAGTCATAGGATGCCCCAGTCAACTGTAAGTGCTGTTATTGTGTAGTGGAAACATCTAGGAGCAACAACGGCTCAGCCACAATGTGGTAGGTCCCACAAGCTCACAAAATGGGACCACCGAGTGTAGAATCGCTTAAAAATCGCATTCTCTGGAGTGATGAATCACGCTTCACCATCTGGCAGGCCGACGGAGGAATCTGGTTTTGACGGATGCCAGGAGAACGCTACCAGCCGAATGCATAGTACCAACTGTAAAGTTTGGTGGAGGAGGAATAATTGTCTCGGGCTGTTTTTCATGGTTTGGACTAGAACCCTTAGTTCTAGTGAAGGGAAATCTTAACCCTACAATGACATTCTAGACAATTCTGTGCTTCCAACTTTGAGGCAACAGTTTTGGGAAGGCTCTTAACTGTTTCCGCATGACAATGCCCTCATGCACAAAGCGAGGTCCATACAGAAATGGTTTGTCGAGATCGGTGTGGAAGAACTTGACTGGCCTGCACAGAGCCCTGACCTCAACTCCATCGAACACCTTTGGGATGAATTGGAATGCCTTCACAGAATAGTGGAGGCTGTTATAGCAGCAAAGGGGGACCCACTCCATATAAATGCCCATGATTTTAGAGTGTATTACTTTTCCATATGGCTAACCATGATTGCGTACCGACCCCAATGCAGCTCAGTGTAAACAAGCATAACAGTAGGGTCAGAATCTTCTGGCAACAACCCCAGAGGCTCTGTAAGAGGCCTATACACTATTGATAAATGGCTGAATCAACACACTCAGTCACTCAGCACACCTCCTACCTTGCAAACTTCTATTCTGACATTGCTTTTGTGCCAGATGATTTGTGCCAGAACCCTGATTTACCAGGAGCTGGCCAAATGCGGTACTGTGGAAGTAGTGTTACAAAACCAGCTAGCCAGCTTTCTGAAATGTCTACTCTCGCTATGTCTAGGGTTCTAGTCCTAATTAACTTCACCTGTCTTAAAGTGTGCATTTAACATTAAAGTAAGAGTCCACAGAGAGAGTGTTGGATGCATGTGTCTAGGCAACAAATTACTCACCAGGGTCCAGGGACAGCTTTGTCCGGATGCCAAAAGTCGGCCAACCCAAGCAGGTTATGAATTGCTGGCCTTCCGACACTAAAGATTCAATCAAAAGCAGAAAGGCACCGCCAAGTTCCAGAGGCTACTGTTCAGCCTCACTGCTCTCACCTACCACACCCCTGCACCTATAAAGCCGGGCCCCGTTGCTGCTGCCACCTAGGTGTGGAAGTGCAAGGGTACTGTCTACCTGTGCACCTAGTCACTTCCTTACATACCCTCCATTCCTGACAGTGTTTACACTTTGATTTAGCTTATGCTATAACCATACTGCAGTGCGTGATACTATGTCTTTTGAAAGTTAACAGTCATTCATTCTCTTCATGTATACGTAACAGTATAACTTTAGACCGCCCCCTCGCCCATACCCGGGCGCGAACAAGGGAACCTCTGCACACATCAACGACAGTCACCCACAAAGCATCGTTACCCAACGCTCCACAAAAGCCGCGGGGAACCACTACTTCAAGGTCTCAGAGCAAGTGACGTCACCGATTGAAACGCTATTTAGCGCGAACACCGCTAACTATCTAGCCCTTTCACATCCGTTACATATACACTGTAGCTAGTAAGAGCTGACAGAACATGTCCCACAACTCTGATGTTTGAATAAAATCCTAGAGAAAAGCATTTGTTGAATCATTATAGATACTGTACATTATAGATACTTTAGTTTCAGATGAGAATGCACTTGTATAAATATTTATTGGATGTGTATTGCCTGCACATGGAGAGAAGAATCACTGTATGATAAGAGACCCAGCATTGAACCTACAGAGGTTCTCAGTCAGATAAAGATCAAAAGGAGAGGCATGCAGGTTAAGTTGGGTGTGATGAAGCCAGGTTTCACAGTGGCTGCAGCATTAGCACACAGACAGGCAGGCCATGTGGTGGAGAGATTTTCTTCATCCCCTCCTTCTCCTGTAAAACCCATGGTTCTGCCCTACTGGGTGTTACCCTCCCCGGCACCCAGGCACATTTTTTACAATGTGCGCTTTTCTTAGAAATAATCAAATGTCCTGCCATCTGGGAATTCACTTTTTTTCTTATGTAGCTTGGGAAAAACATAGACTTTATGTTAATTTCCCTCTTTATTTGTCTTGGATTCCTTTTGTGTGCAAGAAGCAGGACTGTTGTGTGACTTTTGTTGCTACTTTCCACAGAAATCCAGCTCATCTTTGGATGGGTGTTTTATGGTTGTTCTTCCTATTAAATTCATGACAACAGCCAAATCTAATTGGCTAATGACCACTGTGTGCACTCACAAAGACATATAGATATGCCATTTTAAAGTATGGAAAGGATATTATCTATATGGTATGTACACCATTACTACATGTTTTTCAGTGAGTTATTTCTATTTTACTTTATGGTGTTCATACAACGTGATTCACATATTAAAGAAGTGCTGAATTTTCGCCATATTTCTCCAGCGTTCCATAAATATAGTAGAACACTGGCCTCTAGTGGAAGCCTTTCTCAATGACAGTAATAATATCCTGATGGACTCATAAAAAAATATATAGAATTTGGTGGGTGCTTATATTTGTATTATATGCTTATACTTATATTATATGTACACGTTTATTTATACACGTGTGAATTGGAAATGTGTTTTTTGCATATCCCAGCTGCATATTTACCAGTGACAGTTTACACAAGTGTCAGTTGTCTCTGATGAGACAGACAGTGACAATGGGTGAAACCACCACATGGGAAGAAGCTAATGTAGAAAATGTTAAAACTTAAATTACATAAATTAATTTCTTATCATATTGGAATTTTACATAAATGAGCCATTTTACTAAAATCTCACAGGAACAAGAGTATATAAACAAATAAATATGTTAATTTATTACACTATCTAAAACACATTGTGCATAAAATAAAAGTAACAGAATAATAACAGATCACTGTTAAAACATTAGGGTACATTTTGTTTGGTAAAATTATGATCCAAAATATACAGTATAATTACTACATCTCAAAAAAATTAAGAGAAAACATATAGACATTACATCCGTTATTATTTACCAAAAGCTTTCCCAGGTAATATACTATAATGTGAATGGGGGAGGACCATTTAAGTCCCTACACTTTCAACACTAGGTAGTAAAAGACAAGTCATTTTCTCCAGGATAAACGACGACCTTTAGTTTGACTTTCTAACTGAGCCCCTTGTGCTCATAGCACCAAGCCATACTGTATTACATGTACCTGTCCTGATGTGACATCAGGAGGACATTGAGCGTGTGTCTTCAGTGTCTGTGGAATCACACTCATCTGCGGACTCTGTGAGGGCAGGGTAGGGGCGTGGCTGGTCCAGATTGACGTAGGTGACCTTGAGGCTGATGTAGTGCTCCCCCTCAAGGCCAGACAGGATGGTCAGGACAGCAGACACCAGCGTTGCGAAGCTGGGTCTCATCTCTGGGTCTGGGTCCCAGCACTGCAGCATGATGGCATACCTGGAGAGAGTTCCATATAGAACATACTATGGGGCTTTCTTCTAACAATAGAAGTACAAGTCATACATTACCATTCAAAAGTTTGGAATGTCCTTGTTTTTGTCCATTAAAACAACATCAAATTGATCAGAAATACAGTGTAGACATTGTTAATGTTGTAAATGACTATGGTAGCTGGAAACGTCAGATTTTTTATGGAATATCTACATAGGCGTACAGAGGCCCATTATCAGCAACAATCACACCTGTGTTCCAATAGCATGTTGTGTTAGCTAATTCAAGTTTATCATTTTAAAAGGCTAATTAATCAATAGAAAACCCTTTTGCAATTATGTTAGCAGAGCTGAAAACTGTTGTTCTGATTAAAGAAGCAATAAAGCCTTCTTAAGACTAGTTGAGTATCTGGAGCATCAGCATTTGTGGGTTCGATTACAGGCTCAAAATGGCCAGAAACAAAGTCCTTCCTTCTGAAACTCGTCAGTCTATTCTTGTTCTGAGAAATGAAAGCTATTCCATGTGAGAAATTGCCAAGAAACTGAAGATGTCGTACAACGCTGCGTACTACTCCCTTCACAGAACAGCGCAAACTGGCTCTAACCAGAATAGAAAGAGAAAGGCCCCGGGAGGCCCAGGTGCACAAATGAGCAAGTACATTAGAGTGTCTAGTTTGAGAAACAGATGCCTCACAAGTTCTCAACTGGCAGTTTCATTAAATAATACCCGCAAAACATCAGTCTCAACGTCAACAGTGAGGAGGCGACTCCGGGATGCTGGCCTAGGCAGAGTTTCAAAGAAAAAGCCATATCTCAGACTGGCCAATAAAAAGAAAGAATTAAGATGGGCAAAAGAACACAGACACTGGGCAGAGGAAGATTGGAAAAAAGTATCTACAGGGACTAATCTAAGTTTGAGGTGTTTGGATCACAAAGAAGAACATTTGTGAGATGCAGAAAAAATGAAAAGATGCTGGAGGCGGGCTTGACGCCATCTGTCAAGCATGGTAGAGGCAATGTGATGGTCTGGGGGTGCTTTGGTGGTGGTAAGTGGGAGATATATACAGGGTAAAAGGGATCTTGAAGAAGGAAGGCACTCCATTTTGCAACGCCATGCCATACCGTGGACAGCGCTTAATTGGAGCCAATTTCCTCCTACAACAGGACAATGACCCAAAGCACAGCTCCAAACTATGCAATAACTATTTAGGGATGAAGCAGTCAGCTGGTATTCTGTCTATAATGGAGTGGCCAGCACAGTCACCGGATCTCAACCCTATTGAATTGTTGTGGGAGCAGCATGACTGTAAGAAGTGCCCATCAAGCCAATCCAACTTGTGGAAGGTGCTTCAGGAAGCATGGGGTGAACTCTCTTCAGATTACCTCAACAAATTGACAACTAGAATGCCAAAGGTCTGCAAGGCTGTAATTACTGCAAATGGAGGATTCTTTGACGAAAGCAAAGTTTGAAGGACACAGTTATGTATAACCTTGTCAATGTCTTGACTATATTTCCTATTAATTTTGCAACTCATTTCATGTATGTTTTCATGGAAAACAAGGAAATTTCTAAGTGACCCCAAACTTTTGAACGGTAGTGTACAAATTGCTTAACTGAAATAAAACAATATTGTACAGGCTATGTACTTATTTCAATTTACGGACCGAAATGACTAAGCAAAAGCGATATGGAGACGATTTATAGCCTTTACATATTTTATGTGTTTTTTCCCCACACAGAAAAGTCAGCCATTATGTTTTGCTATCCTACTCAACTGTTGTTCTGTCAATTGTTAATCTGTATTTCAACACTTCCTATTTTTCACTGGGAGAAGGGACACATTAGATTAGACTGTAGGATGTATCATTGATAATGGGATGAGAACACATGGAAAAACATTGACGTTCAGATGTAATCTCATACCAGTAAATGTGTGTGCGTATGGGCGCGTTTAAGGATATCTTTCAAGTGAAGCATATTGATGATCATTAACTCCCAGACGACATTGCTTAACAATATTTGGATATGTGTGTGGTGGACATTTACAGGTTTAACACTGCAGGTTAACCTTTCCCACATCCTTTAATTACTGGCTATACTTTCCTGGTTCTCTTTGTTGCAACTGTAGAGGTGGGAAATTCATCCAAAACCTTCAGATTTTTTAAAGCATCTATGTTACTGTCTAACCATATTTACTATAGACATATCATTTGTTTACTTTGAAAAGGGCTTATTTTTTTCTTTTGAGTTCTACTATGAAGTATTTTCAACAAAATGAACTGTTATCTAGGCTATCATTACCACTACTTACAAAGGGTCAGGACAGAACTGTGGTTGGGGGAGTCTCCTGCCTTTCAGCAGGTAATGTGTGATGTCATAGGGGTCCACCTCTGGGTAGGGGCTTGCTCCTCTGGTTAACATCTCCCATATCAAAACCCCAAAGGACCACTGTAATAGGAGGTCATGATGAAAGTTAGCATGGTGAGAAATGATTTGAGTGTAATATAAAGTTGCTCTTATTGCTGTGTAGTAACACTGTAATTAATAGCCAGTCCTAATTCCACAACTGCTGCCTAATTCTTATTATGTTATCAGAAAGTAATTCCTTCACTTACTACGTCTGACTTGGCAGTGAATTTCTGTGTCTGTAGGCTCTCAATGGCCATCCATTTGACTGGTAGCTTGGCCTTCCTGTGGTCCTGAACACTGTAGTACTCCTTATCGAACACATCCCTGGCCATGCCGAAGTCTGCCACCTTCACTGTGTACGACTCATCCAGCCTGCACAGTAAGGGCAAACATAAGGGTCACAGATTGGTGATCTGTGAAAGCAAGCCTGCAACTATAGTACAGTAGCATTGCTAAGTAAAATAAAACCAGTTTGCTTATGTCAGGACTAATGTATAGTTTAAAGTGGTGACTAGCCCCAGTCACAGAGAACTGAAGTGACTGCTCAACCCTGACTTACATGCAGTTGCGTGCTGCGAGGTCTCTGTGCACAAACTTCATATGTGCTAAGTACTCCATCCCCTTGGCAACCTGAAGCCCAAAGCCAATCAGGTCTTTCACCGTGGGGTTCTATAGGAAGAATCAATACCACACAATAAAGATGTCGGTCACATAAGCCTTGAGATATATCACTGAGGTGTTAAGGAGATCCCTTGTATGCTGATAAAAGTGAACATTGTATTGTAGCTACTGTTTGGCGCCGGCTTCCTCACCCTTTTCTCACAGCGTATGAAGTGGCGGAGGTCCCCGTGCTTCATATAAGGTAGTACCACCAGGGGGAGCCCCTCCTGAGGCAACAGGATGCCCAGCAGAGAGAGAACATTGGTGTGATGGAACCCCTTCATCAAGATGCCCTCCTTCAGAAACTGCTCTACCTCTTCTACATCTGTTATCCCTGATATGGCACACACACACACACATGCACGACACATGCACAACACACGCACACACAAATGCATGCTCATATGCAGGGCACACACATAAATGAACGTAAAAACTGCTTATGAACAGTCAACATTTACAGATAAAGCTTAAAAACCCTAAACAAACCACATTAAACCTAGTGTACATTTTTAATTATTCCTGCGTATGAGCAGGGTTGTTCCATGTTTACCCAGCTGGTCACATGTACAGGTGACTAATACTCAGTCCACCTGGTTCAGATCTAGAACATTGTGAATCAGGGAGGAGGTGCTCACTGTTCAATGACTTGACTGCACAGTGGATTTCTCTGTTGTTATGGTCTGTGAAGTAGCCATGGTAAACTGTGCCAAAATGACCTGGTGAGATAAGAGAACATTATTATCATCAGAAACAAAATTCAACGACATACTGTATATCACGTCATCGGTGTGAGTCCCTATTATGATCCATGAACTTTAAAATAGCTGATTTATATGCTATAATAACACCCTCTATCCATCAGTCAAGGTGGTATGTGAGTAGTAGCCTATGTGCAGTTGATTAAAAAGCACTCTGTGTGCTGTACACACTGTAATGAGACTGACCCTTGCCGATGATCTGGTGGTGCTGGACGATGAGCATGTCTGCTGGGATCAGCACGTCCTTCACCTCCTCCAGGAGCTCTGGTCTAAAGCTGGAGATGGAGATCTTCTCAGGGGGCATGAGGGGGGTGAGGGTGGGGTCCATGCTGCCTGCAGCATAGGCCGGGCTGGGGAACACCACTGGGCTTCCCAGAGCCGAACTTGGCCTCTGAGGCAGGACTACTAGAGTGGTGAGGGGCAAGGTCAGTAGAGTTCCTTCAGCATGTGTAGATAATTAATTTATGTAAGTATGTGTAGATTTCAACCACTGTTGTTGAAACCTAAGAATAGAAATTGAACGAGACTAAATGGATTGATAGATTCCCTACATAAAATATGATATTAGCCAATTACAGTCTCACCTCTTCTGTAGTCCCCTACAGGTGACAGTTCCACACTACTGCTGCCGGGGCGGTTGTGGTTATGAGCCAAACGGGTCTCCACCTGAGAGGCTGGAAATGAGTTTTCAATCATAAACCAAGGGAGTAGGGAACCGCATCAAAAGTCAACAAGACAATGTTAGCTACCGCTGTCACTGTGCACGGCTGTGGATGTCCTACTGAAACCAGTTGCATAAGACATCCTCACAACCATTGGGGTTGTGTAAGATGGCCTGATTAAAGTCCAGACAGACATGGAAACCCACCTTTCTTCTGCTTCCTCAGGTGCTTCATGACTACAAAGGCCAGCACGGCCCCCGCCACCAGGGCCCCCAGTATCCCCAGTACGATGCCCACCATGTAGTGGTTACTGACCAGGACCACTGTCCCAACGTTGTGAACCTGCCCATTGATGGAAATCTGGGGGAGGATAGACAGTGGGTCAGATCAAGACTGCTGACAGACTACTGTCTGGTTTTCCTCACTTAAACACATATTTAGGGAAAACCCAATAGTAGGATGTTTATTGCTTGAATCTATGTAAAGCTGTTGACATACTCTAATGTTGAATGGACAACATAGTTTCCAGTTACTAACTTACCTTCACAGGCAGTCCACTGATGGTTACGTTTCTAGGGATCCTGCAGGTGATTTCATTGTCCAGAACTTTCGCGTCACAATCCACTCCTCCCACTGTCATAGTGATTGTCATGCAGGAACTCACAAGATTCAGTTTCTGGTGCTGTGAGGGTGGAGAAAAAAAGAGTTCTGAGTTTTTCTTCTTGAAAAGGTTTAAACCGTATGTAAGCAATAAAAACAGTATTCTTACTCCTTCTGACAGTAAGTTGCAGTCAAATAGACATGACACCATTAACATTTTGTTGTTATGGCACTGTTGCACTTACATGTAGTGACACTTCATCTTGTCCAGCATACAGCCTAAGTACATGGCCGTCAGTTTCAAAGGGTATTGGCTCGCCATAGGGGTGGTAGGAGAACTCTCCATTCCACAGTCCAACAGCTCCATCCATATCAAAGGAGAGCTCCCCTTCCTCTGTCTCTTCCCGGGGGAAAGCGGGGGTTATGCACTCCATCCGTGTGGGCAACGACTTGCCTGTGCACTCCTGGAGGGAATTATAAAAAATAGCTGTATGAATATGATTATATTATGTATACTATAGAGATAAAACATGTTTTCATCTCTATCATGTACACAGTATGTGGTAGTATAATCTTACAACGAGATCTTACTCTGGTGACAGGCTTCAGGTGGCTCTCATTGGGCCTAAAGCGGATGATGGTCCTGTATACAGAGTCCAAGTTCTTCCCCTCAATGATTATCTTTGACCCCCTGGAGAGTGGAGAGACGATAACATAACAGATTCTACAGAGACCCAGCAGCAGGGCTTAGATCGTTCAACCTTGTCTCATGGTTGAGATGGTAACACTGATCGTTGAGACGGGTCATTCGATATAGTGAAGAAGCCTCACTGGCTTGGCCTACCTGTCAAAACTACAGTCTGGGAGGACGGCTGTGACCTCGGGGTTCTCTTTGTAGTAGAAGACCTTGGTGGTGAGGACGGGGGACTTGTCTATGAACACACTGAGGGGGACGTCCCTCACCTCCGAGATGGGCTGAGACAGACAGATGATGGAGGACATGTTCCCTCTGGGCGCTGTGACACTGGAGACCGGTGGAGTAGAGAGAAAGTCCAGGGTTAGTGCTCCTACAGGCAATACTATAGGATGTAGGTTCACCTCACTCTACATGTGGCTTTCACATCTGACACATTAAAAAGTTTAACAGACAATTTAAAAGATATACTGGTAGACTTTTTGAAAAAAAATATCTATATATATATTTCCCCCACAGTGAGTTAGTCATCAAAACAACTAGTTTTTCATTCACTCCCTGTAATTGAAAGGTTTAAAGGTAAAAAAATAAATAATAATAAGTAGTCTGAGCACAGTCAGATCGAAATCAGTTTCCAATACTGACATTACTGTACAAACAAATGCTGGGACAAGCATGCGGCTCTCACAGGTAAATAGTAGACAGTGAATTATGTCATAAACTCATAGAAAAAATGTGCTATCTAGAACCTAAAAGGGTTTTTCAGCTGTCCCCATAGGAGAACCCTTTGAAGAACCATTTTTGGTTTCAGGTAGAATCCTTTTGGGTTCCATGTAGAATGCTTTCCACAGAGGGTTCTACATGGAACACAAAAGAGTTCTACATGAAACCAAAAAAGGTTCTACCTGGAACCAAAAAGGATTATCCTATGGGAACAGTGGAAGAACAATTTTGGAACCTTTTTTTCTAAGAGTGTACAGTCAGGTATTTTAGAAGTCCAGGTTAGAGAAAACAGACTTTGGGTGAAAACATCACAAGAGAGACATAATAACATAACCAGTAACTGCATCTGCCCACCTGGTGATTGGGCAGGGCTCTCCATTCAGAGTGACCCTTCTGGTCTTCCCAGCGTCCAGGTGAGGCCCAGTCACAGTGATCAGAGTTCCCCCAACACGTGGCCCATAGTTGGGCTGGATCTCTGTGATGTTGGGAATCTGCCAGAGGGAGCAAAATGTCCCCAATTTAATCTAAAGGCCATTCATCAAGTATTGCTGATAATGTGATGGTGACTTTGTATGTACAACAGAGGATACTTCCAAACTCACTTGATATTCACAATATGTTTCTATTACATGCAATAATATATTTTATTATTAACAGAGGCATAATCAAATGAATCACCCAACTACAACTAAGCAGTTAAATCAACGGTAGGTTCAAATTACCACAAAGGTAAATCCTGGCATCTCCGCGTTCCCGTCGATGGAGTAGCGGCCCTCCACCTTCCCCTCTTGCACCTCTACAGTGATGTTAACTGGTTTGGACAGTTCAATGGCCCCAGAGCGAATCTTACACACCAGGCTAAGGAGCGGCACAAGAACAGGCTCATCAACATGTCGGTGTCAAATTAACATTGATGCATCAGAAATCACCACGAGACATGAATACATTTCAGTTTTATTAACATCTATGTTGCATTTCTAGTTGAGTAAAACCTACCTACATATAATAAACCTACTGTATACACTGAGTAAACAAAACATTAAAAACACCTGCTCTTTCCATGACATAGACTGATCAGGTGAATCCAGGTGAAAACTATGATCCCTTATTGATGTCAATTGTTAAATCCACTTCAATCAGTGTAGATTAAGCCTTAAGACAATTGAGAGATGGATTATGTATGTGTGTCATTCAGAGGGTGAAGACCTGCAATGCTGCTGGGTTTTTCAGATTCAACAGTTTCCTGTGTGTATCAAGAATGGTCCGCCACCCAAAGGACATCCAGCCAACTTGACACAACAGTGGGAAGCATTGGAGTCAACATGGGCCTACATCCCTTTGGAATGCTTTCAACACCTTGTGGAGTCCATGCCCCAATGAATTGAGGCTGTTCTGAGGGCAAAAGTGGGGATGCAACTCAATATTAGGAAAGTGTTCCTAATGTTTGGTATACTCAGTTTAAGTCAATATGTCTAATATGATTCACTGTGTATTTCTGCCATTGTGAGTGGTACTCACTGAGAGAGTTCAAACTTAGTCCAGGGCTAAGAGAGTATCCACACTTAAACATTCTAAATTGGGCTAGCACCACCCTTGGCCCAGGACTAGCTGGCCCTGCTTTGGAGGAGGATTAGCACCGACTTTTCGGGGCTAGCCAATCACAGAGTTCTACTGTTACCTCATTTGAATTTGCTACTCCAGAAAAGTGACATTTGGTTTCATTAATCCTGCTTGTGTGAAAACAGGCTAAGTTAATCCAGGGCCAGTCTTTGTCCTGGGCGAAGAACAATAAAGTGTGAAAAAGCCTACTGTGTGTTGTTGCTCTTCAGTGGCAGCACAGCACAGGCTGTCTGTCCCAGTCTGACCAGGTGGGTTCTGGAGCTGATGGCAGGCCTCAGGGGAGACTGGAACTCCCAGCCACACAGAGTCAGCTCTGACTGACCATCAGGGGGAGCCATCTTGGGGAAGAACTAAACCAAACAGGAACAAACAGACTCAGCATATGACCAACAATTACAACTTAGCATAATAACCACATACAAATACAAAGTTATGGTCACGTTATGCTCAGGTAATCTGTGAATATGGACAATCTCAAACATATCTTTATGATAACCAAACATGCATATGACTAATGACATTTCTAGCCAGCATTAACAACAATGGTATTGGTGGGAAGCTAATTGCTCCAATCTAAACTGCATTAAACAAACACATCCCTCTCCCCAGTTCTTCTCACCCCGGTGATACCAGGGGGGCAAGACTCATTCCTCCAGCGGCCACTGCACTCCTCCTTCCAAGAGCACACTCCAGAGCACCAGCCACAGCCCATGAACTCAGGGGCCATCAGGCACATTGCACAGGTCATGAAGTGCTGGCAGCCTGGCCCCCTCTGAGGCACCTGGATCACCTAACAGCCAAAGAGAGAGATTTGATTAACTTTGATCAAATCAAAGAGTCACTTTGATTACTGTGTACAGTGTATTAACTAACTGTAACATATTTTGAACAGGCTTTTCCATACCTTGTCTCCAACCACAAACAGTAGAGATTCTGACGAGTACACAGCAGCAATGGAGGAGACCCTCTGGTTCTCTACCAAGGTGTAATTAGCAAAGATAGTAGGGCTTGATCTTCTCAAAACAAGCTGACAAAGAGACAGAGCAGATAGTTAGTAATCTATCAAAGAAGGGCTGGACTGTGTTCACATTTTTCATTCATTAGATCAAATGGATCAGGATCACACACTATTGTGAGCTCTCTGTCCCCCTCCATACCTGCAGGAGCCGTCCAGTGGAGGTGCCAATGTGTGCCACGGTCTTGTTCTCAATGGTGGTGACCAGCAGTGAGGTGAGCAGGACATCATTCATCTGCTTGTTGAAGAGGTCCACTCTGTAATAAGGCTTAGACACCATGCTGGGGTGGTCCCTGCAGGTGGCATTGTTCTCCATGCTCTAGTAACAGGGAGATAGGCCATAGTAGATAGGGAGACAATGTACATTTTTAGTAGGGCCAGGAGAATACTTTTGCAATCCTTTTTTCTAAGAGTGTAAATAACAGAAAGCAAAAAAATAATTATCTTGATGCATGTACAAATTGTGTTCACATTTTGTAACAAAAGCCCTCCAGCTCCAACCTGTTGGCTAAAGTGCTTTAGTAAACGTCGGGCAGTATATGAGGGTACTTGACATCAGGCCTTGAGGCACTACAGCCTACTGCTGTTGTTTTGTAAACAAATGTGGCATGAAAGTTCTAGGAACAAGGAACTAGATGAGCAGCTTTTCTGATGCCAAGTGAACAAGGAAGAAAAAGTTGTAACGCTTTAGAAGGGAACACTTTGAGAGCACGCCGACCAGTGAGTTGCTCCACAGTTCTGATGCTATTATTATGTCAGTTGTAGTCTGTGCATCATTATTGACTCATTTTGCCCAACTTCCTCATGGGATCAGAAAACCACAATCGTGTCTGGCCTCAGAGGCCACAGTGATTCATAGCGCTACTATATTCTAGTGATCACTCTGACGTGGTACAATTAAACCTATTATTCGATCCATCTAAAGAGGTACAAATAACATGATAACGAAGCAATCATTGTCTCAGATTTCAAGTTATAACAGTCAAGAATATGCACACAAGCTGTTGTGCAAATTAACAATTCTCCAAAAAGGCAGTTGAATCAAAAACTAGAAGAAGAAGGATATAGCTAAGGAACAGTATATGCAACACAAGCAGTGGTGTTTGGGAATCAGTATCTGTACTACTGACACAAAATTGAATATGTCGTATGATCAGAGTGTTTTTTCTGACTGTCTCGGGAACTTGTAAAAAAAGGTGTTTTCTCCCACAATACTGTACTAGGAAAAGATTGGTTAAGGTGGGTTTATTTCCATGGTTTCACAACATCTGGGTGTGCTGGAGGTAGAGGGCAGACAGTGAGGCAATAACCAGACAACAGTAAGCACTCAATGCAATGGGCCAGTAATAGTACACTGAAACAGACTTCAAATTATACACTCGGGTCCCAAATTATTGGCACCCTTGATAAAGATGAGCAAACATTTTTATACATTTTATTATTTTAATTATTTACATTTTAATACTAATACAATTGGTCAGAGGTTTTGTTTGACAACTAATAACCTCCGCATGCGAGGATTTTTGTCAAATGTTTTATGAGATTGGAGAACACATTGGGAGGGATCCTAGACCATTCCTCCATACAGAGAGACCATTCCTCCATCTTTCCAGATCCTTGATATTCTTAGTGTGCGATTAAGGACTACCCTCTTCAATTCAAACTACAGGTTTTCAATGGGGTTCAAGTCCAGAAACTGAGATGGTCATTGCAAAATGTTGATTTGTGGTCAATTTACCATTCCTTTGTAGATTTTGTTGTGTGTTTGGGGTTATTTCTCTTGCTGGAAAATCCACTTGTGGCCAAGTTTCAGCCTCCTGGCAGAGATAACTAGGTTTTTGACAAAAATGTCCTGGTACTTGGAAAAGTTCTTGATGCAATTGACCTTAACAAGGCCCCCAGAACCAGTGAAAGCAAAATAATCCCAAAACACCATATTTTGCAGTAGGTATGAGGTTATTTTCTGCATATGCATCTGTTTTTCGACACCAAACCACCACTGGTATGTGTGGCCAAAGGGCTCTGTTTTCAAGTCATCTGACCACATAACAAAATATATCCACTTCAATAATGCCTACTACACAACAGGTAATGACACTAAAAGGAAGTGTAGTTGTTCTTGTGAGAAGCAGGGTTATTGGTATCAGCTATGAGCTACTGTTGGAGAGGGAGGGGCCAGGATTTCAGATTCCTGTAAATTCCAGCTGGCAGGCCACTCCTGCCCTGAATTGTGAAAACACACAGGAACAGAAAAGTACTGTAAAACATGGTAGAGGTGGCCTCAGTTGCCTTCACCTAGAATTACAGTATTGCAGAATGAGAATCTAATGAAGGATTTTCGTTCATCCACCCATTTAATGTCAAGTGTGACTAATAGTGGAGCACAGGAGTTTGTTGGCAAGTTCTTAATTTGGCATAATACTTCACTTATGAATCTGGCAAAGACAACATTTCAAGCTGTCAACCATCTTCAATATCATTGGAACCTCTAAATTTAGTCAATAGTTATCTGATGCACATAATGTGGCTAAATGTCAAACTCTCCAATGGCCTTACAGGAACATTCCACATTCAAGGAGGTTCATGGCCAGGCTTCCTTCAGTTTGTAGGAGGCTGAATGTATCTCCCTGGAAAAGCATCCGATTGAGCGAAACAGCACCCCTCTGTCTCAGTATGTGTACGCACTCTATCTGATGCCAGTTTGGATTTGGCTTCAAACCAATCACAAGCCAAACGTAATTTACAGAAAAAAAATTAATTATTGCATCTCATTGTGTCGTTGTCCTCCGGTGGCTAACTAGCTAGCTAAAATCGTCCCTTTCCTAAATTACCCATGGATCGAGATAGGGATTTGGACTAGTGGTTTTACTTAATTCTCCATACTGGCAAATTATTATAATGGTGATTCTGATCTAACCATAAATTCATATATTGTGTCCCTGGCCTGAGAGGATGGAAGTTCAATATGTAGCTAGAGGTAGTAGGCTAATGTTAAACTAGCTGGCCTGGCGCGTCATTGCCCATCAAAGGAAGTTAGACTAACGAGCAAGCATTTTAACCAGGTAACCTAGGACAACTAAAACTAAAAGTGTGTACTGTATGACAGAGTCATAAAAGAGAGGACGATGGCATTGGCGTTTCAGGGTGAGTCAACATGTTAATCAGTACCATGGACAGCCATATCATATTTAGATTACGTTGATTGGGCTAAATCGTTTTTTGGTATCTTAGTTGTCACTGTATTAGACTAAACATAGGTGATTTGATGATGTGGAAATATTGACGTTGAAATGCTGCTGGAATTAGTGGAGGCAGCTCCTGTTTTCTTTGTGACTTGCAGTAACTCTCTCTGGTTCTAAATCAATCGTTTTTTAGTAGTCTGAAAATGTTGGAAATATTAACTTGCTTGACCATGTAACTGTTTGTTTTGTGGACTTCACCAGGCAGATGTTGCTCTCCGGTTTTGTGATGAAACAAAGGTGTGGATGAATTTATTCTGCCACTGTGTCTTCTTGTTGTCTCGGCCTTACCGTGACAATCAAAAATGTTGTTTAATTGCCAGATTAATGAGGCATAAAATTAATTTGACTGACAATAGAACATTGCCAAAGGCACTGTTAAAGTACATGTGCCATGAGACATTTATTCAAAGACACATATCTGGAAACAAGTTTAAAAGCTAACTAACTCCCAAATACATTGGCCTCTGTCCAAAATCCTGTTCCTTTTCAGCTGTTTTCTTGTGTTGGAATAATGGTGTGTCCTTTTTCCATAAAGCAGTTATACATCCTAAGAAAATAGCTTCCGGACAAATTGATTGCTCCCTAGAGGAGTTAAGGAGTCAGAAGTAGGGTTGCAAAGCTACCGTTAGTTTACCAAAGTTACCAGAATCTTCAGGTATTTTGGTAATGAACAGAAAATCTATATCTATGGTAAATTTTGTAATTTATACTTGAATAACTTAAAATATATATATATATTCATATATACTATTCATTTTTTATATCAGTGTCCATATTGTCCCTGAGTTTTTAATAGATAGGCCATATGGTTCAAGAGAAAATTGCCTTTTTACTGAAAAAACACATCTAATCATCAATGGCATTATAAACCAAACAAAAACATCACAACTGCCACTGATTTGATGCCCAAACATTGACAAAACATACATTTTGACATTGTAAAATAAATAAAATTGTGTACAAAATATATAAAGGATATTTCATGCTGAAAACCTCATACTAAACACCAATGCTTTTCACTAAATTGAATAGACAAAATATTAGCTGACAACAGAAGAATTTTGATTAAGCCTTATGGATGTGTCATCTGGGCAAAGCTGTCATCAAGGCAAAGGGTGGCTACCTTGAATAATCTCAAATATAAAATATATTTTGATTTGTTTGATACTTTTTTGGTTACTACATGATGCCATATGTGTTATTTCATAGTTTTGAAGTCTTCACTATTATTCTACGAAGTAGAAAATAGTAAAAAGAAAGAAAAACCCTTGAATGAGTAGGTGTGTCCACATTTTTGACTGGTACTGTATGTAAGGTATTATTTTTTATAAATGTATACATTTGAAAAAATTTAGAATACAATTTTCGTAGAATAAGGATGTAACGTAACAAAATATGGAATATGTCAAGGGGTCTGAATACCTTCCAAATGTACTGTAGAATATACAAATGATCTTATATCTACATCTACACAGGAATGAGAGCTGTTAAAATAATCTGGATTACTGCCATAAAAGGAGTACAGAATGTTCCAGTCCTACAGACAGCTCCCACTTATCTCCTGGTGCACTCATTATCCTTTACACTGTTTCACACTTTTGTAAAACTTTTTTTATATAGTTATCAGTGGATCACCCACTCTCACTGACTCCACAGACAAGTCTCCATTTTACCAGTCCATCCAGGCATGTACGCACGCATCTGGGCTTCCTCTCTGTACTGCTCAAGCAGCCAAACTAACGTTTACTCAGTCTGTCACAAATATTAGAGTGCAGTAAGCCTGTAAGCAAAAAACTACATGCTATATATGCATTTTGGAGACATACTGAACAGACGGAATATACATACAGTATATAACACAATTTATCAACACCTCTCTGGAGAAACCTGTGTGAGTGTTGAGTAGGTGGGCTGGTGAACTCACCTCATGAGGACAGCTCTCGCAGGCCTGGAAGTGGCACAGTCCCCGGGACAGCTGTTCTGGGCCGGACTTACAGCAGTCATCCACCCCGTCATCGATAGCCTTGTTCACGTTGTCCATGGGAAAGGCACAGAGGGCTGAGTCGTGCTCTGTGACCCCGTTGTCATCTGTGACAGCGAACACTCCATACAGGATGTCATCCTCTTCCTCTGCCCCTAGTTCATCTGCCAGCTCCCTGCCTGCCTTCCCAAAGTGGGCTGCCTGCACCACATTGTAAACCACATCCTTAAAGGCCTCGCTCCCGCTCACCGTGTTCCTCTTCCTCCTCCGCTTGGGTTCGAAACGGCACTCTAGAACCACCTCCCGGTATCTTCTCATCTCCCACTCGCTCCTCGGTAGGCGGCCCAGCCGAGTCTGAAACGGGGAGAACTCCTGGTCAGGGCTCTCTCTCTGGACGGACAGGAAGTAGACAAACTCCTGGGTGAAGAAGCTGTAGACATACTCAATGTTGTAGGTCCTGCGCAGGTTAGGCAGAACGGTCAGTCCCCGCACATCGCTGTAGAACCCATCTTCTGTTGCCAATGGTCGGCGCACTGATATGGACTTCCTGCCATATCTCTGTGTAACACTGTCGTTGACAGTGGCAGCCACAAAAAAGTATACAGTCTGCCCCTCCTCCACCATGGTGACTTTGGTGCCCAGCGGGCTGGCAAGGCAGTCAGGGCAATAGGCAGCAGAGTTAGATTCTTTTCTGAATAAACATTTTGAAGAATTATTATTGGGTGCTTGTCCATCTGTCTTAAGTTGGTGAAAATGGCACACACCATATTGAGAACTCCCACAAGAATATAAATACATAAAGAACGTATCCAACAACAATACCTCATTGTCAGTGTTCTCTAGGAAGTTGGGATCCTTGTCAACATCACACAAATTGCAAATCTTACACTCAGGGCTGCCCACAGGGCCTGTAGGAAGCTCCCACACCTTCTCCAAACTCATGTTCACAGCTTCGACCACATTCTGAGATGCAACATACACTTCCTGGTATATTGAGTTGGTCACTATGTTTTGGATGGGGCTTTTTGTTTGGAAGAAGGGCATGGTGTAGGCCACAGAGAAGTTGACAGGGCTAGGGGCTGTGGAGGGACAGGTGTCCAACGTGGAGGCCAGGACAGTCTGGAGCCAGACACATGTCAACCACTGGGTGGCCCAGTGGACCATCTCCAATCTGGGACACAGAGAGAAGGGAGCACTGACGTCTTTGGGTTACCTCCAGGTCTGATGGTTGGACAATGTCATCCTTATTGAGACCAGCTGCAGATCTCTGAGGAGACTAAAAAATATGAATTATTAAAGTAGGACGCCCAGACAGTCCACAAGATTGCAGTCAATATGACTCCTAAACTGTAAAAATAATGGGATTTTATCTAAAAAACAAAGAGCTGAGTACTTTCTGGTCAAGCCAAATATGAGAGAGACAGTGATGAAGAGACGTGTGGTGATAAAGAGCCAATGTTAAAAGCTTCTGCTGAATCATAGTAAATAACAGCCTAATAGGAAATGTTTAGATACCGGTAGCCAAAGAGAGCTGTGTTGGTATTACACAGTATGTGTCTGTGAAACCTTTTCTTAATTAACGATCTGAATTATTTCAGAAAGTGCCTAAAAATGTCATGCTCTGTCCTCTGTCCTCACAACCTAATAATGTAAAAGCCCTAGAAATTTAAAAAAGCATCTATCCCAATGTGTTCCATGTTCTCATACGAAGGTTATAGTAATTCAAACCCTCTGTCTTTCTAGCTCAATACAGATCAATAATCCAGACTTCTTCTAATTCAATAGAATAGTAATCTCCCTGGAGGTTTTAATTTCCCTAGAGGTCTTTACATTCAAATGATGAATGGGTTGAAATACATAATTGCTAATCAATTACAGCTAGTACTGAAGTTGACCAAAGCACTCCATGTCCCCTGGACATTGTGCATTTTAATTGAGCCTGATCCCCTGGGTTGATGTTTAACTGGACACATCATAGCAATGTGGCACTCAGGGACCTGGGCCTCTCTACTTTGCATTCCTGTCACAACCACTACGTGCCTTTCTGGGAGAAAGATGGTCATACAATACGTGCCTTCTAAGTCCCACATGAACATGGGAGCTTCTCAAAAACGTGTTGTGCAATTTCAACAACAGAATAATTATAAGGAGGTTAACTACCGGTATATAATAATCTTCATGATACAGTAAAAATACCTATAATAATTTGCCTTTAGACTTGATTGAAAATTGGAAATATACAACATCAATAATATACAACATCAATAATTCATTGAATTGCACTGGTGTACATGTTACATTATAACACCTGCAACTTCATGTCAAACCAACTGAGGTTTAGTGTTTAAAACCAGAAGGGACATGGGTATACATATTAATAGGACTGATTGACTTTCTGCATGCTCATGGTTAATAAACCAAAGGTTTGAAATTGAGTTTCCATTCATTGCCATTTTTAGGTAGGCTTGTGATGCATTGTAATCTGGTTTTGGTAATTGAAAAGTCACAAATAGCATTACCTTAGCCTTTTCAGGTTCTTTCTACAAATGTCATTAGGAGAGTAGAGCATTACAATATGTATCAATGAATACAGTGGAGTACAGTACTTTGTCTATGCAGCTTGGTCAACTGTCTGAGCCATGAGTCTGCCTGGGAACATCTCCAACAGCACTAATGTATTAGCTATCCAACTAAACTGCGATGTGATTAATAGGTTTATAATTCTCACCGCTGCCCTGTTAAACAAGCAATAAGGCAATACACGTTTATCTGACTTGCAGGAAATGCCATGTGTATATCATCATGGAACAGTTAAGGTACACAATTCCTCCATAAAACCAGGTAAATACATACAGTAGTTGTCAATACAATATTATATATATTATTTGTTTTCAGCATATCTCAACCTAGTTCTAAAACTGACAAAAACAATATAAACAGAAAGAATGTTGTCCTTCAAGTGGAGTAGAAACAACACACTTGACACACACTCCCTGGCTGAATCAGCGTCATTTCAACTACATTAAATTGAACCAACGCCGAATAGAAGTTGAATTGACGTCTGTGCCCAGTGGGAGGTTTGAAACACCCAATGTAGACCAGTTACTGGGAATCTATCATAGAAAAGCGTAGATTATATTTCAGATTATTAAATCATATCAGTGTGAATATAACCTTCTTCTGAATCCAAATGGAATACATTCGATGTCTAAATCACAGTATAGCTGGGTGAGGAGGGAGAACGAGGAAACTCATCTCAAATTATATAAAGCATTTTAAGATTTTACTTACCTGTTTGAGCTAATGAAAATAGATCACGAATCTCTCATTTGGCTCTGACTGCATTGCCAAACTCTTGACGGCGCGCGGACTTGAACATGTAAGCCTACTTTTTCACTCCACCGATAGGCCTATTGATTCTAATACAGCATTACATGAGCCTGAATTTTCCCAAATAATATAGCCTACCCTATTCAAAAAAGTATATTCAAAAATGTAAACAGTTCTTAATAATTCCATGCACAAGTTGAACCATAGACGACATGCAGTACTCCTAAAATGAGGGAACGCACGCCCCTCCTCTTGGCGCGCACTAGTAATACAGTGTAGCATCTGCCAAGTGCATAAAATGATAGTGAAATTGATGAAGCTTGCCACTTGACTTCAAAAATGTATTTCCTATTCATTTATTCACAAAGAAAAAACACTTTTTGGGATTTAACATAAATATATGAATGAGTAGTCCATGTGCAATTGTTGAAAGTAACGAAATAAAAACAATTTAAAAAACAAATTACAATAAAATCTTACCAAAGAGGGGGTAAAAAATTCTGTCCCTTGTATGTGGTTAAATAGTTACTGATGTCAGTTGTCCTATGATAGCCTACAGACAAAATCCTCACAATGTGTTGTATTCAGACATGAACACCTACACATTACATTTCATAACACATGTATTATTTATCCTAATATTAAGTCACTAATCGCTAGGAACATTTGTAAAATGTTGGCAGATCTACAAGCTAGACCTGTGGCACAAATGAACAGTGGAGTAGAGTACTTAAGTAGTACTTTAAATTATTTTTGGGGGGGGTATCTGTACTTTAGTATATATATTTATGACAATTTTACTTTTACTTGACTACATTCCTAAAGAAAAAATAAATGTACTTTTTACTCCATACATTTTCCCTGACATCCAAAAGTACTCATTACATTTCGAATGCTTAGCATGCAGGAAAGTGGACTAATTCACACACTAATCAAGAGAACATCCCTGTCATCCCTACTGCCTCTGATCTGGTGGACTCACTAAACACATGCTTCGTTTGCAAATTATGTTGAGTATCCGAGTATTGGATATCCATAAATTAAACAAAACAAGAAAATGGTGCCATCTGGTTTGCTTATATAAACTCAGCAAAAAAAAACGCCCCTTTTTCAGGACCCTGTCTTTCAAAGATAATTCGTAAAAATCCAAACAACTTCACAGATCTTCATTGTAAAGGGTTTAAACAATGTTTCCCATGCTTGTTCAGTGAACCATAAACAATTAATGAACATGCACCTGTGGAATGGTCATTAAGACACTAACAGCTTAGACGGTAGGCAATTAAGGTCAGTTATGAAAACTTAGGACACTAAAAGGACTTTTCTACTGACTCTGAAAAACACCAAAAGAAAGATGCCCAGGGTTCCTGCTCATCTGCGTGAACATGCCTTAGGCATGCTGCAAGGAGGCATGAGGACTGCAGATGTGGCCAGGGCAATAAACTGCAATGTCAGTACTGTGAGATGCCTAAGACAGCACTACAGGGAGACAGGACGGACAGCTGATCGTCCTCGCAGTGGCAGACCACGTGTAACAACACCTGCACAGGATCGGTACATCCGAACATCACACCTGCGTGACCGGTACAGGATGGCAACAACAACTGCCCGAGTTACACCAGGAACGCACAATCCCTCCATCAGTGCTCAGACTGTCCTCAATAGGCTAAGAGAGGCTAGGTTGAGGGCTTGTAGGCCTGTTGTAAGGCAGGTCCTCACCAGACATCACCGGCAACAACGTTGTCTATGGGCACAAACCCACTGTCGCTGGACCAGACAGGACTGGCAAAAAGTGCTCTTCACTGACGAGACGCGGTTTTGTCCCACCAGGGGTGATGGTCGGATTCGCGTTTATCATCGAAGGAATGAGCATTACACCGAGGCCTGTACTCTGGAGCGGGGTCGATTTGGAGGTGGAGGGTCCGTCATGGTCTGCGGCGGTGTATCACAGCATCATCGGACTGAGCTTGTCATTGCAGGCAATCTCAACGCTGTGCATTACAGGGAAGACATCCTCCTCCCTCATGTGGTACTCTTCCTGCAGGCTCATCCTGGCATGACCCTCCAGCAGACAATGCTACCAGCCATACTGCTCGTTCTGTGCGTGATTTTCTACAAGACAGGAATGTCAGTGTTCTGCCATGGCCAGCGAAGAGCCCGGATCTCAATCCCATTGAGCACGTCTGGGACCTGTTGGATCGGAGGGTGAGGGCTAGGGCCATTCCCCCTAGAAATGTCCGGGAACTTTCAGGTGCCTTGGTGGAAGAGTGGGGTTACTTCTCACAGCAAGAACAGGCAAATCTGGTGCAGTCCATGAGGAGGAGATGCACTGCAGTACTTAATGGCGTTGGTGGCCTCCAGATACTGACTGTTACTTTTGATTTTGACAACCCCCTTTGTTCAGGGACACATTACTCCATCTGTTAGTCACGTCTATGGAACTTGTTCAGTTTATGTCTCAGTTGTTAAATCTTATGTTCATACAAATATTTACACATGTTAAGTTTGCTGAAAATAAACACAGTTGACAGTGAGAGTAAGTTTCTTTTTTTGCTGAGTTTATAATATATGAAATGATTTATACTTAATTTTGATACTTAAGTATATTTTAGCTATTACATTTACTTTTAATATGTGAGTATATTTAAAACCAAATACCTTTAGACTTTTACTCAAGTAGGATTTTACTGGGTGACTTTCACTTTTGAGTCATTTTCTATTAAGGCATCTTTACTTTTACTCAAGTATGACAATCGGGTACTTTTTCCACCACTGTAAACTAATCAGCTACAATACCCTAAAACCCTAACAAGCTCCAGCCATCACACCCCATTAGCTTAGCACAACTCTGAAGGCAATTAGGTAAGGCATGAAGGCCTTTGATGACTGCCAAGGTGAATGTGAAAATTACAGTATTTTTCTTAATCAAATGTGATGGACCCATGAAACACTTATAATGTGTGAGATAACATAAATCATATTAATACAGACACCTGAGAGATTCCCATCTTAAAATAAAGATACTTTTCCAATTACATCATCTTTGACTGTGAAAATCCATGATCAAAACATTAATCCAAGCAAAAAATGAAGACACAAATAATCATTAAAAAAAATTTCAAAACAATCTTTTGAAAAAACAAAACAGTAATCATGGTAGAATTTTCACATTACTCTTGCAGTATGCAGACAAACAAAATAATGAAATGAATATTTTTAAGTATGTGCATATGTGCCTAAGTAGAGCGCATGGGGCTAACTGCATTACAGTCATTAAGTGAGATTAATATTTTTTTGGTTTCATCAATTATTGGGCTAACTATAAGGGACTATTGACAATATTGACTCTATTGAGTCACAGGAATGTGCTTTCCCCAGAAAGTTAACCATTGCCCTTCACATGCATCCCCTAACCAAGCAAGAGCATCTTGGTAAACATAAAACAGCCCCTCAGGCACATACTAGAGTTACATAAAAACAAATGTAGTTCCTTTTCAAGATGGTCAGTCTCTATTGGTTATATTTGTAGGTTACTGCTAAAACAACACACAGCATTCCTCATGTCCAGGTAGTGATTCCATACAGTGAGTTTAAAATAATCATCTTATAGCAACAGGGACAGCATCACAGATGTTATTGTTATTCATTGAAATGTCTGCTGCGTAACTCTCAATTCCCATAGGGCAATCACCGTAGTTGAAGCAAACAATTAAAATAAAAAAATTATGTTTGATAAAACATAGCTGTACTCTCATTGTGATGACCTCATTGGACCCCCTGATGACCATAGACTGAAGGGTCTGCAAAGGGCAAACACAGACTACATATGCACAACAGTGATGCATGATGGTTTGTTGGCATTATATCCATGGCCTCCAATGGTGACCATCAGACTTCAACATCATGAGGCGAGTTTAGAGGGCCAGGGCTTCTTGGAACTGTAGCTAGTTCAGATGGGGGCTCAGTATGTCAGGGGACTAAGGATGAAGAGGCGGTCCTCCTCCCTCCTGATCCACTTCAGCAGCTTATTAACAGCAGCCACGGCCATGGCCTTGGTCCCAAGAGGACTGAAACAGAGGTAGAGCTCAAAGCCACTGGTCACCTAAAGGAGAGGTAGGGTAGAGGAAGAGGATTTAGAGGGGAGATTAATAACAATGGTACTACAGATACCCCCTGAAGAGATCCTTATGAACCAATATCTTTATTATGCACTGCAAGACTGAATTGTAACATCTACAATATGGTATCAATAAGATGAGATGAATAACAATGCAAATCTATAGATTGGTATAACACTATGCTTACCCAGGCCAGCAAGTTCTCAGTCTCTCCACAGCGGTAGATGGAGCGCAGGGGACGTGTCGGTTGGTGCAAGCGGCTGTGGAGGTACTGGTACAATCCCATCAGCCTCTCCTGGTCCTCTAAAGATTGGTATGGCAAGGGCAGCTCAGGGCTGATGGAGAACACAGAAACAGAATGGTTAAATTGGTGGTAAGTCAGGATAGGAGATCATGTGTGCCATCATGTGTCTGATGATCCATACTCACCTAGTGTAGAGCCCTGAGCTCTTAGACTTGTACAGAAAGTGCCTGAGTTCTGGGATGCTGACTTGGGTGACAGAGTAGCTGGGGCACTTCAGTGCCTCCTTCAGGGACTGGTAGGCAGTGCGTCGGCTCAGCCGCTCCAGGAAGCGGCGCTTGCAATCAGACAGGTTAAAGAAGTCTTCCCGGTCGGTGGACACCAGGATGAGGCAGAGGTCAGAGGCAGGCTCCAGGTAGGAGATGTGGGCATGGAAGAAGCCAGCAGTGTTGAATTTAGGGAGGCAGATGGGCGTCCAGCCTTCGCCCTCGCGGAAAGATGACGAGGAGCCCACCAGGTTGAAGAGCAGGTGCAGGTCCATGTGGTGCAGGTACTGGTCCTTCTTGCGCACCAGGGTGACCAGACGGTCCCCAGCCAAGAGGATGGAGAAGACCAAGCTCTTGGCCTTGGCGGCCTGAAGGCTGGATGAGACCAGGTCGCGGGTGGAGCTGGCCAGGGGGAGGCAGGTGACAGCACTGAGGAGCAGGCCCGGGTCGCGGTCCAGCAGACGCAGCAGGTTGTCAGTGAGGTGCTCGGAGCCTGCCAGTAGGCGGCGCAGGTCGTAGTTCTGCTTATGCTGGAAGATGTGGTTGAGCTGGGTGAGGGTGAGCAGGCTGACAATCTGGTAGTAGATGTATTGCAACTCACGCGTCAGCTCTCTGTCTGACTGACAGGTCCGGGATACACCCACCAGGACCAGAGGAGTTTTGCGAAGGAACACCACTTTGTAACCATCTTGAACAGAAGATTTGAATGAGAGGGAAATGAAACATCTACAGTACTAGTAGATAGGTGCAGCCTTTCTTGCAATATGGCATGTCTTACTGACAGAACTACCGACTGAGCTTTCAATTATGTAGCCTACTTCATAGTTGTTCACCATGTTTCATTGACAAAAAACTGCAAGGCTACTCTAACTAATTTGCCCCTCCACAGAGATACTCCCTACATCTTCTACTTACCTGCGTGAATGGAGCGGATGATATTCTTATCTGCCTCCACGACAGAGACCAGTGCCATCATGACCCCCATGGTGCTGGAGAGGGCTTCCTCTGTGCCGTAGCGGGTGTAGATGGGCTTGCCTGCCTCGCTCAGTACAAACACATGCTTCCTGTGGCTACGCCAGACCTCACTGCACACATCCTCTTCCTTACTCCTGTTCTCTGGGCGCTCCTCCTCTACCTCCGGCTGCTGTTCCTCCTGGGTCACCTGCTCAGCCCCCAGACATAGAGCCTCCTCCTCTGCTGACTCTTCAAGCACAGTCTCTCCTTCAGGTTCTGGCTCAGTAGTCGGCTCACTGTCAGCAGTCAGGTCCTCAAAGGACTGTGCATGAACAAACATGGCACTCTCCTGGCCAGCACCTGTGGAGATGAGATCATGTTTTTAATACAGTGATTCTGTACATAAACCCATCCTCATCAACATCTGAATACAGGGGGGAAATGTATGGCTTAACTGACTGTCCTGACAGCAAACACTGGGTAAAATATTGGTCTTTTATAATATCAATTGATGAAACAGTGACATCTAGCAGGCAAAAATATTAAATGAGTACAAGCGTAATAAAGTAAAAGTGAAATCAGTTTATGTGGATGTTCTTGGAAGGACAGAGAACTGAACTGCTTCAACTGTGTGTTGACTACAACACTAACAGCCATTCCAGACAGAGGTCATAAGTGGTGTGCATTATGATAGCCTCCAGGAGAACAGCACTTTGATGTGAGTGCCTAAGGGGAATGGGAAAAAGAGGGAGGCCATCTTTCATTGAATGATGTACGAATGTTTCCTGGACAGCAAGTCATATCCTATTTAGATAATCTAATTTAGATGACACTTCCAGCTGCAGTAAGAGTTCCCAAGCTTTTCCCAGGTCAGACTAGGATTTAAGTTCTCCCCTGGAAATATATAAAAACGGCATGCGAGAGAATCTGAGGGGTGTACAAAAATATATATTTTCAGCTTTGCTTTTCCCTGGGTGCTCTTAGTCTGTTATTTTAGCTAATCATTTATTTTTTTATATAAAAAACATTTCAGCTTTTGGTTTTAAACATGGATTAGTCTCTACAGTCCTCTTGTCATCTGCTTTTACTGTTTGAACTCCCATGACTGTTATCTACAGATTGTCTGTCTCGTGCTCTTTTTATTGTTTTTATACATTTCCCAGTAAAGTGTATTGGGGTGCATCCGTGTCTGAAATGTGCTATATAAATAAAGTTGGATTTGAAAAAAGAATGTACCCCTGTTAAATGCCCACATCAGTAGAAATAAATGTTTTCGTACTGAAAGACAATGGCCAGTGCTTACCCAAGATGTTTCACAACAATTTAAAGTCGATAAATCATCGTTTTAGTCAAAGTATGACATACTCGGGCTTGAAGTGACAAATCCAAACTGCCTACTTCTTGCAAATCTGTGTGAATGTTTTATCCTATGATATGACATACAAATTCTATTCAGCCTACGTTTCATTTCAGGGCTGGGTTTTATTTTAAGGTTACCACCTACTAGCATGGCATTGTTAATTAAATAGAAACAGCAGCTGCAAAGTTATTCCTCTTAATGACTGAGATGAGCCAAACAGGCTTGTCCACTTGGCCGCCTGAGCCATGGAACAAATAAAAAATAAGGGCTGCAAACTTGTGTTTATGCACATCCACTTTTTTTTATCCATCTTTCAATAGTTCAATAGTTACCGGAGCTTCATCTTATTTTTTCAAACTATTTCTATGGCGGATTTGCAGGCGCAATTTATGGAAGATGCCAACATTTAAGATAACAATAGATGGCGAAGTCAAAGATGTTTCCATCTGTGGCAAAGTTTTCCCAAAATCAATGCTTATCACAAATCCAGCTCCAGAACCAGCCATAGAGCCAAATGGCTAATCTTTTGAATACGGTGTAGTAAAAACAGATAACATTAGCTAGCTAGATAAGGTTAACATGCTCGCTAACTACGCTGACAGCTGTCAGTGCCCCATTTGTTAACGTTTACCAAATCAACGTGGAAATTCCCACACCCAATTCATGAATACGAATAAGCAGCCTTTGTTATTTTTCAGAGGTGGAACCTCAACGTGCATTTCATCTCTAGGACAGGAAATTACGTTGATGCCAAGAGGCAGGCCTTTGAAATGCTCCTTTACAGGGCCTGAGACTTAATAGATTAATTGGCCATGCACTGCCAAAGTATTTTTTAAACTCATTGTGGTCCTATTTTCTCAGTAATGCTGGTGTTATTAATTAACAGAGCCAGCAGCATGAATCACTCCTGAAGAATAGAGTACTGTATTTCCTTCCCCAAAACAAATCTGTATCATGACCTTCAGGAAAGGCAAATAAACAAACGTACCATATCAATCATAATCCAACATACTCTCAGTCTGAAACAGAACAAATAAGACAAGCAAAACCTACCACTTATTTCAAAGACCACTTATTCTAAATCCAGGAAGCATGATATGTGGATGAGAAATGATACATGTGAGCTCTTGTGCAGCGACATTCCTTCTCCCTCTTATCCAGCCAACACACACTGAAGGTCTGTTCAGAGGTTGCATGGTGCAAAATGTGTCAAAGCGGTTTCTTGGAAAACGTCACATGATGAAATTGAGTTAATGGTAGATTCAACAGTTATTTCATGCTGCCGTCGTGCTCGTGAAATTGTGGCACAGCAAGAGCTGTTAGTCCAATCAATAGAACATGTGGCATGTAAAGTATTTATTTGAAACTATTTCCAATTAAATAAAATAATAATAAAAATTAGGTCCATAGTTGGCCAAGTGCAATATTATAAGCAGCCCATTTTATCCTCTGTTCAAGTGGACACATATTTCAATTAGAGAAATATACATTTTCTGTCACCATAAAGTGGCATTGTTCAGAACTATGACTGGATGTTTAATTCAGACAGGGGAGCTAGTCTGTAGTAACATGACATCTACAGTAAGTAAGCTACAGGTGGATATCGGTCACTGGAAAGTGATGCCATTATTAGAGTAGCCATGCCCACCTGGTTCTGTGCCCACCACCAGGCCTGGAGTGGGGCTTTCAGACCTCTCGTTGCGGAGACGGTCCACTGGTGCCAGGGTGCCATTCTGCTGGACCTCCCACGGTATACCCTTGTTGTGGACATATACAGCCATCACTGCTGCATAAGTTACTACAGGGACAACCACCTGTAACACGGGATAGTAATTACCAAGTCTGTCAACATCTGAAACAGTGCGTTTCAGTATTCGCATCGGCCTAGTCTCGTGTTGTTGTACACATTGACTCCAAGTTGAGTACACTGACTGTGCTTTTCTGTGACTATGTATACATGTCATGTTAAAGATGAGAGGGAAAGACGATTGGTACAACAGTCGACAACTTGAGCGGATGTTCTTGCTGAGACAACACTTAGCTATCTAGCTAGCTAACGTTAGTTTGTTAGCATAGCTAGCTAGTTCTGCAGGTAAATAGGATAGTTAGCTAGCTAGCTATTGCATTTTCCTGTGTACACAAATTATTTTCAAATCATAGCTACCTTTAATTTCTCCGAGAAGAATTTAAATGCATGTTAACTGTTGTAACGTTATCGTAAACTGTTGTTTGACTCTTTGTGTGTAGAATAATACCACCTCTAGCGGGCGCGTATCTCCTGACGGAAGTACAGTGCCTTTATTATTGAATTATGGGGAATGAAGTAATTTCTCACCATTTTGAGTGCATTGGGTACGTTCCCGAATGCGTCTATTTTCATTTTACGAGGGTTAGCATGATGCTGCGTAGATTCGTTCATATTTTGTACATTTACAATTTTCAGTGTGCCTAACTCGCTACTTTTGTGGTGGTTAACAATATTTCAATTTAGAAAGTATGGGATGGTCTAGCTCTGAAATTAATTTCACGGCATAGCTCAAACAAAGAAACCAAAAAAAAAAGATATCCGAACGTACCCTTTTGATGACTACATACACACAAGGGGCAGATACTTTTACTTTTACTTAAACCTGCTAGGTAAAATCGCAGTTGAAGTAAAACAAAAAAAACACATAAATCAAATACTTTACCTGGTTGCTGTTTTTTTTGTCTGCCTGTTTTTCCCACAGGGGGTTTTCCCTGTGTTTTCAGAGGTACTAGGTAATTTATCCCTCACCGTGTTCCTATTCCTCCAAGCGGGTCACAACATAGCTCTCCCAGGGCGTCGGAACACTGCTCCGTGGCCTTGTTGGATTGACTGAGCTTATGGCTTCCCTTTGTGACAGGTGTGATGGTGGCATCCCCCTGGGGATCTACATACCTCGTGTATGCACTGCCTGGGTTTGGGCCATACTGGATACCTGTTTTGTGTGGTGTTCTTAGCACACCTGCGCCTGGCGCGATTGGAAGCAATGCGCAAGTGGGTCGGCCAGGCTGGGGTTCAGGCTGAGGACGCAGGAGTGGTGCGGCAGCGAGTTGTTAGTCCCTCTACTGGGCCCAGTACCCCTCCAAGGAAGCGTGGCCAGAGCCACTGCAGGCAGAGCCCATCTGCTGCCAGTCCTGGACGGGGGCATGAGTTGGACTGCTGGGACCACCTTGAACAGAGGGCGCATGCCCTGTGTCAGGAGGTTGATAGCTTCGATGGCAACGACAGCTGTTCCCTGTTGGCCAGTGATAGGCTGTTCCTGGGGGACGATGCTGGCACTCTTCACTATGTAAGAGGGGCTGACAGGCCATCAGAGGCCTCCAGCTGGGCTTCAGCGGCTCGAGAGGCTATGAGAGGCCTACTCACTTGGGTAGTCACTGCACTGGTCATCAACTGGTGGACAGTGAGGACTCTCCATCTGTCCTGATCTCTGCTGAGTATCCCTCTGCCATATCCCTCAACGGGTTCCTATTCCTCCAAGCAGGTCACAACATAAGCTCTTCCAGGGCTTCGGACCCCTGCTTCGTGGACTTGTTGGGTTGGCTGAGCTTCTAACTTCCCTTTGACAGGTGTGATGGTGTCAATAGTCACCACCATAGGGACGTGCCTGAGGGACCCATGTGCTTGGGGCGCCAGAGGAGAGGCGGGCCCCGGCAGGTCCCCTGACACACCCTTCCTTGGCCTTGGCCGCTTCTCCCGGTCTCAAAGGGCAAAGTGGGTGGAGTGTCTAGAGTCCCCATGGGTGTTGTCCTCAATGATCGAGGGGTACTGACTCCAATTACAGTGCCGGCCTCCGTTCTTCAGGGGCCTTGGTGTCACCACGGTGGCCGACCCCCCCTGAATAATTCCTCAAGGGTGTCGTCCGCAGGATTGAGACATCAGAATGGCTAGGTGGGTTCTACTCCACTTATGTTGTGGTCCAAAAAGAAACTGAGGGTTTCGACCGATTCTGGACCCTCCGCAACCTCAATAGGTACTTTCGTCTATGCCCAAACAGTTTGAGCTTCTACTTTTAAAGATCCATCTCTCCAAAAATAAGTCCCTCACTGTTACCTCTTGTTATAGACCCCCTCAGTTCCCAGCTGTGCCCTGGACACCATATGTGAATTGATTACCTCCCCCCACCTATCGTCAGAGTTTGTACTGCTAGGTTACCTAAATTGGGATATGCACACACGCCATTCTACAATTTTAGATAGATGCCCTCAATCACAAATGATCAAGGAACCTACCAGGTACAACCCTAAATCCGTAACCATGGACACCCTCATAGATATCATCCTGACCAACTTGCTCTCTAAATACACCTCTGTTGTCTTCAACCAGGATCTCAGCGATCACTGCCTCATTGCCTGCATATGGGTCCGCGGTCAGACGACCACCTCTCAACACTGTCAAACGCTCCCTAAAACACTTCTGCGAGCAGGCCTTTCTAATCGACCTGGCCCGGGTATCCTGGAAGGATATTGACCTCATCCCGTCAGTAGAGGATGCCTGGTTGTTCTTTAAAAGTGCTTTCCTCACCATCTTAAATAAGCATGCCCCTTTCAAAAAATGTAGAACTAAGAACAGATATAGCCCTTGGTTCACCCCAGACTTGACTGCCCTTGACCAGCACAAAAACACCCTGTGGTGTACTGTACTAGCATCGAATAGTCCCCGCGATATGCAACTTTTCAGGGAAGTCTGGAACCAATACACACAGTCCGTTAGGAAAGCAAAGGCTAGTTTTTTAAAAGTCCTTCCAGACTCCCATTAAGCTTCTCCAATCCAAAATTAAATCTAGAATCGTCTTCCTATTTCGCAACAAAGCCTACTTCACTCATGCTGCCAAACTTACCCTTGTATTACTGACTATCTTACCGATCCTTGACTTCGGCGATGTCATTTACAAATTATCCTCTAACAATCTACTCAGCAAACTGGATGCAGTCTATCACAGTGCCATCCATTTTGTCACCAAAGCCCCATATTCTTCCCACCACTGCGACCTGTATGCTCTCGTTGGCTGGTCCTCGTTACATATTCGTTGCCAAACCCACTGGCTCCAGGTCATCTATAAGTTTTTGTTAGGTATAGCTCCGCCTTATTTCAGCTCACTGGTCACCATAGCAACACCCACCCATAGCACTCGCTCCACCAGGTATATTTCACTGGTCATCCCCAAAGTCAACACCTTGTTTGGCCGCCTTTCCTTCCAGTTCTCTGCTGCCAATGACTGGAACGAATTGCAAAAATTGCTGAAGTTGGAGTCTTTTTTTCTCCCTCTCTAACTTCAATCATCAGTTGTCTGAGCAGCTTCCCGATCGCTGCAGCTCTACATAGCCCATCCAACCAACTACCTACCTCATCCCCATTTTTGTTTCTGCTCTTTTGCACACCAGTATTTCTACTTGCACATCCTCATCTGCACGTATATCACTCCAGTGTAAATTACTAAATTGTAATTACTTCTCCACCATTGGCCTATTTATTGCCTTACCTCCTTACTTAATTTGCACACACTGTATACAGATTTTACTATTGTGTTATTGGCTGTACGTTTGTTTATCCCATGTGTAACTCTGTGTTTTGTCGTGCTGCTTTACTTTATCTTATCTTGGCCAGGTCGCAGTTGTAAATGAGAACTTGTTCTCAACTGGCCTACCTGGTTAAATAAAGGTGAAATAGTGGCAGGGGAGTCTGGGCCTCCCGCCGGCATGCTGTCTGCCTATGTGGAGCGGACACGGTCAGTGAGAACAACAGACCAGCTCTTTGTCTCACTGGATTGTGGACACGATTACGACAGCATACTGTCTGACCGGCAGGCCAGTGCTGGGATCTGTGGTGGCACATGTCCACAATGTAGAAAACAGGTATTTTATTTGACCTTTTATATAACCTCTTTTGGCACATAAACTGCTAGCGGAACACCTACGACAACATCCGGTGAAATTGCATAGCCCGAAATTCCAAATACAAAAATTGTAATATTTAACATTCATGAAAATTCAAGTGTCATACATAATTGAAAAGCTTAACGTCTTGTTAATCCAACCGCGTTGTCAGATTTAAAAAATGCTTTACGGCAAAAGCATACCATGTGATTATCTGAGGACAGTGCCCCACACCAAAATACTTTTTCAACCAGCACAGGCATCACAAAATCACAAATGGCGATTAAATAAATCGCTTACCTTTGAAGATCTTCCACTGTTTGCAATCCCAAGGGTCCCAGCTCCACAATTAATTATCGTTTTGTTCGATAAAGTCCTTCTTTATATCCCAAAAAAGTCTGTTTAGTTGGCGCCAACAATCTCAGTAATTCACTCTTTCAACATGCATACAAATTAATCCAAAAAGTTACCAGTAAAGTTCGTCCAAACAAGTCAAACGATGTTTCTAAGTAATCCTCAGGTACTCTAATATCTAAATAAACAATCATATTTAAGACGGAGAATAGTATATTCAATAGGGAAGATAAATAAAAAAGAGAGCGCACCTCATTCACACTCCAAGACCACTTTTCTAATGAGAGACCTTGTAGTTCTACCAACTACTTGTTCATTTTTCAAGAAACAAGCCTGAAACCCTTTCTAAAGACTGTTGACATCTAGTGGAAGCCATAGGAACTGCAATCTGGGTCCTATCTATTTGTATTTCCCATAGACAAGCACTGAAATGGCCTGTGACCTCAAAAACAAATTATTCCGGATTGATTTTCCTCTGGTTTTTGCAGGCCATATCAGTTCTGTTTTACTCAGGCATTATTTCAATAGTTTTAGAAACGTCAGAGTGTTTTCTATCCAATGCTACCAAGTATATGCATATCCTAGCTTCTGGGCCTGAGTAACAGACAGTTAACTTTGGGCACATCAGTCATCCGAAATTCTGGACAAAAACCAGTATGCTAATGAAGTTAACTACGCAAGTCAGATAAGAACAAATTATTTACAATGACAGCCTAGGAACAGTGGGTTAACTGCCTTGTTCAGGGGCAGAACAACAGATGTTTACCTTATCAGCTCAGGGATTTGATGTAGCAACCTTTTCGGTTACTCGCTCAATGCTCTAACCATTAGGCTACCTACCGCCCCAGGTAGGACTCACTATACTTGTGTCCCCTTCTGAACACTGGTGTTTAAATCTGCATGCATTACATCAATCCCATTCATCTCAAAATGACTCTACAAATTCTTCTTCTGCATGTTTATCTTTATGTGTACTCTACCCTCAGGTTAGCATCAGACACATCAACAGGTTGTTCTTTGACATTCATGGTGAAAAATAGGGATCCTCTGCTGACCCAGAGAGTTTGCAGGTATGCCTATACCAGGAGGAAACACTATTTACTCATGAATAGCCTATTGTCAGTGTCACTCATGGCATGTGGATTGGGGTTAATATTATTTAATGATTTGGAGTTTATTCAGTGTTTTGTTTATTACTTCTGCAGAATGAGCTCAATGGAATGAAAGTTGTTTTAAGTACCAAAGGTTAGAGGCCAGTGGATAAAACTGATGCTTGCTTTGATAGACCATGTGTCATTATGATGGTGTAGCTATTTTGCATTTGGTACGGCTAAAACATTTACTTGTATTTTTATTCTCAGAGACTCGAAGGACAGACTGAAGATAGTAGAGGGCTTGAAGGAGGCTGTGAACAGGCAGAAGAAAGACCTGGACATTGTGAGGAAGGAGATTGAAGAGAAAGAGATGCTCAGCTCACAGGGTAGGATGCCAAGTTGTCAAACACAAAGCCAAATGTATTTACACTCTCGTGTCTACCTGACATGTCTCTAATGTGTATTTTTTATTTTTTTATTTTACCTGTCCGAAAAGGATGGAATACCTGGAGAACCAGCCATGTGAGACCCAGGCTGCCAAGGAGGAGGCCCGATGACTCCGGACCAAAATGAAAACACATGAGAGGTAGCCCGCAGCACACTCACACAATAATAATTAGCACACTATCGTGCCAACATTAACCATACTTTGCTGGCTTGTATATCTTGTGTGTGTGCTTCCCAGTCTGGATGTGGCGTTGCAGAATCAGAGAACTGAGGAGTCCATGATCACTTACATGGGTGTTGGCCAGGCTGCATGTGGAGCAGCTTTCCATCTACTGCATTTCTCTCAAGAAGTAAGGAACATCAAACTCATAGCTGCTGTGTGTTACTGTTGCACTATACATTGTCAGGGTCATCAGTGTTGTGTAAGTATATTTATTAAGTAATCCTATTATCCTTGGCAGAGAGTATGACAAGCTAAAAGGGAGCCTTATATCTTCAAACTAAATGTGTGAAAAGCTCAAAAGGGACGTGTTTGCTTCAAACAACAAGGTAATGCATGTAAACAAAACGCATGAATTGAAATTTTTCTGGGATAATGTCGGTTGTGTCTCTACTTCCGATCTCAGACTGACCGTCTCTCATATCTCTGTAGTTGCATAAAGCCACAATGAAGTTGAACATGACCAAGGATGACATGAAAGCTGTCCAAAATGACTTGACCAACGCAGACAGAGATTACCGTAAGAAAGCCCCTCTTCTTGAAATTATAAGCACTATATAATTTGCAAAGCTTTGTTTCATTTGTATAGTAAAAATACAAATTTGGTTTACTACTCACTACTTTGTCTTTTTAATATTATGTTAGTCTGAAGAAAAAAAGTTGTGATTGTTCAAAAGACCCTGAGCACACTAACCCACACTAACGAAGCTTTGAGCTGACTAGTCTTCGAGAGGTTTGTCACTTCACCAATCGATTCTCTACACAACTCGTTACTTAGTATACAGTGCATTCGGAAAGTATTCAGACCGCTTGACTTTTCACAAAAAAAAAAGATGTTACAGCCTTATTCTAAAATTGATTAAATAAAACATTTTGACAAATTATACCCCATAATGACAAAGCGAAAACTTGTATTATTTTTATTATTGCAAATGTATAATCCCCCCCAAAAAACAGAAATAACTTATTTACATAAATGTTCAGACTGTTTGCTATAACACTTGAAATTGAGTGCAGGTGCATCCTGTTTCAATTGATCATCCTTGAGACGTTTCTACAACTTGATTGGAGTCCACCTGTGGTAAATCCAATTGATTGGACATGATTTGGAAATGCACACACCTGTCTATATAAGGTCTCACAGTTGACAGTGCATGTCAGAGCAAAAACCAAGCCAGGTTCAAGGAATTGGCTGTAGAGCTCAGAGACAGAATTGTGGCGGTGTAACAGTATTGCTTCCATCCCTCTCCTCGCCCCTACCTGGGCTCGAACCAGGGACCCTCTGCACACATCGACAACAGCTACCCTCCAAGCATCATTACCCATCGCTCCACAATAGCCGCGGCCCTTGCAGAGCAAGGGGAACAACTACTTCAAGGTCTCAGAGCAAGTGACGTCACCAATTGAAACGCTATTAGCGATCACCACTGCTAACTAGCTAGCCATTTCACATCGGTTACATCAGCACAGATCTGAGGAAGGGTACCAAAACATTTTTGCACCATTGAAGGTCCCCAAGAACAGTGGCCTCCATCATTCTTGAACAGAAGAAGTTTGGAACCACCAATATTCTTCCTAGAGCTGAAACATGGTGGCAGCATCATGCTGTGGGGATGTTTTTCAGTGGCACTGGGAGACTAGTCAGGATTGAGGGAAAGATAAACGGAGCAAAGTACAGAGATTGTTGATGAAAACCTGCTCAGGACCTCAGAGTGGGGTGAAGGTTAACCCTCCAACAGGATAACAACCCTAAGCACACAGCCAAGACAACGCAGGAGTGGCTTCGGGACAAGTCTCTGAGTGGCCCAGCCAGAGCCCAGACTTGAACCTGATCGAACATCTCTGGAGAGACCTGTAAATAGCTGTGCAGCGACTCTCCCCATCCAACCTGACAGCGCTTGAGAGGAGCTTCGGAGAAGAATGGGAGGAACTCCCCAAATACAGGTGTGCCAAGCCTGTAGTGTAATACCCAAGAAGACTCGAGGCTGTAATCGCTGTCAAAGGTGCTTCAACAAAGTACTGAGTAAAGGGTCTGAATACTTATGTAAATGTAATATTTTAGTTTTCCTAACCCTGTTTTTGCTTTGTCGTTATGGGTTATAGTGTGTAGATTATTGAAGGAAAAAAAAAACAATTTAATACATGTTACAGCCTTATTCTAAAATAACAAAATGTGGAAAAAGTCAAGGGGTCTGAATACTTTCCGAATGCACTGTAAAGATACCTTCTTGGTAGATCTGGTGTCAGTCACTGATGGGTTATTTCCCCCTTGTCTTTCAGCCCTGCCCCAGTGGAGCTGAAACCGCCCCATCTCCACCAGCCTCCCAACAGTGAGGACATTGCCCTCAACATGACCTTTGACATCATCACCTCTGACCCGGTGTATAAAAGGTTGTCACAGGTCCCATCCAAGAAGATGCATCTGGACCCAGCCGTGTGAGTCTCCCTCTACAGTGTGTCATTGACGAGGAACATATGCTTCTGACACTTATTTTTTAATGAACAGTTATGATGAAGTATTGATCATAATTATCTAGTTTTTTTTGTTTCTCAGGTTGTCGTCCTCACTGACCAAACACCAAGACAAAGCCTCGTTTGGAAGTAAGGTATTTTACCACTTCCAAGGGTTCACTTAACACATGAACAGACTTGTCTCTGGTTAGGATAATTTGCAAAATTACTAATGTAATGTTACATTTTAGAGCAAGATGTGTTGTACATTAGTGTGCATGGCATGCCATAAACATAAGCATGCCATAACCTTCTCAGGCCAGAGAGGAGGTGGTGCCCATGGATACCTCCTTCCGTAACACCAACCTGTTCAGGAAGAGAACATTCGGCAGCATGCTGGACCCCAAGAGGATTAAACTGGGAGCTGTAGGTTTAACCTGACTCCCTGTCTTGTTCTTGTCAACGAGATGACAATGTCGTGGTTACGGTGGACTTGGGGAAGAACCAAATTCTTCCAGCCTGTATCCTTTTCTCAAACCATACAATTCAGGTGTACTGACAGGTATTTTTATTGATATGGGTATTGAAGTAAATATTGTGACTGTGTATTTTATCCTCTGATGTCTATTGACAAATACAGTGCCTTGCGAAAGTATTCGGCCCCCTTGAACTTTGCAACATTTTGCCACATTTCAGGCTTCAAACATAAAGATATAAAACTGTATTTTTTTTGAAGAAGAATCAACAACAAGTGGGACACAATCATGAAGTGGAACGACATTTATTGGATATTTCAAACTTTTTTAACAAATCAAAAACTGAAAAATTGGGCGTGCAAAATTATTCAGCCCCCTTAAGTTAATACTTTGTAGCGCCACCTTTTGCTGCGATTACAGCTGTAAGTCGCTTGGGGTATGTCTCTATCAGTTTTGCACATCGAGAGACTGAAATTTTTTCCCATTCCTCCTTGCAAAACAGCTCGAGCTCAGTGAGGTTGGATGGAGAGCATTTGTGAACAGCAGTTTTCAGTTCTTTCCACAGATTCTCGATTGGATTCAGGTCTGGACTTTGACTTGGCCATTCTAACACCTGGATATGTTTATTTTTGAACCATTCCATTGTAGATTTTGCTTTATGTTTTGGATCATTGTCTTGTTGGAAGACAAATCTCCGTCCCAGTCTCAGGTCTTTTGCAGACTCCATCAGGTTTTCTTCCAGAATGGTCCTGTATTTGGCTCCATCCATCTTCCCATCAATTTTAACCATCTTCCCTGTCCCTGCTGAAGAAAAGCAGGCCCAAACCATGATGCTGCCACCACCATGTTTGACAGTGGGGATGGTGTGTTCAGCTGTGTTGCTTTTACGCCAAACATAACGTTTTGCATTGTTGCCAAAAAGTTCAATTTTGGTTTCATCTGACCAGAGCACCTTCTTCCACATGTTTGGTGTGTCTCCCAGGTGGCTTGTGGCAAACTTTAAACAACACTTTTTATGGATATCTTTAAGAAATGGCTTTCTTCTTACCACTCTTCCATAAAGGCCAGATTTGTGCAATATACGACTGATTGTTGTCCTATGGACAGAGTCTCCCACCTCAGCTGTAGATCTCTGCAGTTCATCCAGAGTGATCATGGGCCTCTTGGCTGCATCTCTGATCAGTCTTCTCCTTGTATGAGCTGAAAGTTTAGAGGGATGGCCAGGTCTTGGTAGATTTGCAGTGGTCTGATACTCCTTCCATTTCAATATTATCGCTTGCACAGTGCTCCTTGGGATGTTTAAAGCTTGGGAAATCTTGTTGTATCCAAATCCGGCTTTAAACTTCTTCACAACAGTATCTCGGACCTGCCTGGTGTGTTCCTTGTTCTTCATGATGCTCTCTCCGCTTTTAACGGACCTCTGAGACTATCACAGTGCAGGTGCATTTATACGGAGACTTGATTACACACAGGTGGATTGTATTTATCATCATTAGTCATTTAGGTCAACATTGGATCATTCAGAGATCCTCACTGAACTTCTGGAGAGAGTTTGCTGCACTGAAAGTAAAGGGGCTGAATAATTAACACGCCCAATTTTTCAGTTTTTGATTTGTTAAAAAAGTTTTAAATATCCAATAAATGTCGTTCCACTTCATGATTGTGTCCCACTTGTTGTTGATTCTTCACAAAAAAATACAGTTTTATATCTTTATGTTTGAAGCCTGAAATGTGGCAAAAGGTCGCAAAGTTCAAGGGGGCCGAATACTTTCGCAAGGCACTGTATATGTCGTTATACATTTGCTGTAACTAATCTCATAGGAAACCATAGTGGAGGAACATGTGAATGCCATTTGTTATGGAATACCACTTTCCTTAATTCAGCCCCCCCACACCAGTCTCTTTTGTCAGAGATTCACCCGCTCATAAAGGCCAAGATAAAAAAAAATGGTTCCCGACCAGCTCCTCCCAAGATCTCCACCTGCCTTACGCTTAACAGTTTTCTGGAGTGACCTGTGACCTTTCCATCCCTGACTGATGCATGTGTGTAAGTTGCACCTCTGACACTAGTGACCAGCCCGTCTGGGGAAATATAGAGGAGCAACCTGAATAGGTTTACCAGTCAGGTAAAAAATAACTTGGACCTCTTACTTGAGGCCCTGCTCCAAACTTTGGTTATGAATGGGCATAGCTGCTAGTTTGATGAGAATTTGTTTTGGTGTATCGAGACTTCATTTGGCTCATGAAACCCCCTGTCTGTGTTTAGTAATTTTGTGTTGAGACATTTCATTTTTTTCTGGTTTATAATTTTGAGTGTAAGGAAGGGTGCTCTGCTGACTGAAACATATCATTACTAGCATCTGTGAAATGTCAGCCATTTGACTCGATTGCACATTACACAAATCCAAATTTTATCCATCTTTCACACTTGAACATTTCTTGTTTTACTTACTGTCTGAATATTGTAATACAGCATTGTATTGAATATTTAGAAGTTGTTTCCCACTTGGGGCGGCAGTGAAGCCTAGTGGTTAGAGCATTGGGCCAGTAACCTAAAGGTTGCTAGAGCGAATCCCAGAGCTGACAAGGAAAACATCTGTCGTTCTGCCCCTGAACAAGGCAGTTAACCCACTGTTCCTATGTCGTTATTTTAAATAGGAATTTGTTCTTAACTGACCTGCCTTGTTAAATACATTTTAAAAATCCCCAGAATAGCATCCTCTTGTTTCAAATGCAATTTCTTTTAGATGCATATGTTCACTTGTGATTACTGCATAAGATCTCTTGTCAAAAAATAAACTATTGTTCTTTAATAAACTGTTGCGTGTGGTGTGTTAACCTGTTTGTTTCTCCATTCTAAACAGACCTGGATAGGGTTTGCTGCAAGATGCTTCTCACTATGATACTGTAGTGGAGACATCACCACAGGGCACGTAATGTGCCACACTCTAGTCTCCACACTATAGAATGGTTAGCTTACCCAGTAAGTAGTTCTGTTTTACTGTACAGTTTCAATAAATCTCCCACAGGGGGCAATGGTAGCCTCACTCAATGGAAGAAAGCTACAGCTAGGGCCTCCCGGGTGGCGCAGTGGTTAAGGGTGCTGTACTGCAGCGCCAGCTGTGCCATCAGAGTCCCTGGGTTCGCGCCCAGGCTCTGTCGTAACCGGCCGCGACCTGGAGGTCCGGGGGGCGACGCACAATTGGCCTAGCGTCGCCCGGGTTAGGGAGGACTTGGTCGGTAGGGGTGTCCTTGTCTCATCGCGCACCAGCGACTCCTGTGGCGGGCTGGGCGCAGTGTACGCTAACCAAGGTGGCCAGGTGCACGGTGTTTCCTCCGGCGCATTGGTGCGGCTTGCTTCCAGGTTGGATGTGCGCTGTGTTAAGAAGCAGTGCGGCTTGGTTGGGTTGTGTATCGGAGGACGCCTGTACGTGAGTTGTAGCGATGAGACAAGATACTACAACAATTGGATACCACGAAATTGGGGAGAAAAGGGGGTCAAAAAAAAAAAGAAAAAAAAAAAAAGAAAGCTATAGCTAGCTATTCCACTGAGGTGGAATTGTGGGGTATCAAATGGAGTTGTCATTATTATTCATATATGTAACCGTATTTATAAATATAAAATGCAATATCATTTAAAAAATAATTCTGTCACCTTTTTCCCTTAGCCTGAGCATAACCCCGGCAAAGTAAAACATTATCTTACTGCAAATAACATTGTTGCAAACTGAGCCACCACTGCATGGCGTTCGAACTCACAAAATAGAAACTCAAACTCAGCACAGAGTGAATGCTGCATGCGTTCTGTGATCTAGAAATGTGACCTTAACTGGGCTATCGTGGTTTTGTGGACCATTATGGTGCCACAATATTCATTTACAAATAGGTTTACATAAAATCAGTAATTTAAATTAAGGGAAACTTGTAACATTTTGATACCACAAACCTGTGATTTTATGGCACAATATTGACGAACAAAAGTAGGCATTGGAAATACAAATGATATTCCCAGTGAAATCTAGTGTTACCATAACTGTTCTCCCTATCACAACCCCAGCAGCACTGTAAAGATATTTGGAACAATCTAGGGAACTGCCATACATTGTGTAGTGTCTACCATAAGTTGTTCTAACAACGCAATTGTGACAGGTGCCTTACAAAACACAATATCCTGTTCAGAATCAATGGTTTCTTGTATAGAGAGACTGCAGCAGCATATACAAGTCATTACCACTAAAACAATTAACACCGAACAAAAGCATTTACTGTAGATGTTATATTAAAATGGTCCCTTACATGAGGTTTGATCTGGTAGTATTGACGTCAGTAATCAAAATTCCCTACAATTGTTTCTCTCTTTAAAAGTATGTCCTCCATGAACCCTACACGTATTCCAGGATTTAGTAGTGTATAGAAAAGCTAGTTCCTTCCGGTGAAATCAGTAAAAAAGAACGAGTCAAAGTCGTAACACTCATACACACAATACTATGGAAGCATTCATATAATGTACACACAACCCATGTAGTGCTGATAAATCAAGCAAACAAAGCTTCATTGTTTTCAAAATATCCCACTTTGGATCATCCAGTCGGGAAAAGGTTTATCATTTGATCAACTACTGACCCAAATAATTGTCCTGAGGAGAAAAATCAAAGAAGACTATTTCATTGCCATGGTCAATTTGAGATATCCTACTGTAAAAGGAGACACTGTGTCCTGAAGTCTGGCAAAGCTGTCTACAATGTTCATTGTGTTCTGTTCAGGAATCAGGATGATCCAGGAGGATGATCCAATGTATCAACTGTTCCGTTTACAGTCAGGTCACAGCACTTGTTGCGAGTCAGTCAGTGTTTATTTAGAATGACAAAGTTAGCGTCTCCTTTTCATTTCCATCCCAACCATGTGACAGTGTAGCCTTCACCATTGATCAAAAGATGTGCTTTGCCAAGAGAGACCATGCTAAGCTGTCATCTGTAAGGCGCCATGTGTCGCATTCATCTCTGGTTTCCTGCTGGGTTATCTAAAGTGATTGAAGAGAGAGCAATTACTATTGTCTTAGTGAAAAATGAACACTGTAATCTGTTTCTGTCATTGTGAATACATACAGTAACACAGGTGAAGGATCAGTGGACACAGAAAAAAGGGTTCCGAAGGGGTTCTTCGGCTGTCACATAGGACAACCATTATTGGTTACAAGTAGTTAACCTTTTTGGTTCTAGGTGGAACCCTTTCAGTTCCAGGTAGAACCCTTTTGGTTTCCATGTGGAGGTTCTACATGGAACCCAAAAGGTTTCTAAATGGAACTGAAAGGGTTCTACCTGGAACCTAAAAGGGTTCTCCCATGGGGACAGCCGATGAACCCATTTAGGTTCTAAATAGCACCTAAGAGTTCTGACTGGACATTGTCTCTGCTTTACTCACTGTGATCTGTCAGGGACTATGGCGCTACTTTTGGACTCTCCGTTCTGCTTGTCTTCTTTCTGGGAGAGTTGTGTGGTCACTGCTGAAGCCACAGCCTTGAAGCTGCGTTTGCGTTTCTGCACGTTCTGCTCCGGAAGGAAGATGATGACATAGACCTTAGGGATGTACAACATGCCGAGCGACACAGTGGCACTCAGGCTCATGGACACCGTCAGGGTGGTGGTCTGGATGAACATCTGGAGCAGATAGAAGGCAGGGTGAAAGTTAACAATAAATACCTCAGTATAAACCTATACATTTCACAATAGGGGTTGGATTGCCTGGCTGGGTACTACGTGAATTGCATGTGTTGCATTCACAACTCAAAATATGATTTTTTAAAATTTGTATTATATATCCTATGCCTGTAATTCCTTCTATTAATCAGAGAATAAAATGTGAATGAGTATATAGTATTCTGAGAATATGCTGAGAATACAGTAAACATTCAATAAACAATGTATGGAGGTTGTCTTACATAATATTTTCCATGGCAATCCCCATGACACCTTTATTATGCCTAACTACTATACGATGACTGAAGAAGCTATATGATGAGAAGTCTCAGAGGTACACAGCATACAGACGTCGTTTCTTCATCTGAATGTTCAGGAGCTGTTCTGAATGACTGTGTGATAATGCTCTCGGTAGCCGATGTGAGCAAGACCTTTAAACAGGTCAACATTCACAAAGCCGCAGGGCCAGACAGATTACCAGGACGTGTACTCAAAGAATGCACGGACCAACTGTCAAGTGTCTTCACTCTCCCTGACCGAGTCTGTAAAACCTACATGTTTCAAACAGGCCACCATAGTCCCTGTAACCAAGGAAGCGAAGGCAACCTGCCTAAATGATTACTGCCCCGTAGCACTCAAGTCGATAGCCATGAAGTGCTTTGAAAGGCTGGTCATGGCTCACATCAACACCATCCTCCCGGATACCATAGACCCACTCCAATTTCCATATCGCCCCAACAGATCCACAGATGATGTAATCTCAATCACACTCCACACTGCCCTTTCTAATCTGGACAAAATGCTGTTCATTGATTACAGCTCAGTATTCAACCCCATAGTGCCCACGAAGCTCATCACTAAGATAAGGACCCTGGGACTAAACACCTCCCTCTGCAACTGGATCCTGGACTTCCTGACGGGCCGCCCCCAGGTGGTAAGGGTAGGCAACAACACATCTGCCACGCTGATCGTCAACACTGGGGCCACTCATGGCTGTGTACTCAGTCCCCTCCTGTGCTCCCTGTTCACCCACGACTGCGAGGCCAAACACGACTCGCAGAAGGAGGTCAGAGAACTGGCAGTGTGGTGCCAGGAAAACAACCTCTCCCTCATTGTGAGAAAGACAAAGGAGCTGATCATGGACTACAGGAAAAGGCTGGCCAAACAGGCCCCAATTAACATCGATGGGGCTGTAGTGGAGCGGGTTGAGAGTTTCAAGTTCCTTGGTGTCCACATCACCAACAAACTATCATGGTCCAAACACACCAAGACAGTCATGAAGAGGGCATAACAAAACCTTTTCCCCCTCAGGAGACTGAAAAGATTTGGCATGGGTACCCAGATCCTCAAAATGTTCTACAGCTGCAACATCGAGAGCATCCTGCCCGGTTGCATCACCGCCTGGTATGGCAACTGCTCGGCATCGAACCGTAAGGCGCAAGGCGCTACAGAGGGTAGTGCGTACAGCCCAGTACATCACTGGGGCCAAGCTTCCTGCCATCCAGGACGTATATAATAGTTGTCAGCCTGGCAACAACAGTAATGAGAACAGACTTGTGGTCTGAGTCCAATGCACTGACAATTCAAAAGCAGTACACCTCATGAATTAATAAATAGCTACATGGCACAATATCCTGAGGGGATAACCCACATATCTTTTCATTTCTATATTCTCTGTCCTCTTCTTTGTTATGGTTTTTATTGGCTCTCAATGACCTGGCCAGCACTGATGTGGCAACGCATGGATGACCAGAGAGCACCGTTCACATGAGTTAATATTAAAGACATCATGACCCCAGGCTAGTGCTAGGTACAGTATGGCTCAGCAACTAAGTGGCATTGAAATATGACAAAGAGCAGTTCTAATGAGACCCAAAGGCAATACAGACCAGAGAGAGATATTTTCTTATCATGTGCATCAGCAATCAAGTCAACCATCCAGACCACACACATTGAAGCAAGTCAGTAGAAAATGTAAAAACATAGCCAACCCTAAGTTTGCCATGCTCTCCCAAATCTAACACCTTCCATTCACACTTCCCTAATGATCAGCATGCAATTATTGACACTTTTCTGAGTACCTCTCAAAATCTAATGCATCAATACCCCTGCATTCCTACCTACTAACACTGTTTTACTGTTATTGTGCTGTTATAATACTGTCTGCAACTAATGCAATCTGACAACTAAATGTTATTGATGCTATATTTAGACATTCTAAGCTATGAGTAACTGTGTAATTGAAAAGCATGTATGGGGTATTTGTTGTCACTCTGGGACCCATTTTGTCCCTGAGCTCATCTGACCTCATTTCTGAGTTCCCCCGTCTTTGATTAATTTCATTTCCATTTGCAGAGGGTAAAATACTTTTAATTCACCTGGGGGTTGGATCATTTCAGTTTGACTCACTCTTAATAACACACCCTACTAGTCTGAATAAACTTCCATCTTTTAAATCTTGACTATTGTTCCACTGCTTTGTAAGCATAGCAATAAGCCACAAGGTAAATTGGCATCTGTCATTCAAGGAAGAGGATGCTGAACATACTGTGAGTACGACAGGTAACAAACTAGCATTTAATAACAGTGTTGACAGTTCTTCAATAGAGAAGTTAGCTCTAGAACCAATTCTAGAAAACATAGTTTATGGTTGCTTTAAAAAAAAAAAATTATCAAAAATGTACATTTTTCCTGCAGGGTAAATACCAGCAATTATATAAAAATAACTTTGAATTTCAAACCTTTTCAGTAGACTGGGCTGTGCCAAAGAAGATGGGCACAAAGGCCAGCCACACGATGCAGGTGGTGTACATGGTGAAGCCAATGGGTTTCGCCTCGTTGAAGGTCTCTGGCACCCCTCTGCTTTTGATGGCGTACACTGTGCAGGTCACCATCAGCACGATACTGTAGCTTAAGCAGAGGACCAGGGCCAGGTCGGACATGTCACATTTCAGGACCCCACGTGCAAACTCTGGGTTGGGCGGGTGCTGCTCCTCATAGTCTATGATGGTGTGTGGGGGCACCACTCCGAACCAGATGAAAACTCCAAGTAACTGTGGATATACACAGAATTAGCTAAATATTGATGTGGCCCATGGTTCAGCCGTTCGATCTAATTCTACTGCATACCATTCCAGACACCATTTCCTATGTCTTTAACAAAAAACACTGCTGTATTACTGCCTCGTTTTCATCACATGCAGTAGGAGAGAGGCAGAAACCCACTCACCTGCATTCCAATGAGTATAAAGGTGATGATGAGCTGAGAAGCAGGGCTGATGAACGGAGGTGGCGTGACTGCTTTCTTGCCCTGCTCAAAAATACGGTAAATGCGGTTGGTCTTGGTGAGCATAGCTGAGTAGGTAATACACATGCCCAGGCCCAGCAGCAGCCTGCGGAATGCACATACTGGGGCGCTGGGCTCTGCGATCATGAGGAAGGTGATGAGGTAGATGAGGAAGATGCCTGTCAGGAGAACATAGCTGAGCTCCCGGCCGGAGGCCCGGACGATGGGGGAGTTGTTAAAGCGGATGAAGGTGATGATGCATCCAGAGGTGGCTAAGATGCCCAAGACAGCCAGGAACACAGGGATGATGGCCCAGGGGGAGCTCCACTCCAGCTTGATAATGGGTGTGGATCGGCAGCCCGTCCGGTTTGGCATGGGACGCATGTCGAAGGGACACATGTCACAGTTTAGCTCATCCAGCTGGTACTGATATCCGTCACACAGCTCGCAGTGCCAACAGCAGGGCACACCCTTCACCATCTTCTTCCTCTCTCCTAACTCACAGGGGAAACTGCACACCGAGTCAGGGACTGCACTGTCCCCACCCGACCACTGCATCTCCTCAGCCTTCCACAGAAACAGAGACAGAAACAGACACAGTGACAGAAACCATGCTGAAGAACATCAAGTGATAAAAACACTGATAAAGTGAACATCAACATAGCTAAATGAAAAAGGCCAAAACAAATGTTTACATTGAGTCGCAGATAGTTTGTCCACTGGCCAATACACCGGTAGCCAGGGTTGGTGGTGTTTGAGAGCTGGAACTGGAAGATGTCATAGCGACCAGGAGCATCTCCATTCTCATTGAACATGACCCCAGTCCCTGCACTGCCTGTTGGATAGAGGAGCAAGGATTTTCAACAGGGCTACCCACTATTGGGCAGTATATTGTATGCACCATAAAGGGTCAGTAGTGTTCCCTGGTGGAATGCCTAAACCTTTGACCAAAGAAAAATGTAACATTAGAGGAGGTGAACCTATAAGACTTATGCAACCAGGGCAAAGCTGAGCATAAGATTCTTCCTGTGGAGGGTTCTTTTCCATACATGATGCTATTCTTTCTGTACTCTCTGGTCTGTTGCCTTAACACTATAGCTTGTTCCTGCCTGTTCTGTTCAGGCATTCAATCAGAGAGGGCTTTCTATACAAAGGTCATCCACTAAGAGGGAAAAGGAAATAGCTATGCTTTCATAGAAAGCTCCTTGGACTCCAAACAGTGATAAAGAAATGTATTTTTTATGAAAGATGGAGCTAAAAAGAGGAGTGTGTCTTGTGTATTAAGAAAGAAGAGAGGCAGCCCTGGGGAAGAAGAGTGCATTGAAGGGATGTGCTGTGTACTGTGGCGTAGTACATTAGCAGAGATCCCAAGGCTAATGCAGAGTGCAGTGCTGTCTTCAGACTGAACTCCCTCCACACTCTTCTCTTAAACCCATGGGACGTGATGGGAACCAGAAGTGGAAAAGGCTTCATGAAACCATGCATTAGGCACACCATGTCATTTCAATGTGGAAATCTGGGTAACATTTGGTTGAGAAGTTGATCAATGAGATTTCAACATGTATTCACCCACTCAGAAAGGCAGCCAGAAGGTTGTTGAATTCTCAATGTGTTATCACTATGCTTTCAACAATCTTAAAGCACAACCAGATTCCAATTGAAAAACAATGTCAGAATTTTGGTTTAGCTGTCATCTAAATGTATTATCACTGCACTTTCAACCATTTAAAATCACAACAAAGTTAATAACATTTTACTGCAGTTGGCTAAATCAGGGTCACACAGAGTGTTTCTTGGTAGTCTTAAATAAATCTACTTTGAAACAAAAGTATATACATCACACACATGATTAGGGGCTTAAAAAAATGAAGACACCTGTATCACAATATTACACGTTATAAAAATCACAGAACACTGAAATATAACAAAACAGTTTAAAATATAAAAAACATTCCACCCATGACGCCACTAAAGGGTGATTTGGTATTTTGACTGCAGGAAAGGTCTACAATGGGAATACAAAATCAGATATTTTGTATTATATCGCTGTGCTTCATCTATTAGCACAACTAAATGACCTGGATTGCAGTTGAGATTACATTAAAAGTGTAAGTGATAAATGCCGTTCAAGATTCTGCACAGATTAATGTAGCAATTGTGAAGATCTCCACAGACCTGGGATCTTTGCATGCTATCTCTTCAACATGCACACTTTCTATGATAACATTAAAAAAAATGTATAGTTACAGTAACCTCAAAATGTGGCCATTGTACCCAACCAAATATCACAATTTAAAGGAGATTTATCTAATACTTGGACAGTTCCATCTGAGCCTCTCGCTTAATCCTATTCTTTAGCTCGTTTTTGTGGTTTAGTTGGAGACGTGAATCCAACATATGATTTATTTGTCGACAAGTTCATAGGCTATTTACTGTATTGCAAAGTTATATTGAATTGTGTTTGTTTGTCAACGCATCAAAATATTAACATTTTAAATGAGATGTATCTTTTGTGCCACGGAATTAGTCTGGCTTTAATTTGTCCGGATTCATGTTTCCATATCAACCAAAAATCTAAGTTAAAGAATAGGACTAAATCAAATCAAATGATTTAAAGTGCATTTAAAGTTTGATTTGATTTTGTCTTATTCTTTAAATTAGATTTTTGGTTGAGATGGAGATGTGAATCCAACATATTAATTATTAACTTGAACATTACATATGAAATCAACTTGAAACCAGCTTGAAACATTAGGGCCTATATATATTGTCTATTTTTAGTTTAATTGTAGGTTGAATTGAAACAATAGCAGTTGATGACTTTGCAAATGCTTTATAGGCCTAAATAGCATCATTGATTATACAGTTGAAGTGTGAAGTTTACATACGCTTAGGTTGGAGTCATTAAAACTTGTTTTTCAACCACTCTGCTTATTTCTTGTTAACAAACTATAGTTTTGGCAAGTCGGTTAGGACATCTACATTGTGAATGACAAGTAATTTTTCCAACAATTGTTTACAGACATATTATTTCACTTATAATTCACTGTATCACAATTCCAGTGGGTCAGAAGTTTACATACACTAAGTTGGCTGTGCCCTTAAAAATGATGTCATGGCTTTAGAAGCCTCTGATAAGCTAATTGTCAGTTAGCTTATCAGTTGAGTTGAGTCAATTGGAGGTGTACCTGTGGATGTCTTTCAAGGCCTACCTTCAAACTCAATGCCTCTGCTTGACATCATGGGAAAATCAAAACAAATCAGCCAAGACTTCAGAAAAAAAATTGTACCACAAGTCTGGTTCATCCTTGGGAGCAATTTCCAAACGCCTGAAGGTACCACGTTCATCTGTACAAAAAATAGTACGCAAGTATAAACACCATGGGACCACGCAGCCGTCATACCACTCAGGAAGGAGACGTGTTCTGTCTCCTATAGATGAACGTACTTTGGGGCGAAATGTGCAAATCAATCCCAGAACAACAGCAAAGGACCTTGTGAAGATGCTGGAGGAAACAGGTACAAAGTATCTATATAGTAAAACGAGTCCTATATCGACATAACCTGAAAGGCCGTTCAGCAAGGAAGAAGCCACTGCTCCAAAACTGCCATAAAAAAGCCAGACTACGGTTTGCAACTGTACATGGGGACAAAGATTGTACCTTTTGAATAAATATCCTCTGGTCTGATAAATCAAAAATATAACTGTTTGGCCATAACGACCATTGTTATGTTTGGAGAGAAAAGGGGGAGGCTTGCAAGCCAAAGAACACCATCCCAACCGTGAAGCACAGGGGTGGCAGTATCATGTTGTGGGGGTGCTTTGCTGCAGGAGGGACTGGTGCACTTCACAAAATAGATGGTATCATGAGGGTGGGAAATTATGTGGATATATTGAAGCAACATCTCAAGACATCAGTCAGGAAGTTAAAGCTTGGTCGCAAACAGGTCTTCTAAATGGACAATGACCCCAAGCATACTTCCAAAGTTGTGGGAAATGACTTAAGGACAACAAAGTCAAGGTATTGGAGTGGCCATCACAAAGCCCTGACCTCAATCCTATAGAAATGTCTGGGCAGAACTGAAAAAAGTGCGTGCGAGCAAGGAGGCCTACAAACCTGACTCAGTTTCACCATCTCTGTCAAGAGGAATGGGCCAAAATTCACCCAACTTATTGTGGGAAGGTTGTGGAAGGCTACTGAAATGTTTGATCCAAGTTAAATAATTTAAAGGCAATGCTACCAAATATTAATTGACTGGATGTAAACTTCTGACCCACTGGGAATGTAATGAAAGAAATAAAAGAAATAAAAGCAAGAAATATATCATTCTCTCTACTATTATTCTGACATTTCATATTCTTAAAATAAAGTGGTGATCCTAACTGACTTAATTAAGATAAGACATTTTTACTGGGATTAAATGTCAGGAATTGTGAAAAGTTTAAAAGAGAAAGAAAGAGAAAGAGTTTAAATGTATTTCGCTAAGGTGTATGTAAACTTCAGACTTCAACTGTATATACAAAAGCATGTGGACTCCCCTTCAACTTAGTGGATTTGGCAATTTCAGCCACACCCGTTGCTGACAAGTGTATAAAACCGATCACACTGCCGTGAAATCTCCATAGACAAACAGTGGCAGTAGACAGTGGTTGGAAAATACCTTCATAGAAAATGACTTAAGTAAAAGGGAAAGTCACCCAGTAAAATTTTACTTGAGTAAAAGTCTAAAAGTATTTGGTTTTATTTTAAATATACTTACGTATCAAATGTAAATGTAATTGCTAAAATATACATAGGTATCAAAAGTAAAAGTAGAAGTATACTGTAAATCATTTCAAATTCCTTATATTAAGCAAACCAGACGACACAATTTTCTGTTTTTTTATATTTTTATTTACGAATAGCCAGGGGCACACACCAACACTCAGATATACTTTACAAATCAAGTATTTGTGTTTAGTGAGTCCGCCAGATAGGAGGCAGTAGGGATGACCATGGGTGTTCTCTTGGTAAGTACGTAATTTGCACCATTTTCCTGTCCTGTTAAGGATTCAAAATGTAACAAGAACTTTTGGGTGTCAAGGAAAATGTATTTAATAAAACGAATATAATTTCCATTAGGAATGTAGTGAAGTAAAAGTTGTCAAAAATATAAATAGTAAAGTACAGATACCCCAACAACTACTTAAGTAGTACTTTAAAGTATTTTTACTTAAGTACTTTATACCACAGGCAGTAGAATGGCCTTATTGAAGAGCTCAATGACTTTCAACATGGCAACGTCATAGGATTCCATTTCTCCTACAAGTCAGTTCGCCCCGATAAGTACTGTTATTGTGAAGTGGAATCGTCTCAGGAGCAACAACAGCTCAGCACCGAAGTGGTAGGCCACACAAGCTCACAGAACAGGACCGCCGAGTGCTGAAGCGCATAACACATAAAAATCGTCTGTCCTCGGTTGCAACACTCAATACCGAGTTCCAAACTGCCTCTGGAAATAACTGTTTGTCAGGTGTTTCATGAAATGGGTTTCAATGTCCCAGCAGCCGTACACAAGCCTAAGATCACCGTGCACAATACCAAGCGTCAGCTGGAGGGGTGTAAAGCTCGCCGCAATTGGAGCAGTGGAAATTAGTTCACTGGAGTGATGAATCACGCTTCACCACTGGCAGTCCGACGGACAAATCTGGGTTTGGCGAATGCCTGGAGAGCGATACCTGCCCCAGTGCATAGTGCCAGTTTGTCGGAGGAGGAATAATGGCCTGGGGCTGTTTTTCATGGGTCGGGCTAGGCTACAGCATACAATGACATTCTAGACGATTCTGTGCTTACAACTTTGTATGAAGAGTTTGGTGAAGGCCCTTTCCTGTTTCAGCATGACAATGCCCCCCTGCACAAAGTGAGGTCCATACAGAAATGGTTTGTCAAGATCGGTGTGGAAGAACTTGACTGGCCTCCACAGAGCCCTGACCTCAACCCCATCGAACGCTTTTGGGATGAAATGGAACGCCAACTGCGAGCCAGGCCTAATCGCCCAACATCAGTGCCCTCTTGTGGCTGAATGGATGTAACGGCTGTTGTTGGCGGAAGGGGAGGAGGACCAAAGCGCAGCGTGGTAAGTGTTCATATTTTTAATAAAACAACTGAACAAAACAACAAAAGGTAAGGTGATGAAAAACACTAAACAGAAAATAATCACCCACAACTAAAAAACAGGGAAAACAGGCTACCTAAGTATGATTCTCAATTAGAGACAACGAACGACACCTGCCTCTGATTGAGAACCATACCAGGCCAAACACATAAACACAACATAGAAAAAATAACATAGACTACCCACCCCAACTCACGCCCTGACCAAACTAACACAAAGACATAATAAAGGAACTAAGGTCAGAACGTGACAATGGAAGCAAGTCCACACAGCAATTGTATTTACTTTGCTGCTCTTTTGCACACCAATATCACTACTTACACACCATCATCTGCTCATCATCATCTGCTCATCTATCACTACAGTGTTAATCTGCTAAATTGTAATTACTTTGCTACTATGGCCTATTTATTGCCATACCTCCTCATGCCATTTGCACACACTGTATATAGACTTTCTTTTTTTCTAATGTGTTATTGACTGTACGCTTGTTTATTCCCTGTAACTCTGTGTTGTTGTTTCTGTCGCACTGCTTTGCTTTATCTTGGCCAGGTTGCAATTGTAAATGAGAACTTGTTCTCAACCAGCTTACCTGGTTAAATAAAGGTGAAATTAAAAAAAATAAAAATAAACTATCGGGCACAGACAACAGCACAAAAGCAAGAAGGTAGAGACAGTAAGAGTGTCCATGATTGAGTCTTTGAATGAAGAGTTGGAGATAAAACTGTCCAGTTTGAGTGTTTTTGACAGCTCGTTACAGTTGCAGCGAACTGAAAAGAGGAGCGACCCAGGGATGTGTGTGCTTTGGGGATCTTTAACAGAATGTGATTGGCAGAACGGGTGTTGTATGTGGAGGATGAGGGCTGTAGTATGTATCTCAGATAGGGGGAGTGAGGCCTAAGAGGGTTTTATAAATAAGCATCAACCAATGTTGCAACATCTAGCCTTCCCAGAAGATAGCAGCAAAGGGGGGACCAACTCCATATTAACGCCCATGATTTTGGAATAAGATGTTTGACGAGCAGGTGAACACATACTTTTGGTCTTGTAGTGTACTTTATACAAGGTTTGTCTATGCTGAAAATGTGTTACAATGATGACACAATCCTGTGGTTGAAATTCCACCCTCAAAACAACAGTTGATAACTTTCAAATCCAATGTATTTTCCAATCAAATTACATGTCACAATACGTTGACAAATTACGTTGACACAACATTGATTCAACTGGTTTGTGCATTTTCTCTATACACTTTCTAACCATTTTTTTAAATAATTGAATTTATCAAGAATATATTCTGATTTGACAGCAACAACAAAAATAAAAGTCAGGATGGAAAATATATTTTCAAACTTGATTTAAACAAAGTCTATAGAATGTTCCAAGAGCTGATTGATTGCTGCTCCAATGGAATCCCTCAAGACCCTAAGAGCTGTTGGAAATTACCGCCTGCCTGAAACCTCTACCTGTTTTGGTAGGATGGAGTTTGGGCCTTCCATGGTGACATCATCATGCACTAAATTAGTTAAAAGACCACTCAAACCACTCCCAGACAGTCCTAGCAAAAGTTGTGTTTGAGAAATTGCCCTTTGCTAAGAAGCTATTTTTGTACTTAATTGTTATCCAGAAATGATATTGTTATTGCGATAAAAACGGACCTTTAATGACCCGTGCTCCCTACATTTCCAACTCACCATTAAAGTTGACTGAGCGAATGTATTGGAGCAGCTTACTCCCTTCCACTGGGTCCATCTTCTCACAGACACCCATGGAGCCCGGACAGAGGTCCAGGTGCATGCTGTGTAAGGCATGGGCCATGACATACACCGCGTCAATCACAAACTGTACCTTCCCTTCCTGCTCATACTGAGATTCCTGAGCGATTCTCTCTTCACCTGAAGAAGGGAGGAAGGGTGGCATACAATGGTTAAAGCCAGTGTAGCCTATAAATAAATCTGCTGATTTGAGATATAAAATATGTCAGAAGTAACCTCTTCTCCTACCTGTACATTTTCTCCTACCAAGGTCGTACTTGATACCTGCTCGGGTCAGTTTACATTTGAAGTCGTCCTCCCAGTATTCAGCAAACCAGATGTTCCTTCTGTTGTTTTCCAGAGATCTTGAGGTGAAGTAGTTGTCAAACCCTTGGCAAAGAACCAACAGAGGACAAACAGAACATCACTATCACCATATGTTTAAGACTTTCCCATCACCCACTGAAGTTAAAGTCACACTGAATACCAAAATATAATGTATCTCTGCAATACCTTTTCCATATGTTTTCCTTACCGTCGATGGAGGCCCGCTTAGGGAGGATGGTGACAGCCCCCTCAGCCACATCCTCCTGGTCCAGGATGGGCGAGCTCTTGGCCCCCCAGCTGTCAGAGCCCACAAAAAGGAAGTGACCCGTCAGGTTGGCCCTCTTTGCTGCCTCTAAGACACGTCTGTGAGAAATGGTGGTAAGACATTAGCACACTGGTCCTTTAGTAGCTCTAGACTCTATAAGAACTTGGTACTGAAGAGCTTAGAGAACAAGTAGAACATGGTGGTTATGTGACAACCTTCCTATGGAAAGGAAATGAAAAGTTACTACTAAGTTACCACTCACCTGATGTCGTCCTCATTGGCAAAGATGATGACCCCACGAGCATTAGAGGTCTCCATTAATCTCTTAATGATCTTATCAAAGCCCCCTGGTTTGGGCTCTCGGGGGATTTTAATGGATTGGGCGATGCATAGACCTCCTGAATAAAGGGAGAAGAAAGACACAAGATTCAAACCATCAAGGTGTTTCTTCATTGGACCTCATATTCTCCCCAAACAGTACCATCAATTGCAACACCATAGTGGCCATGGTTACGCTACATCAGAAAATGTCAATTTACCACTAAATTCAGTACAAACCTGCCTCTCGAGATATCTGGAGGAAGGCATCGACACCACTCTCTCCGTAATTTCCTTCTGAGGCCAGTGTAGATACGTAGTTCCACCCCATAGCCTTGACGATGTCCACCATGGCCTGGGCCTGGTAGGAGTCAGGAGGGACCACACGGGAAAAGAACTCATAACGGCTTTTGTCACTCAGCTCTGGAGCCGTGGACGCATAACTAATCTGGGGGATCTGAAAGATACAGATGTTACATGATGTTAATGGCTGCATGTGCTGAACTTTAAAAAGATACCAGAGACAATCATTAGATTCAAAATGACGGTTACTGGATGTTGGAAAGTTACTGAACCATGTGGGCCTTTCTCTGCAGTACCAGACACCATGTGTAATTTATCAAATCAATCTTCGTCTGGATAAATCATACACACAGTTGGTAAACAAACAACATAATACCACATTGCCAGGTATTTTGTCCCAAAACAACACTATAATGGAGGGTGCTGAATAGTTCTCACTTATCCAGCCAATGTAATCCACTGGAACATTCATACAGTGTAATATTGCTACAGCAATAACTACTGGTCTGTGTCGGCCATAAAAGCCAACGTCATGGTAAAATACAGATGATAAATTTCACCGCAGTAAAAGCATTTGTTTGGAAAAGAAATTGATGAGAAGATTCATTTACTGGTGTGCTACTTCATTAATGACACAGTTTATGCGAGTGGTCTTGGCTCTGACCCCACTAATGCCTGCCAATGGTTTAATGAGAGGTTCTTTGGAGGGATGAGGAGAGAAAGGTAGACACAAGGGGTTGTGAAGGGAGAAGGAGAGAAGAGGGAGAGAACCATTTCACAGATTATCTGGAAGGATTATATGGGTTTTAGTCAAATTACGTTAAGCACAGAGGGAGAGAGACAGAGATCAAGAGACAAGGTTACCATTTCTCAGCTGTAAGCCATACAATATATTTAATTCTGATGGCCACGTGCAGCTTAAATGTGTTGCTTTACTTTCACCCTTTCCCTCTAGTGGGAACATTCGTATATTACTCTGATACAGATCTAAGATCTTAATTTGATCACCCTGTTTGTTGCAAGTTAACTTTCCTGCACTGCAGGACATGTCAATCTTGTAGTGTATTTGAGGTTTAAAAAGGCTTCTGAAGTTTGTAATTTCCACTTTGAAATTTCAGACTTGATTTTCCCTTACGAAAAATATATCAACCCCTACAAAAATGTCAAATAATTATAATCCACATAATATTTCACATTTCCTGTTGCTGCAGGATTATTTTCTTGCTGTTGTAAACTGGCTCAAATTAAGATCAACATCTGCATGAATACCATATATCGCTCCAACTACACTGCTCAAAAAATAAAAGGAACACTTAAACAACACAATGTAACTCCAAGTCAATCACACTTCTGTGAAATCAAACTGTCCACTTAGGAAGCAACACTGATTGACAATAAAGTTCACATGCTGTTGTGCAAATGGAATAGACAACAGGTGGAAATTATAGGAAATTAGCAAGACACCCCCATTAAAGGAGTGGTTCTGCAGGTGGTGACCACAGACCACTTCTCAGTTCCTATGCTTCCTGGCTGATGTTTTGGTCACTTTTGAATGCTGGCGGTGCTTTCACTCTAGTGGTAGCATGAGACGGAGTCTACAACCCACACAAGTGGCTCAGGTAGTGCAGCTCATCCAGGATGGCACATCAATGCGAGCTGTGGCAAGAAGGTTTGCTGTGTCTGTCAGCGTAGTGTCCAGAGCATGGAGGCGCTACCAGGAGACAGGCCAGTACATCAGGAGACGTGGAGAAGGCCGTAGGAGGGCAACAACCCAGCAGCAGGACCGCTACCTCCGCCTTTGTGCAAGGAGGAGCAGGAGGAGCACTGCCAGAGCCCTGCAAAATGACCTCCAGCAGGCCACAAATGTGCATATGTCTGCTCAAACGGTCAGAAACAGACTCCATGAGGGTGGTATGAGGGCCCGACGTCCACAGGTGGGGGTTGTGCTTACAGCCCAACACCGTGCAGGACGTTTGGCATTTGCCAGAGAACACCAAGATTGGCAAATTCACCACTGGCGCCCTGTGCTCTTCACAGATTAAATCAGGTTCACACTGAGCACATGTGACAGACGTGACAGAGTCTGGAGACGCCGTGGAGAACGTTCTGCTGCCTGCAACATCCTCCAGCATGACCGGTTTGGCGGTGGGTCAGTCATGGTGTGGGGTGGCATTTCTTTGGGGGGCCGCACAGCCCTCCATGTGCACGCCAGAGGTAGCCTGACTGCCATTAGGTACCGAGATGAGACCCCTTGTGAGACCATATGCTGGTGCGGTTGGCCCTGGGTTCCTCCTAATACAAGACAATGCTAGACCTCATGTGGCTGGAGTGTGTCAGCAGTTCCTGCAAGAGGAAGGCATTGATGCTATGGACTGGCCCGCCCGTTCCCCAGACCTGAATCCAATTGAGCACATCTGGGACATCATGTCTCGCTCCATCCACCAACGCCACGTTGCACCACAGACATTCCAGGAGTTGGCGGATGCTTTAGTCCAGGTCTGGGAGGAGATCCCTCTCCTCCCAGGAGCATGCCCAGGCGTTGTAGGGAGGTCATACAGGCACGTGGAGGCCACACACACTACTGAGCCTCATTTTGACTTGTTTTAAGGACATTACATCAAAGTTGGATCAGCCTGTAGTGTGGTTTTCCACTTTAATTTTGAGTGTGACTCCAAATCCAGACGTCCATGGGTTGATAAATTGATTTCCATTGATCATTTTTGTGTGATTTTGTTGTCAGCACATTCAACTATGTAAAGAAAAAAGTATTTAATAAGAATATTTAATTCATTCAGATCTAGGATGTGTTATTTTAGTGTTCCCTTTATTTTTTGAGCAGTGTCTTCTGTTGGGGAGAGTGAAATTTAATACACCAAACATTGATAACATCAATAGTAACATTAATTTCCAATATTTACATTCCAACACAAATTCCTAAAACAACATTAAGCCTCCTTTAAACCAAAAGACAAGGATGACATCAATTATCTTCAGAAATCAATTGATTATGGCTGTCAGAAAAATGTCTATCAAAAAATAAATAGACTGTTCTGCTATGTTGCAACCCTATCAGGTTATTTGGCCATGCCATGTATATTGTCAGTGCCATGTGTGTTGAGTTCAATGACATTTACAGGGATCTCTGACCTCAACCCTATAGACAAACCTTACCCTTCCCAGAGCTCTTACAATTCACTCTCAAGACCAGGACAACTCAAACGTTTAATAAATACCACAGAGAACATGTAGTTCAGATGTCATGTTAGAATATGATGTATTGTGATTAAAATGAGAGAACAATCATATTAAATCATGAAAATTACGCTTTTAAACAAATTCTCTCTGACTCTGGTATTAGATAGAGGTGATACAATGCGTATTAAATCAGACTGAGGACATCACACATCAGACTCTATCTGAGTAACTGTGCAAACTCTAGAACGGTACATTATGGGATGGAATTTAAGGATTTTGGGCACTGGCCAGCTTGTAGACCACATTTTTTTTTAAAATCTGTGCCATGCAATATTTGAAAACACAGTTTCTTTAGCCAGCAGGCTAGTTGGACACATTTTCTACAAGTCTGGTCTAAAGAATACTAGCCTCTGACTAGCAGGCTGACTTAATTTCAATCCCTGAGTACATACGTACTGGACAAGCCCACCTTTTAGTTAAATCTGCAGAACACCGGTTAGAAAGTTGCTGATATCGTAGAACCAATGTCATCCCTCTGGCCTGATGCTCTATTTTCAGACTGGGTCCTGAGCTGCTGAGAGGGGCTTAATGGAGGATGGGATCTATAATTCTGTAGTTAACATCTTCACGATATGCAAGTTGACGCCTTGGTTCCCAACTAATAGCTCTCCATAAAGAGAATTAACTAGTGACAGAAGACTAGAGATGGTAGATGCTTAGCTTCTTGAACCTGAAGATTATTGAACCTAGTTGAAATGGCTAGTTTTAACAGCGACATTTCTAGATTACTAGTGGGTCATTAATGAGTCATGTCACTAAGTCACTGAGGGATTTAGGCAGCCTTAGTGTCCCGTTATAGCAATCAGCAGTGTATCTTATTATTGAGTTTGTGTGAAATGAAACAGTTGAGGAACATTCCAGGGTGTGAGTTCACAGCTGATTCATCAGGAAAACCTATTCGCGGCTCAGAACATGGATTCACAGGGGAATAGCGTTCACTTTCCATAGACGTCATACCCTACTGCTACATCCCACTGGGCACAGACGTTAGTTCAATGTGTAATTTTGATTTATATCAAAACACACAATTGCCCCACACATTACATAATGTAAAGGTATATTAAAGGTCCGCTGTAGCTGTTTTTATCTCAATATAAAATCATTTCTAGGTAACAATTAAATAACTTTTATTAAAATGGTCAAAAAGAAACAAAAGTTGCTTTTGTTTCTCAAGAAAGAATTTAGCCAAGATTGTGTGGGAGTGGTTTGAGTGGGGAGGGAAAAACTGAAAATGTGCTGTTATTGGCAGAGGTTTGGAGCTCTCTTTCTTATTGGTCTATTTTAACTGCATGGTGATGTCACCATGGAAGGCCAACACTCCTTCCCATCAAACCAGGAAGACATTTCAGGCAGTTTTTTCAAACAGTTCTTACACTAAAGGCATTATCATAATTTCCACAATTTCACAGTATTATTCCAACCTCCTAGTGTGGAAATATATATAAAACATAGGAAAATCTAGTTTTTGACTGCACTGGGCCTTTAACTCTGCTGAATAACATATGTACGTGTGTGAGGATAATGCTGTAGCATGAGAATATAGTACAGTGAGGGCTGCAATGCACAGCACAAGAAGGAGTCTCACCGCAAAGAGTCTCAGCACGTTGGCCACCATAATGGACACTGAGCTGCCGGATGCCCCGATTACTCCGACCACCCTCTCCGGTTTGGGAATGATGGGTGGCTCGCCATTAGAGCAACGCACGTCCGAATTATCCTTCTGGATGAGGGCCTGGACGAAGGTTAGCGACTGCTCCAGGGCGTAGGTGTCTCTAGAACAGGTGTCCAGGATTCTGGCCCCCAGTGTGATGTTAGGCAGGAGGTCAGGGTCACTGTTGATCTGATCCAGGGCATACAGCATGGCCTCCATACGGTGGATACCTTTCTCCCGCTTGATCTCCCCACAGGGCACACCGGCTGGACCACGGGAGTGCACTGGGAACAGGCCACCCAGGGTGATGTCTCCCTCAATCTTGATGGAGTGTGGTTGTGTGCCCTGCTGAGCCCATGTCTCTGGACTTAGACCCAGAAACAGCATTAACAGTAACCTGGGAAATGTTGTTACATGACATCCAAAAGGTGGACCAAACCCACAGCAGGACTGCGATTTGTGGCTCTGTGATGTCATGATTTTGGCCATCAAAGGTTCCTGTATCCAGTGTTAAAGTACCAGGCTCCTCCCTCTACCTTTGATACCTGTGAACAGTTTAATGAGGACATGTTGGTCTTTGGTTAAGTTAAATACATCTGTATAGCTTTCATTACATACATTTTAAACTAACACTGCATGAGTCAAATAACTGTTTATCATACAAATTGATCTGCAAATGCTCTAACCATGGCAGCAGAAATTAGAATACACAATGTCTTGACATCACTGGCATATATACTGAACAAAAATATGAATGCAACATGTAAAGTGTTGGTCCCATGTTTCATGAGCAGAAATAAAAGATCCCAGAAATGTTCCATACACACGCACAAAAAGCTTATTTATCAAAACTGTTGTGCTAACATTTGTTTACATCCCTGTTAGTGAGCATTTTTCCTTTGCCAAGATAATCCATCCAACTGACAGTGGTGGCATATCAAGATGCTGATTAAACAGCATGATCATTACACAGGTGCACCTAAAAGGCCACTCTAAAATATGCAGGGGGGGGGGGGGGGGGGGGGGGCTGAGGAGTATTTCTGTCAGTAATTATGTGGGGAAAAACTAATTGTGTACCGCTGCCCAGTCATGTGAAATCCATAGATTACGGCCTAATGAATGTATTTATATTGATTGATTTCCTTCTATGAAATGTAACTCAGTAAAAATCTTTGAAGTTGTTGCATGTTGCATTTATATTTTTGTTCAGTGTATAATATTCCCAAACATTATCATTCAAGTAGATAATATAGGACATGCCACTTCAGTTCTTCCCGACAGTCTCAAAGTGAGCATAACACATTTGTTTAAAAGTGTGTGTCTGTGTCCGAGAATATCTACTGCTCCTAGACTAGAAAATCAACCCGCTCAAACACCACAGCAGAGAGTCTTCATGAGTAAAGGTTATCTGTATGAAAAGGGTTGGACAAGTAAAACACAGCCAAGAGAGCAGCAAAGTGCATAGTAATAACATTGCATAAATATTTCACAAAAGCGAACATGGACAGATACAGTATATGTGTTTTATGTTATTTTCATTATGTTCTGTAATACTGTTTAGGTTTAATGAAACATAAGGGAGACATAGGGGTGAGAGAAATAGAAGAATTAAGGTGCATGTTCAAGATAAAAAATATGACTTGTGTAAGGAACAAGGAATTTCATCCCGATATGACGCTAAGAATATATATACTGAAATATAGCTCACAGTTTGACTGCCTATCCAGCTTACTTTTCTTACATTTTCACTATGTGAGGGGGAGATCCGAATAAGTTATAACAGTATTGAAAATTGGTAAAATATTTGGTGTACCCGTTTCTTGCAATCAAATGACTGAGTGGCCTCAAGGATGTAATGTTATATTGCAACAAAAAAAATCATAATTAATATACTTTTCTTTTTTGAAGCTGCCAAAAATCTGGTGTTTCTTTGTTAATTTAAACGGTTTTGTTATATTTCAGTCTTTTGTGATGTATATAGTGGTACATTGGAATGCAAACTCAAAATATAATACATTACAAATCTATATCTGACATGGTACATGTGTCTTTTTTAAGCCCATAACCATGTGTGTGAGGTGTATACTATTGTTTCAAAGTAGATTTGTTTAAGACTACCAAGAAACACTCTGTGTGACCCTGATTTAGCCAACTGCAGTAAAAGGTTATTAAGACATAACCAACTAAAGATATTGAAATTACAATAATATTGTTGTGCAAATATGTTTCACAGAGTAAGGATAATTAAACCTTTAAACCTTTTGTTGTTGCAAAACAACATTTTATCTTAGTTGTATGATTATCATCCAACCAAACATCACATGCTATCATTTGATGCACACATCAATATTGTGCAAACAATGAAAAAACTGTGTTGGATACTGGCCTGAAGTCTACACAAATTCTGCAAGGCCTTGAAATAGAGATGTGACATATATTTGTACATAAATATAAGAATTGACTGCTTACCTGAGCATTCCATTTGGACCAGTCTTGATTTGACCCATCACGCCATCATTCCCAAATAGGCCTATTCCCATATTTAATATGTGATGATATTCAGTGCCCGTTTCTTCGTTGTTTTAGCGAAAAGTAAATCTATTAACATCTCAGATGTTATATTTATTTTCCCAAAATAACTGTAATGGACTCAAATTGTTCAATAACATAAAAAAATTTGTTTTAGTTCATAAAAACATATTGAAAACGTTGGCTTTCGAGGCTTCCGTGTATAGCATCATGTCTAAATCAGTAGAAAAAGTAGAAAAAGCACATTACGCCACTGAGATTCAACAAATCACTGCCAAATCCCTTAAAAGCTCTCCCCCTCTCGCTCTCTGTTTCTCTCTGTCACTCCCCCTCTCTCTGTTGACCCCCCTCCCTCTCTCTCTCCCGAACCCTCTTCTCTCTCAGTGCACTAATGGCCACAGATTGGGATTATCATGCGGGCGTCTGTGAAGAAATCCCTAGGTGGACTAGCCTATATATTTTTATGCAGCATGTTCTATATGTAGTCCCTCCCCCATTTATGATGGAACACCGTCACTCCGTCACTTTGCAGGGGAGATTAGAAAGGCATTGATTTGATTCATACATTCTCATACACACCTGTTAATTCACATGTCGAAATATCATGTAAGGGACATATTCTATCAACTGAAACAATACTGTGATTCACAATCAGGTACATCTGGTGCATTTGTTTCTCTACTGTATAGATGTGATCATTTTCTATAGCATCTCCAGGATAAGTCACATTAATCAGTACTGTTAATATCCGACTTAATACCTTAGTGATCTGTTTAATGCCCATTGGATTTTATCAAATCAAAGATTTAAATCTATAAAATTAGTTTAAAGCAGTGCAACATAGACCTTTCTCACAGAACCTTAAATAACTCAATGTAGATCTGATACAGTGTCAAAACAAAATATGAATAATTATTTTAAGTTGCTAGATATGGTGTAAGACTTTAGACCATTTTCTGTCTACCTACATCGGAAAGAAGGCTATAAATGCTATGAAGTTAGGACGGGACCACTGCATGCTGCTTTTCAGTTCTGATTGAATATCTAAAAAGGCACACCACTGCCACCTAGTGTATTAAATCCATTTTTGAAAAAGACATCACACTACTGTAATTCTGTAGCTATAAAACTGATGGTATTTTCATCATTTGCATAGCAAGACAGCATTGTGACAATGTCAAAACACAAGTAGAAATAGTTTTTCAAAGACATATTTGCTTACTCTAGATAACATCAGTTCTACAGATAAAGAAATGCTTAGCACAGTAAGTTACAGCATGTCATAAGGCGGCACTTTGAATTGAAACTAACCCAAAATGTTTTATCAAGAGAGAGTTAGTGTTTTAAAGCAAGAGGCTCACTGTTTGGCTAGTACCCTAAGAACACAGACTTCTCCAGGACGCTCTCTGCTTTAGTGTACTCCAGGTGTGATCTGTAGTAGTGGCTGTTGTATTGAGAGCTGTTGCAGACGTACTACAGATAGTCAGGGGTTCCTGGACAGATGACATTGTCTGCCAGCATCACTGTGCCTTTCTGTATGAGACCACACTCCTAGAGAGAGAGGAGGATAGAGTTGGGGGAATGGGAGAAAGAGAAGGAGAAAGAGAGAGAATAATTACATTTGTTTTGTGTTTTGATTGATCATATCAATCAATGTAAGAGTGTAAGACTATCAATGATTCCCTATAATCACAGGACGGTCAAATTAGTTATCTTACATACCTCCAGAAGTTTTGTGTCAGGAAGGTAGCGATCTTTCCAGTGGTCCAGGAAAACTAAGTCAAACGCCTGGGCCCCGAAATGCTCCTTCAATCGAGGGATCCAAGTTCCTGAGGCTCCCTCCACTTGCTGCACCTGGACAACAGTAATGAGATCTCATCTAAGCTTCTGAGCTACAACTGACCTGTATGTTGTAACATCTACAACCCACCCAAATTTACAGGAATGTACATCCTGTTCATCATCATGTCATTATGTTAATCCATCCCAATCTCCTTTTACCTTCTCCTCCAGTCCTGACCATCTGATGACTTGACGAGCAGTGTCAGAATAATCTGGGTTGAACTCCAAGATAATGACACTGACGCCAGGGGGTAATAGGCGAGCTATTCACACTGTTGCGTACCCACAGTAAGTGCCTAACTCCAAGACAGTAACTGGACTCACTTCATTGACCACAGAGTCCGGAATGGAGCCTGGAATGAACACATACAGTGTATAGACACACACACACACACACACACACAAAGATGTGGCCTGAGTCAAGACCTTTGCCTCTGGAACACATACAGTAAATACTGCTGCAGCCTACTGCTCTTCTAGCACTATATCTCTATCCAATAATCATACGAGACTGAAATAAATATATACATTCCCCTCCAAAATGATTAGCACCCTTGATGAAGATAAGCAAAACAGACTGTATATAATAAAACAAATGCATATGTATTGTTATATACTACTACAATTGCTCAAGAAAAATATTTGTTTAACAAGTTTAAAAAATAATAATAACAAAATGTTTGTCTCATCTCACCAAACCACCCAGTTCCAAATTGTTACATTTGCTAGTTGAGCTCAATGAAAGCCTTTTTTATGGCAACCCTTCCAACTAGCCAATTGGCCTAAAAGTGGCGTGTAACTGTTGAATTGTTGACTTGGTCACCCCAAGATGCAACCAAATTCTGTAATTCTCCAACTGTGGCTCTTGGACTTTTCTTTGTCTCCTGAACCATCTTTCTCAGATACACATGAGTCCTATTCCAGGCAAGTTTACCACTGTTCCAGTGGTTTTAAACGTCTCAATTGTTGTCCTAATAGTGCTAAAAGGTATATTTGGTTTTTAAGTCATTTTTTTTGTACACATTGCCTGATTTATGAAAGTCAACAACCATTTTTCTCTTTTCATTTGTGAGTTCTTTACATTTCCCCATTGTGATTTTACATGCATGTTACCTCATTTTGATACCCCATTGAAACAAGAAACCATGGAAGGTCACAATACAGTTCCTTAACTGATATTAACTTTAAGAAATTATAATGTTAATGCAGATTTGATTTTGTTTGATTTTATTTATAATAATAATCTTTATGGGTGCCATTTTTTTAAACTTTTAAACAAAATCTCTTTCTCTGAGCAATTGTATTAGTATAAAATAATATAGATATATTTTATACAGACTTTTATGTTCATCTTTATAAAGGATGGCAATCATTTTGGAGGTGACTGTAGATATAAAGAAGATTAAGTATGAAAAGAACTTTGCATTCAGCTAGTTATCGATAACCCATTAAAATAACATTTAATCCATACAGCACCTTTCTCCTCGCCCATATTCATGGCCCATTCTCTGTTTGCAGAAGTGGTCGATGGCTGTGATCACACTCTGGGGGTCTACCACAGCGGCTTTCCTCTGCACTGCCTTCAGAAGATGGTAGATATTTCAGAGGGGAAATGACAGCTGGTATTGTACATACGATGAGGCATACATTACGTTACACGATTAGGCCTAGATTAAAGGGAAGACATACACACTGTCATTTCACTCTGAAACTCTGGAAGGGAAATACTGTCATGTAACCTTTCATGACAGGTCTGGGAGAATCACAATACCAACATACTAAAGCATTTTCTTTAAACCAAAGACTGGACTGTAAATCTGTTTAGAGAGCTCACCTGAGGACGTGATGTCAGGGTCAAAGTGTCAAGAGCACGCTCCACGATGACATCATGCCACAGTAGTGCCAGTCTTCCATGATACTGCATAGCTGTGGGGATCACCTAGCGGTAGAGAGCAAAGATGAAAGCTGCTCCGTCGATCTAACCAGAAAGAAGGCTCAGCCACATGCTAGGACACACAAGATGAATTAACTGTAATATAAAATATTTTGTGTTTAGTTGCTGCTGATATTTGTCCTAAGTCTTTTTTGCATATGCCAACTCCCCCTGAAACACCCTTGGAGAATTTATGATAAACACATAAGTCCATAGAAACACTGTACCTATTTAAAAATATTTTGCAATACAGTATGTCCACAAGAAATCTGCATGACCATAGCGAAATGAATAGCTCCTTTAGTACTAGGCTAATGAAAAGGGTGTCTACTATGTAGCAGATGACACTCAAACATATCCTCCTGCGTTATTATTTAACCCCTGTTGTCATATCCACTCATTACTCTCCAGCAGAGAGCAATTTATATTAATATTATAAACAAATACATTAATGTGTCCAGGTGGATTTCCATTATGGCAGCCCCCGGCACCTCTCTGATTCAGAGGGGTTGGGTTACATGCGGAAGACACATTTCAGTTGAGTGCATTCAGTTGTACAACTGACTAGGTATCCCACTTTCCTTTCCAGTTAAGTGTTACAAATAATACTAACTAATCCCACTGGACTATGACAAAATAACAACAAATATATAAAGTGTCTATGCATTAAGAAAAGACAGTCAACAATATAGCGCTCATATTGAAAAGCCAAACCACCTCTGAAACATGGTGGTTGAGTTGAAGAAAAATGCAAAAAGGACAAGAACTCAGCCTTAAGCCAAAACACAGAAAAAAGGGAATTTCGGTTTTCTGTGAAAACAGAAAAGAGCACGGGAGGGACTCTTAAACCTTTAATAGAAACTGTAACTCATGTCTGAAAGACCAGGAGAGGCTGAGCTGAGGTTATGCCTATTAAGTTGGGCTTTGAGTTGCATAGCAACGGGCAGAACAGGGCAAGAGCTGTGAAACAAAAGCCACGGCACTGGGGTTGTTAGCATCTTTACTTTGGCTTTCTTACACATGTACTGTATCTACATACATAAAAGCCTCTGGAAATGAATAAGGCATGGTTTGCTCAGTCAGGCGCTTTGATAGTGTCTTCATTTGATAGCAAATATACTTTGAGTTGTTTGATGAAGCAGATTAACTGTACCATATTCCAGTGGGCATTACACCCCAGTGAATCAAGGTGTTTGGTGACTAAACTGAAAATCTATATAAAAGAAAATATTAAAATCAGATTATACTAAATGATTATAAATTGCAATGTACAAAGAGCGACAACTCTGAAGATCATTCCAGGGTGAGGTGAAGAGAAAAACACATGCCACACATATTTAGCTTCAATAACCTCTGATGTAATTATGGCATCTGAAAAGTTCCATTCAAATCTACACAATTCAACAAGTAAAAAATGTTAAAATGCTCTACAATATCTGTAAGGGCGTTCGTCTGTAGGAGGAAGAGAAGCGGACCAAAGCGCAGCGTGGTGGTTATTCATGTTTTAATAAATCACTACACATGAACAAACTAACAAAAACAAGAAATGTGAAAACGCAAAACAGTCCTATCCTGTGACAACAAACACAGTGACAGGAACAATCACCCACAAACACACAGTGAAACCCAGGCTACCTAAGTATGATTCTCAATCAGAGACAACTAATGACACCTGCCTCTGATTGAGAACCATACTAGGCCGAAAACATAGAAATGCCCCAAAACATAGAAAAACAAACATAGACTGCCCACCCAACTCACGCCCTGACCATACTAAATAAATACAAAACAACAGAAATAGAGGTCAGAACGTGACAATATCACAAGATGTTAAAAAAGAGAAGACAATTCACTGCACTGTTAACATAAAAACACAGTTGCAACCAACAATGCAAGCATGCACAAGGTAGTAGCTATTTAGTTTACTACTTTACGATGCAAAGACAGATCAAATACATGCAAACGCCATAACATTACACGGATCTCACTTCCATCTGAAGCTCGTCTGTCTCCAATCAGGGTGGTGATATTCTTCCTTCTTGATGCTGCCTCTCACCATAAAACTGTTTCACACCTGCAGTTTGTGCAGTTTGTGTCTCACACATGAGCGCACACTCACATTTTCATGAGACTAACCCCTCCCTAAGCGTCAATCTGCAGTTCCTACATCCATTTTTAGACTTTTAAATGAATGATGTATACCCATTAATTTTTTGAAGAATATAACTTATTGATGCATCATGAGCTGTCGTTCCCCATCAGAACAAACTATATATGCTTGTTTTACTCCTTTGTTTGTAAACAATGTAAATTGGAACAAACACTGTATAGCCTTAAAACATGGATTAGGTAAACAGCTGAGGGAGGGGGCTGGAGAAATGTAACCACTCAAACTCATTGAGAGCTTTAGATACAAGGACTGACCATTGGTGGCTGGGTGGCCGCTTTGTTATTGTTTGAACTGCAGATTGCCACTTTAATGTGAACTGAGAGGAATGTGTGGCTGTGGAGATCTCACTAAAGCACACTTTCAGTCATCAACACATACTCACAGCACACTCACACAGAAAGAAGGGACGGCACAGAAGGAAGCAGTGAAAACAGGGGAGGTATGGCTTACCCTGCATGGACTGGGTGACCGGGCTACAGTGTTGAGCCCTACTCAACAGTATCCTAATCCCCTTTGAAGCCACTGCTTCTTCGTCATTCCATTAGGTCTTATGCACAGGAGGTTGGTGGTACCTTAATTGGGGAGGACGGGCTTGTGGTAATGGCTGGAGTGGAATTGGTGGAATGATATCAAATACATCAAATAATGGATGCCATTCCATTTGCTGCATTCCAGCCATTATTATGAGCATTCCTCCCTCAGCAGCCTCCACTGGTCTTATGACAGGATTCAGGTGAATCACATAGGCTGCGTACATTTTCCACTAATTCGTCTTTTGACCAATCACCAATTAGTGAAAAGAAAATCAGAATTGGGGTGCTTGTCTAAATGCAGCCATAGAGTATTCTGAATTCATACATGAATTGGCTAAATTAACACAATGTCTAACCCTATATTTCTATTAATTCTGTCAAAATATTTTTTATCTTATTATTCAGAGAAAAGCGATAGATAATGAAAGCCTTGTATAAACAAATAACATTTATTCAATGAAACTCAAAAACAAAAATAGAGCTTTCCCAGCAGGGGCAGACTGGCCATCTGGCATATCTCTCCAAATCAAAAGTTATTTTCTTTACATCAAAGGTGTTAAATAATCAGACAAAATATATTGATAGTTGACTGCTCTCCCTGAGCAAACAGAAAAATAACATTGCAGAAGATCAGCTGAAAAAATAACACTTGCTGAATATCAGCCATTACCCACTATTCAAACATCATATTAAGTCACTTGTCCCAGCCTGTTTGACGCTGTGTCACCTGTGTAACCTCTGTCATCGGTGAGACTGCTCTGTATCCATGAGGAGAACCAGATCGGGTTCAGACACTGGGCAGCGGTGGTGGCTTTGTGTCTATAAGGAGATCCAGGGGTGTTTCAGACACTGGGCAGCGGTGGCTCTCTTCTCTGGGAGGGGCTCCAGCATGGTGAGGAGGAAAGCACTGAACTGGACTGCCTGTTCCCGCGGCCACTCATACTTATCCAGAAGGATCTCACACAAACTCCACGGTTTCAGCCTTGAGATGCGCCGCAGATGCCCTGTGAGCAAACAAGGGAAAGAGTGTTACATGATTACACTAGGGATTGACTGAACAGGATATGTAAACCAAATTTGATATTGTGGGTGAAACTAAAATAAAGGTACATTTTCACCAAAATATGAATCATATGCTAAAGGAAACCACTATGGTGGATACAACAATTGTGAATAGATATACCATTGTGATTGAAATATCGCTTGGAGTTTCTCCCTGAGAGGGCAAACTGGGATGGAAGGGGTCCCAGCAACTCAATTATGTGAGCAATGTGATCTGATGGGAGACATTAAAGCATTTTTTTAAAGAGCAAGGACAATCACCAGGAAAAACACAGGACAGAGAGGAGAAAGGATAAGGCTTACCTTCCTCTCGTGAGAAGTTGTCCCCTGAATGGGGTTCAAACAGATACTCCCCGGTAGCCAGCTCAAACGCCTTTATGGAAATGTAAGACTTCTCAATAAAATATATTTAGGACAGCTAAACATTAACATAAGGGTGGATGTGGTGCTCCTGGGTTCTCACCATGCAGGCTATGCTCCAGATGTCTGCAGGAGTGCCATAGTCAGACCCAATCAGGACCTCAACAGAGCGGTACTGGCAGGTCTGGATGTCTTCTGTGAAATGTTTGTACTGGAGGAGAGCAGAGATGAAGACTTAGCACTCCATACCATGAGCAATTAGTTGATAATAAGCCGTATCATTTCAATGTAATGTATTTTGTCTTCTAAGACAGTGTATTTATTAATACATATATATTCATTCAAATACATAATGTCTGTAGACAGATAGTAACTCACCACCCAGCAGGCGTTTCCCAGATCTGCAATCTTGATGCTGATTTTATCAGCATTCTGTGGCTTCAGAAGATTCACCAACAGATCTGATTCACTTAACCCTGAAACAAAATATAAAGCAGATACCTCAGATAGATATTACTGAATAATTCTACACCTGTCCACAACAATAACGGATGTGCTGTGAGTGCTCTGGTGTAAAATGGTTGCTTTGTACGAGGTATTACAACACGCAATTTCAATCATGTAAATTAACTTAATCATCAGCATATGCATGACATAGTATATTGCAAATCATAAAAGTTAATTTGAAAGACTAGTGGACAGGTATTCTGACATGTATACTACACGGTAATATGCTATTACAATATACTCTAAACTGCTGGCTCCAGAGCAAGACTGACCATGTGATGGTGATGAGGGCAGGTTGTCTCTCTGGGTAGAATGATGTAACACTATAGATTGTCTAGAACAGTGAGACATTGTAGTCAATGATGGTGCATCTTCCATCGGTGACGAGGCCGACTCCTTGCTGTCAGAGCCCATTGCTTCTTCATGCAGCAGGGTCCGTCTCCAAGTAGTATGCACAGGACCTGAAGGCTTAGGGGACGAGGTGGAATTAGGGATGCTACAGGGAGTGGTGATATTAGAGAATGACACATGAGGTTTCTCCCTCTTCTGACGGCCAACTAAAGTGTCCTCGCCCTTCTGCGGCTGTAGTTGTTTCTTCTCCTTCCTCGACAACCTGGCCATCGGGATCCTGGAGACCTTCCCAGTCTATGAGCACAGTCACAGTAGTTTGATGGGAAACTTAAAATGGGATTCACATCTCTCATGTTGCAGCATACAAGTGTTCAAATATATTTTTAAAACAATCTCTGCAAATATGGTACATTTTCTTAAATATCAGAACTGCATATCCCCTTTTCATGCAGTGCATGCTAATTATTGATGAGTTTATCAAGGTGAACAATTTCACTACAAATGCAAAGGTGTAGTTATGAATACTGATTGAATACATAAAGACTGATTACAAACAGACAATTTTAGAATACATAAATACTGAATACAAACAGCAATTTGTAGATAGTACATCTTCACTCAGAAATGCTGTTATTGTGCAGGTTATACACATTTTAAATAACACCCACCCACACACACACACACACACACACACACACACACACACACACACACACACACACACACACACACACACACACACACACACACACACAACTGCTTTCATGGTTGAATGAGTAGCAAACCTGAAACAATACCGTAACTATTGACAACAGCCAAAACAAATGATATAACATAGCACATTTCCAGATCAAAGCTTTTCTCCAAAAGGACCTTCTGAGGGCCAATATGCAGTGAATCAGCACACACTCACAATGCCAAGGCCATCTTACCCAAACCCCAAGAGCCTGGAAAGCCACCGTCAATTTCCCCATCAAGTTTGATACAATCTAATACCCAGGTTATGACAGGAGAGGTAGGAGAGACATAGGTGATAGATGAGGTAATCAAAAGATGAACAGAACATATTTTTTCTGCCTTTGTAGCACTATGATTGCTTTATGCTTTGAGACAATAATAAAGAGTTGATTGTCATACCTGCTTTTCTCTTAGACTGGTGTTTGCTGGCATCAGTAGTAGATGAAGGGCACAAGAGAGCAATAAATCAAATCATAGAGAATAAGAAAAAAACAGACCCATCTATTGAAATCATATTAAACTTGTTAATCATCTCTTCCTAATATTCAGCACTGTTATTGTATCGCCATCTCTCTCTAACAAATCTTTTCCATTTCCCTCCATATAAAAATAAAATAAGTCAAACAGACAGAGCAATGCCACAGGGATATGTACTTAGTGACACGTGTATGCCAACATGGAATTGAGAGCAATACTAACCTGAACAGCTTGTGGGAGCAGAAGACACTGGCAGCTCCCATAGCTTGGTGTCTGCTGCCAGCTCCTGGACGTAAACCTCATCCACTCTCAAAAGGATGTTCTCTGGCTTGATGTCTGTGTGGATAATCTTGCATTTAGTGTGCAAGTAATCTAAGCCCTGAAGAACCTGTGATATGAGACAACAATGGTGATATACTGTGGCTACATGACAGCAGGGAACACACAAAGGAGATCATCAGTTCACAAAAGCTGCTCTGGCTGATAAAATGCTAGAGAGAGAATTTGGAGATCACAGGGGAAAAGACACAGCACCTGTCTAAGGATGCTCTTAACGCAGGGCAGGGGAAGGCCAGTGTAGTTGGATTTGATGATCCACTTCAGCAGCTGGTGACCCAGAACTTCAAGAACCATGCATACATCTGACACATAGCTGAATCAAGGAGAAACCATTTACATTAAATGTGCAAGTTAACATATGACACATGTTGTATGATAAAGATATTATGAGTAAAAGGATAACGTGTAGGTGGCTTTTAAAGGATACGCTCCCCATTGACTCCAGAGACTTTGAAGTCATCAATAAGCTGCACAACAGTTTCACGTTTAGGGTCAGATGGATCACTGTCCCTTACCTAAAAACAACATATTACAGGACATAACTGGAGAGTAAACATATTCATTTTTATTATCACCATTGTGCAACTAATAAAATTATATAGTTCCTACTAAACCTGGTTCTGGTTGATGAACAAGCAAGTAATTACACTGATTAGGCCACAGGTTAACATTTATTGTCATGAATCTTGCCCTGAAGGCAGAACTGAGCGATTTCTGCAAGATGGGCCAGCTGCAATGTCACAATTGGCTATATCATAAAAATGTAATTATGACAACAAAATGTATTCATTTAAGGTTAAGGATAAAATGATAAGTTTAAGTTCAAAATCTGATTGGATGACTTTGTGGTTATGCCAGCTAGTGACCACTCTGTAGAGCTGCCTCCTAGGCAACCTGTGATTAGGCATACACAGCAGAGAATAAAATGTTGAACATGGGCATATAATACTGACACATTTCAGAAGCTTGATCTCATCCAAAGCGGTCTCTGTGAAGGTTGGAGCACTCTTTACCAACTTCAGAGCCACGAAACGCCTCTTCCTGCACATACAAATAAACATTGTGAATCACTTGCTTCAGCTGTCATAATCACAATATGAAACCGAAGGTAAATCAATAACAAAAACAATGTTATCAGTATAACTATTATAATTACTCCATGTCCCAGCCTAGCCACACAGTAGAGAAGTGGCCCCATCCCAGCTTCTTCACCACCTGGTAACGGTCAATGAATATCTCTCCAATTTCCACCGGGTAGTACCCACCTACAATAAACAGTGAAACCTCTTTCCGATCAACAATAAACTGTATACAACAACTCCTTCTACCACACATGATTGTATTGTTGTTTGGTTATATTTGGCACACTGGTGAAGTACCTATGCAGTAATCAGATGGATTCTCCTGTTCCTCATCATCTGATCCCAAAATCTCAAGTGAAGGGGGATATGAATTTAAAGGGGCTGGGCTGGCAGCAGTGGGTAGTTTGATGGCAAAGGGTGGTTTGGGGGTAGGGGCAACTAGTGGTTTAGGGGTAAGGGATTTGGAGGTAAAATGTGATTTGGGGATAAGAGAGGGTTTAGGGGTAAGCGGTGGGTTGGGGGCAGTGGATGAACCGAGGGTAAGGGTTGGGTTGGGGTTAACAGCAGGTAAACTGAGGGAAAGGGCTGATATTGCAGCAGCATATCTAGATGAAGGTTCATTGGACATTGTGACAAGGGACACACAATAGAACAGGGAGCCGATGCCTTCTAGCCTAGACAGCACAGGTCATGCAAGGGCAGGATTGAAGAAAATGGAGATGAAGATGGTACACGCAGAAGGCCTACGGCAAAAAGAAAAACAGACAAACTGTTCACTAAACTTTCACTGTTCACACTATTATGAATTGACCTAATAGGCATTCATACATATGATATGTGAGGTTAATTCAGACGACACAACATGGCCAATACACTGAGTAAGCCTATTCAAATTCTACATTTAGTAAATCTTATAGTTCTAGAGCCTGGCTGCAATGACATTTGAAAGGGCCCAGTGAATGTGCAAGAGTCCATTTATTTTTAGCTGGGTTTAGATGAATGGCATGTCAACGTAAATAGCTCTTCAAAGCTGGCCTGTAACTTTATTGACTGAGTGCATGCTGTCTATGAGTCTTTATTTTAAACCTGTGACAATTACAGCTATTGATACGACCATCTCAGTCAAGTCATTGAGGTGTCAAAGAGATGAAAAAGTCAATCCTTTGACCAATTCAGAACTGCCAAGTCCAACAAACCTAGCTATGTCCTCTAAAGAAAAAGCTTTGTAACAGATATGATTCAAATTTTTATAACAGATTTGTACAACTAACTAGCTAGCTAATGCAACGCGTAAATTAGCCTGAGTCTGTTCTCCACAAAAGTTGTTTAGCTAACGTTATTTGTTACAGATTGTCATTGCTTTGAAGCAACCGACTTCAAATTCGTACGTTGCTACAATGTGACACATTAAGTAACAATTGCTTAAAAACTTTATTACACCCTGTAACTGTGAAAAAAAACGTTGTAATATTTACCAAATACTTACATATAATAATGAAAAACAGAGTCCTCCGATTTAACCAGTAAACTGAAGGACCGTTCCTTCTTCGTCAACGTTTGCTCTTATTATGCGTCGCGAACGAACGGCTCTTTTGAAAATATATTTTTGGTTAAGATTGGGAACCGAATCGTATCAGTGAAATACTCGTTAATTTGGCTCCTTGATTAGCATACTGCAGCTACTGCTTTTTGAGCTCAAACATTTTTCTACGGTTACGTTACAAAATAATTACCTAAAGAATTTGAATCCTCACTACAGAAACAATAAATAGTGGGGAGAGCGCATGAATCTGGTCCACGCAAAAACGAATCATTTGGCCAGGTAAAAATATATTTGAACGCGCATTTCACAATCTGAGATAATGGTATCTTACCTTTTGAGCTTTACATTGTAGATTTGCGATTTTTCATGGTTCTAGTTCAAGTTTTAAGCATTTTGAACAAAGACCCGTTTGGGAGCCAAATTAGCCGGCTTTTTTTACGTGAACGGAGCCAAATGGGCCAGCCGGCTCACCGAAAAGACTCGGAATGCCCATCACTAGCTGGCTCCGCGTGCGTGCGTGCCTGCCCATAAGCACAGCACACGTTCTGAAAATGACATGAGCTTTGCCAGTGTTTGATTGGGCAGTACATGCTGTGTGGCTGGCAGCACCATAAGCTACACTAGCAAGCTATTTAAACATGTTTTAAATATGTCAAATTGTGCCAAATTCTTCAAACAAAGCCAAAGTCATTAGAATTAGGCAAATAAGGATAACCGATGAAATGTCCTATGACCTATGGTGTATATACTTTATTTGAGGCAAATCACTCACAGTAATTACTGTAAATACATGAACATCAATATAGTTTTTTTTAATGATTCCAGTCCAAGATTTACCATGATGATACTTTATTTAAAAAATATCAATGAATGTACCCCATCCTCCTCAAACATAAACTGTACAGTATTTCTCACCCCTTTGAAATATGGACATAGGATGAAAAAAATATCAGGAGAAAAACATAGGGATTTCAGTCAATATGTCACAAACAATTCCAGTCAATCAACATAACTCAATCTTCAAAAAGCTACAACTAATACACCTGTAACTGTTAGTTAACACCACACTTTTCTGGCTGGTGCTGAATGGGTTTTATGACAGTTTTATGATGTATTTCACAAATAGATACAAAATGTTATAAGTTCATAAATATACAATATATATTCTGGATAAATTCCCTTAGAGCAAAATGTATATTCATTTATGTTTTACAGACATAAGTACATCACCTGAAAAATACATTTACGACCCCCAATGCACAGCAGTTTGGTCATCAGTTTCAGGTTTAGACTAGCTTGAAGAAATTCACACACAAACTATTGAATGTGAAAACACCAACATTTAAAACCAATATAACATTGCATTAAAGGTACTTGAGATAAAAGGAATAGCTTTACCTGTAAAACATGTCAATAGATGAAGCCATGACATTAATCAGTTAAAATGAAAGATCATTCTTAGCTACTCATATGTTTCTTTCCAGAGGTATTAATTTCCTACCATTCAGGTTGTTAGTGATGCCCTTTTATAACGGTATAATCATGAACTTAAGATACACAAGAACAAACAAGCACATGTCATGGGAAGCTTATAAAAGAGCCGTTCTTGAATTGCGGTGGTATATGGGAATGGCATTAATTACTTTAAATACTTTTACCATTATGATAACATTGTGCCACCAATAGGAGTAGCGTATTACATGATACATTGGAAACGTAATCTCATACTACCACATTTATGAGTCCTGACATAAGGCCTGCTCATGCCAACAGTCCCAACCCCTAGCCCTGTTCTAGTTAGACCCCTTTTCATTTCTCCACATTAAGTTGACATCAGTTTATAAAGGAATTTAGAATCAAATCTAGCTTATTATCATGATACATACAGATCCAAATATGCGGTTTATTGTTGATAATGTTGTTACAATCTTATAAATACATAATATTATACACGACATCACAAAACTTCCAACTTGATGTAGACTTGAACATGGTAACACTTTTCTTATTTGCTCAAAATTCATACGCTGTCAACCATTTTCTGGTTTTAGTGTGTTCTCTCTTGGGGTCAATTTCCCCATCCCACTACTGCAATTGGTTAAGGCTTTTGAAGTTCATAAAGTGCCCTGAAGGAAAACATGCTACACAACTGAATGAATAGAAATTAATAGAAAGTTCATTAAACGACTGTCATAGACCTCTAAAAGTCCTCAGGTTTTTATCTGAACTTGGCTATTATGTCCTTTCACCAGCTGGACTCTTAGGAAATGCAGAAAAAAAGAGCTTGCATGAAACAACAATTTGGCAACAACAGGAATTTCTTTCATTTGTTGATTGAAGACCAAGCTTTGAAAGGATTTGTGTTCGCTTGAAAAACATGAGAAATAGCAAGCACAGTTGAAATGCGTATGTTTGATGGACAGATGAAGAGATAAGACATATATATTAATGTTTACAAACAGGTTAATTTACACGTTCACTGGTGTGTTTAAATACTTTTTAGTTGATATGAGTTCATTATATATTTTTGTAAATCACAAGACACTAAATTACCTCTTTTATATAACTATTCTTTATATCTCAGAAGATACAAAATAGTAATTTAGAATACATATACTTTATTCTGTAAAAAATTATATATTGGGAGATTTGTTAGGTTAAACAACGAGGATGTTTGTTACATGTGGCTTGGGTCTGACCAACGATAGAATACAATACAGTAGCTACAGAATAACAATATATTCTGTGACTCCTGGGACAGCTCCAGTGCAAATCCATTTCTTGCTTTGTGATCTAGGGGTCAAAAGTTGGTGGGCTCATTTTCAACAGAGGGCATTCAGATCGGCTTTACAGTCTTTTTCTGCTGTGGTTGTAATGTTGTTTTTTTTAGCTTGTGAGGTCACCTTATATCAGCTCCTTTTACTGCCCGCCCGCCCGCCCGCCCGCCCGCCCGCCCGCCCGCCTGCCTGCCTGCCTGCCTGCCTGCCTTAGCTTGTGAGGTCACCTTATATCAGCTCCTTTTACTGCCTGCCTGCCTGCCTGCCTGTCTGTATGTGCACGTGTGTGTTTGAATATATATTCAGCTACATCAGACCAAAGTGCCAGGGTCAGCACTGGGCTCCTTTGTTGTCATGTCTTGCATCTGAGGATGAATGGGCTCTTGATAGAGTGAGAACTCCATTGACCTGCCATAGAGAGGGCACAAATCATTACAGTACTCAGCAAACAAACATGATCAAAAGTACTCTAATGCGCACCTGTGTGAATGTTACCAACAATCATTCCTAAGTAGAGAAATACTCACCTTCCATGCAGTGGGTGGCCATGGAAGCTGGCTGACTGAGACATCTGGGACCTATGGAGTGGATCACCTTGTATAGACTGAGCCTGGTGCACAAAAGGGTGGGGGTATGAGAGACGGGAGACCCCTGCATCATGCCCCTTCGATGTAGTGGTAGGGTAGCCGAGGGCGTTCCTCAGATACCAGTCTCTGAGACCCTCCAGCGCCAAGGCTTTATGCAGACTCCTCGTCGAGTCCTCAGGGGTGGGGAGAGAGAACTGGGGAGGCCTGCGATTGAATGATGGGCCGGACAGCTCAGTCTGGAAGGGGTGCAGGTTGGGAATGGAGGAGGTAGTGGAGCTTGGGGTAGGGTGGGGAGACTCATAGGCAGAGAGCAGGATGGCGTCCTGCTGCAGGGGGATGAAGGGTCCACAGGACTTGGTCCGGGTGACTTTGACTCTGCGAGGCTCTGCCTGGGAGCTATGGATCACTCTGGGACTGTAGGAAGGAGTAGCGCTGGGAAGATGCACCTGGGAGTGGGAGAAGCCATTGGCGTGAGGAGGCACTGCAGCAGTGGACGATCGAGGAGAGGAAATGTCCTGCCAGATTCTACCTGTTGATTGGTACAGCTGGTGTTGCACTTGCATCCTCTGTTGCTTTCCCCAGATGTAATCCATTAGGAGCTCGTTGTAACCCCCTCCTTCTGCTGCTTCTACTCTCCCACCCATGGACAGCCGCAGGTTGGCCTGCTCCTGTCTCTCAGGACTGCCCAGGTGGATGTGCCTCAGCTTGCCATCAGTGAGGGCCTCAGAACTTTTGTAAGGCCCTCCTCTGGGGGGCATCCCATTCCTGGGGGCTGGGTCCTCAGGGAGACTGGAGCGGTCAAGCAGGGCCTCAGAACTGTTGCTCCGCCGGGCACGGGAGCTGTAAGGGCAGCCTCTGCGCTCCGAGGAGGAGCCTTCCTGGGCCAGGGGCTCCATATGTGGTACATCCAGGCTGCCAGACCACTGCTTTAGTGAAATCCCACCAGAGTCATCTGATCTGAAAGAGCGATAGAGAGCAATGAGCATTTGATGGGCTTATTGTGATAGTGTGTTTACATTATGACAATAACCTATCTTTACATTTAGATTTTCAAATGATTGAATTTGTCATATCAAAGCTATGAATACAAAAATAAGTTTAAAAAAAGAGCATGAAATAAGTCAATATGACACTAAGCACCTGACTTCTCGCAAAATAAAATCATCTTGGGAGCCTTGACTGGCATCTTGAGAGCCATCACTGGCATGTTCTGTAGCCTAATTACCTGCTGCACTCATTGGTCAGTCGGTCAGCCTCTCTGTCATCATAGTGGGTGAGTAGCAGTGGATGTGCTGCATTAAGCAAAAGCACTGGACCAGAGGAGGAATATTACCTGACATGAACACTGATTGGGGCGGTTCGGGCGAGGAAGGGGGTAGCAGGAACACTTCTGCCTTCAACATTAGATGCACTCCTTGGTAGAGAATGACTAGGGCTAGGGAAAAACATCAAAACATAGCATTAGACACAAAAAGAAGGAGTGCTTTACACATATATACAGTGTCACGGCTCCTCCTCTGCAGTGCAGGGGCGGTTTCTCCTGCAGGCAGAGGAGGGTCATTAGTGATTGGAGTCACCTGGGCTCTAAGTATTTAAACTGTCACTAATCACTTCTCTCTCTCCGCTCCTCCAGGTATGAACCTGTTTTGTTTGTTCTTTTGTAGTTTTGCATAGTTTTCACGCAGTCATTCACACACAGATTCACGCATCCATGCACTTTACATACACCTTACATTATGATACTTCCACACCTCATTCATTTTTCTTAGTTTAAAGTTAATAGTTTTGTTTACAATAAAGAACATTTTTTAATTGGCCTATACCTGTTCGCGTCCCCTCATTTTTGCCACAGGCTATGAGCCGGCCTGTGACAAGTCTTGGCCAAAAGTTTTGAGAATGAGACAAATATAAATTTTCACAAAGTCTGCTGCCTCATTGTCTTTAGATATTTTTGTAAGATGTTACTATGGAATACTGAAGGATAATTACAAGCATTTCTGTCACGCTCTGACCATAGAGAGCTGTTTATTCTCTATGTTGGTTAGGTCGGGGTGTAATTAAGGGTGGGTTATCTAGGGGAATTATATACCTACGTTGGCCTGATTATGGTTCCCAATCAGAGGCAGCTGTTTATCGTTGTCTCTGATTGGGGATCATATTTAGGTAGCCATTTTCCCCATTGTGATTTGTGGGATCTTGACTATGTTTGTGTGTAGTTGCTTTCTGCACTGTATGTAGCGTCACGTTTAGTTTATTCGCTTTATTGTTTTGTGGTTTAAGTTCTCTTCCAAATAAAAGGATGGAAACATACCACGCTGCACCTTGGTCCACTCCTTATAATGATCGTGACAATTTCATAAGTGTCAAAGGCTTTTATTGACAATTACATGAAGTTGATGCAAATAGTCAATATTTGCAGTGTTGACCCAGCTTTTTCAAGACCTCTGCAATCCGCCCTGGTATGCTGTCAATTAACTTCTGGGCCACATCCTGACTGATGGCAGCCCATTCTTGCATAATCAATGCTTGGAGTTTGTCAGAATTAGTGGGTTTTTGTTTGTCCACCCGCCTCTTGAGGATTGACCACAAGTTCTCAATGGGATTAGGGTCTGGGGAGTTTCCTGGCCATGGATCCAAAATATCTATGTTTTGTTCCCCGAGCCACTTAGTTATCACTTTTGCCTTATGGCAAGGTGCTCCATCATGCTGGAAAAGGCATTGTTCGTCACCAAACTGTTCCTGGATGGTTGGGAGAAGTTGCTCTCGGAGGATGTGTTGGTACCATTCTTTATTCATGGCTGTGTTCTTAGACAAAATTATGAGTGAGCCCACACCCTTGGCTGAGAAGCAACCCCACACATGAATGGTCTCAGAATGCTTTACTGTTGGCATGACACAGGACTGATGGTAGCGCTCACCTTGTCTTCTCCGGACAAGCATTTTCCGGATACCCCAAACAATCAGAAAGGGTATTCATCAGAGAAAATGACTTTCAATCCCTGTACCTTTTGCAGAATATCAATCTGTCCCTGATGTTTTTCCTGGAGTGAAGTGGCTTATTTGCTGCCCTTCTTGACACCAGGCCATCCTCCAAGTCTTCGCCTCACTGTGCGTGCAGATGCACTCACAGCTGCCTGCTGCCATTCCTGAACAAGCGCTGTACTGGTGGTGCCCCGATCCCGCAGCTGAATCAACTTTAGGAGACGGTCCGGGCGCTTGCTGGACTTTCTTGGGCGCCCTGAAGCCTTCACATAAATGGTTGATTTAGGTGCAATCTTACTGGCAGCAATATCCTTGCCTGTGAAGCCCTTTTTGTGCAAAGCAGGTAACCATGGTTGACAGAGGAAGAACAATGATTCCAAGCACCACTCTCCTTTTGAAGCTTCCAGTCTGTTATTCGAACTCAAGCAGCATGACAGAGTGATCTCCAGCCTTGTCCTCGTCAACACTCACACCTGTGTTAACGAGAGAATCACTGACATGATGTCAGCTGGTCCTTTTGTGGCAGGGCTGAAATGCAGTGGAAATGTTTTTGGGGGATTCAGTTCATTTGCATGGCAAAGAGGGACTTGCAATTTATCTGATCACTCGTCATAACATTCTGGAGTATATGCAAATTGCCATCATACAAACTGAGGCAGCAGACTTTGTGAAAATGTATATTTGTGTCATTCTCAACTTTTGGCCACGACTGTACACACACACACACACACACACACACACAGTGACATTACCTGATAGAGCTGGTCACAGAGTTACGGCGTGTTCTCATTTCATAGTATATCTCCACTGGGGACAGTTTCCTACAGACCTGGTGGTCTGGGCTGCCCAGACGGGGCTGGGACATGGAGCAGTGGTCTTCTGCAACACTGGGAGAGGACTCCTCTGAGGGAGGGAGAATATGGGGTTTGGTCTTAACTAGAGTCACTAACTCACAATTGACACACAATTACAGTAAACAGGTCATTCTCTTTCATTAACATTATCAGGCAGCAGCTGTGTAACTCAGAATTTGACGATGAGAAATGTGATTCTTCGCCGCTCTCATTTTCACGATCTGTCATCCAGTAACTGATTTATAAACTGTGAATGTGAAGAGCACCAAATAATACAATCTCTCTTCTGTGGCATCACAGAATAATGTAATGATACTAACTCCGCCTAGACATTTTGAGAATATTTTGCACAACTGATATACACCTGAAGTCGGAAGTTTACATACACCACAGCCAAGTACATTTAAACTCAGTTTTTCACAATTCCTGACATTTAATCAGAGTAAAAATTCCCTGTTTTAGGTCAGTTAGGATCACCACTTTATTTTAAGAATGTGAAATGTCAGAATAATAGTAGAGAGAATGATTTATTTCAGCTTTTATTTATTTCTTCACATTCCCAGTGGGTCAGAAGTTTACATACACTCAATTAGTATTTGGTAGCATTGCCTTTAAATTGTTTGACTTTGGTCAAACTTTTTCTGGTAGCCTTCCACAAGCTTCCCACAATAAGTTGGGTGAATTTTGGCCCATTCCTTCTTACAGAGCTGGTGTAACCGAGTCAGGTTTGTAGGTCTCCTTGCTCGCACATGCTTTTCAGTTCTGCCCACATATTTTCCATGGGACTGAGGTTAGGGCTTGTGATGGCCACTCCAATACCTTGACTTTGTTTTCCTTAAGCCCTTTTGCCACAAATTTGGAAGTATTCTTAGGGTCATTGTCCATTTGGAAGACCCATTTGCGACCAAGCTTTAACTCCCTGACTGATGTCTTGAGATGCTTCAATATATCCACATCATTTTCCTCCCTCGTGATGCCATCTATTTTGTGAGGAGGAGCAAAGCTGCTTCACGGTGGGGATGGTGTTCTTCGACTTGCAAGCATCCCCCTTTTCCCTCCAAACATAACAATGGTCATTATGGCTAAACAGTTATATTTTTGTTTCATCAGACCAGAGGAAATTTCTCCAAAAAGTATGTTCTTTGTCCCCATGTGCAGCTGCAAACCATAGTCTGGATTTTTTATGGCAGTTTTGGAGCAGTGGCTTCTTCCTTGCTAAGCGGCCTTTCAGGTTATGTCGATATAGGACTTGTTTTACTGTGGAAATAGATACTTTTGTAACTGTTTCCTCCAGCATCTTCACAAGGTCCGTTGCTGTTGTTTTGGGATTGATTTGCACTTTTCGCACCAAAGTACGTTCATCTCTAGGAGACAGAACGCATCTCCTTCCTGAGCGGTATGACGGCTGCATGGTCTACATGGTGTTTATACTTGCGTACTATTGTTTGTACAGATAAACGCGGTACCTTCAGGCGTTTGGAAATAAATGTCCAAAGTAGATGTCCTAACCGACTTGCCAAAACTATAGTTTTTTAACAAGAAATTTGTGGAGTGGTTGAAAATCGAGTTTTAATTACTCTAATCTAAGTGTATGTAAACTTCAACTGTATTTGTGGAACAAACAAAGATAACTGTTCAATGATTTTACAGACCAGCTTTAACAGATTCAGTTGTTATTATTGCATTTGCAGCTCTGGCTGACTCACCATTGTCATGGCACGTTGAATCTGACATGGAGCTAGTACTCTCCGACATCACTGTGTCCTCTGGAAGATAAACAAACACAACCTGTCATCACAGGCAACAACAACCTCAGTAATACATAAATAAAGATGTTTTATTGTCACATATACTGGATAGGTACAGTGAAATGTGTTGTTTTACACAGTACAGAGACTGTGAGACAGACAGACTACAAAGGGAAGCACAGCCGCGAGCTTCCCAGTGACACGAGCCTATCAGACGAGCTAAATCATTTCTATGCTCGGGTGGTGCCAGAATAACAACCTATCCCTCAACGTAACCAAGACTAAGGAGATGATTGTGGACTACAGAAAAAGGAGCACCGAGCACGCCCCCATTCTCATCGACGGGGCTGTAGTGGAGCAGGTTGAGAGCTTCAAATTCCTTGGTGTCCACATCAACAACAAACTAGATTGGTCCAAACACACCAAGACAGTCGTGAAGAGGGCACGACAAAGCCTATTCCCCCTCAGGAAACTAAAAAGATTTGGCATGGGTCCTGAGATCCTCAAAAGTTTCTACAGCTGCAACATCGAAAGCATCCTGATCGGTTGCATCACTGCCTGGTACGGCAATTGCTCGGCCTCCGACCGCAAGGCACTTCAGAGGGTAGTGCGTACGGCCCAGTACATCACTGGGGTAAAGCTGCCTGCCATCCAGGACCTCTACACCAGGCGGTGTCAGAGGAAGGCCCTAAAAATTGTCAAAGACCCCAGCCACCCAAGTCATAGACTGTTCTCTCTACTACCGCATGGCGAGCGGTACCGTAGTGCCAAGTCTAGGACAAAAAGGCTTCTCAACAGTTTTTTCCCCCAAGCCATAAGACTCCTGAACAGCTAACCAAATGGTTACCCGGACTATTTGCATTCTGTGCCTCCCCCCTCCTAACCCCTCTTTTACGCTGCTGCTACTCTCTGTTTATCTTATATGCATAGTCACTTTAACTTTACATTCATGTACATACTTCCTAAATGGCCCGACCAACCAGTGCTCCCGCACATTGGCTAACCGGGCTATCTGCATTGTCCCACCACCTGCCAACCCGTCTTTTTATGCTTCTGCTACTCTTTGTTCATCATATATGCATAGTCACTTTAACGATACCTACATGTACATACTACCCCAATAAGCCTGACTAACAGGTGTCTGTATATAGCTTGCTACTCTTTTGTCAAATGTCTTTTTACTGTTGTTTTATTTCTTTACCTACACACATACACCTTTTTTCCCCGGCACCATAGGTTAGAGCCTGTAAGTAAGCATTTCACTGTAAGGTACCTGTTGTATTCGGCGCACTTGACAAATAAACTTTGATTTGATTTGAGACCAAATACACAGGCCATCACAGCATCGGAAAGGAGAGGAAACTGCCTCATATAAAAGTTAAATCCTATGTGTGGTGAGAGGTTGTTCAGACTTTTCTCTGTGGATATCATGGTACTGTAACATTGTGCAATATCTTTATGTGTAGCTGTTAATGGAACTCTTGCTGTATGCAGCACTACCTTACCTGTGTGACATCCCCGGTGGACGGTCCTCCTGCTGTTGGGGACATTCCTGTCTGACTCTGAGTGTCTGTACAGAGCCCCACTGAAGAGTGTTTTCATCTGCCTTCGCTGACCTGACTCATCCTGCACAAAGCAATAACTTAGTCAGTGATGTGTTGTATTAACAGACATATAGGTCCTCTGTGACCAGTGTCATAGTCTCTGAATGTTCTCTGACCTCTCCCTTGGTGTTGTAATGTGCCAGTCCAGCCCTGCGCTGTACAACAGGAGCTCTCTCTCCTGTCTCCAGGGGAAAAGCATGTGGGACCATCCCGGTCAGCTCCTGCAGATATTTTCATACTTTTTTAACCACTATTTTCATACGGCCAATGCCAAGTCAAATTTCATACTCTGTTATTAAATATATCAAACAGCAATAGGAACAAACATAATAAACATTTGTATCATACACAGGCTGGAGAATAACAGTGTAAATTAAAATTAGCTAGAACTAATGCTACTGTGATCATATGAACATTGGTCAAGAATAGTATCATTTGAATGGTAGTGCATCAAACCACCACATCTAATGCACTAAACAGTATATAGAGAGCATTTCCATGCATGAATAATCTTAGTCTGGAGAGAAGCTGAGACACATCTGTGTTGAATTCTAAACCAAAAATCAGGGGAAATGTGTGAAACAGCTGTGAGTGAAAAGCTGGATTTGGTGCCTGGTAAAGTATTTTGGTCTCTGTCTCTGGAGAAATCAGTCTAACATTCATATGCTTTCGCTTCATATTCTTGACTGACACTGCTCTGTAAGGGTGACTGCACTTCCTGATTCTACCTCGTTTTAGATTTGGTTTATTAAGAAATGCTCACGGCCATGACTGAATTAGAACGTGAGTTGGTTTAGTTTTTTTATTTAACATTTATTTAAACTAGGCAAGTCAGTTAAGAACAAATTCTTATTTAAAATGAGGGCCTACCCCGGCCAAACCTGGTCCAATTGTGCGCCGCCATATAGGACTCCCAATCATGGCGGAATGTGATGCTGCCTGGATTCGAACCACAGTGATGCCTCTTGCACTGAGATGCAGTGCCTTAGACTGCTGCGCCACTAGGGAGCCTAGGTGTGTGTTTTGATGTGGGTGTCTCGTGTGTGTTCGCAGGTGGGAAGAGTTAGACAATTTATTTCGGCAATTAGCTTTAGCCGGCTTGTGTACAACTGGCAAAGTTGGTTTGACTTTGGATAGCCTCCGGGGCTAGTTAGGAGCTGTCAATAAATTACACATTGTAAATGAGACAATTATTTTGTTGCTCACCTTTTAGTTCTCATTAAATGCTTTCAATATTTGTATCCATTTCTACAATTTATCATTGGTTTGAGATTTTTAAGTAATTTTTAAGTAATTTTGGAACCATTGGAATTTTAACATATTGTTCCATGTACATTGTGTAATTTGCAGATGGTCCCTAACTAGCCCTATAGGGATTTCCAAAGGTAACCCAAATTTACCACAGTATTACAATTGGGTCATGAACAGCTGCACTCCGAAACGCTGATTACTTGTGTGCTGCCAGCATTGTGACGCAATTACGACCACAAGTCTCACAAAACTCTGTTTTTGACGAGAATGACTGACCAAAATTATCCTATTTACACTTTGCCAATTTTGACAGTAGAATAAATGTTTCTGACTCATTTCAATGCCACTTAGGCTGTTTTCTAAACAAGAAGTTGTTTTTTAAGGGCAGTTGCTCTTTAAACTTTGCTTTTTGAAATTATATAAAAAATAAAAAAGTTGCCAAAAATGGTTCATTCATCTGTGCAGACAAACTCATTGAGTCTGATTTATAATTTCAGGTGGTTGAGGTTTACAGGGGTTGAGAGCTTGTCTGTATTGAGTCAGAAACAGAAAACAAACCTGACGTTGGTTCTTGCTTTCCATTAATCTGATAAAGCACACATCTCGATAGCATGGCTTGGGTGTATGGAGCCATTCCCTCTAACGTGCTTTGAGCCCTACAATAGTTAAAAGGTAGGGGAGAGGGCCTCCCGGGTGGCGCAGTGGTTAAGTGTGCCCCCAGAGACTCTGGGTTCGCGCCCAGGCTCTGTCAAAACCGGCAGCGACCGGGAGGTCTGTGGGGCGACGCACAATTGGCATAGTGTCGTCAGTGTTAGGGAGGGTTTGGCCGGTAGGGAAATCCTTGTCTCATTGCGCACCAGCGACTCCTGTGGCGGGCCGGGCGCAGTGCGCGCTAGCCAAGGTTGCCAGGTGCACGGTGTTTCCTCCAACACATTGGTGCGGCTGGCTTCCGGGTTGGATGGCGCTGTGTTAAGAAGCAGTGCGGCTAGGTTAGGTTGTGTATCGGAGGACGCATGACTTTCAACCTTCGCCTCTCCTGAGCCCGTACGGGAGTTGTAGCGATGAGACAAGATAGTAGCTACTAAACAATTGGATACCACGAAATTGGGGAGAAAAAGGGGTAAAATAAAAAATATTTTAAAAAGGTAGGGGAGAGGAACTGACCTGAGCCCGAAAATGTTTAAAAGGTAGGGGAGAGGAACTGACCTGAGACCTACAATAGTTAAAAGGTAGGGGAGAGGAACTGACCTGAGACCTACAATAGTTAAAAGGTAGGAGAGAGGAACTGACCTGAGACCTACAATAGTTAAAAGGTAGGGGAGAGGAACTGACCTGAGGCCTACAATAGTTAAAAGGTAGGAGAGAGGAACTGACCTGAGACCTACAATAGTTAAAAGGTAGGGGAGAGGAACTGACCTGAGACCTACAATAGTTAAAAGGTAGGGGAGAGGAACTGACCTGAGGCCTACAATAGTTAAAAGGTAGGGGAGAGGAACTGACCTGAGACCTACAATAGTTAAAAGGTAGGAGAGAGGAACTGACCGCCTCCAGCAGACACACTTGTCTCAGCTCTCTCATTCGGCTGCTGAGGATGTCCTCCAGGATTTGCTTTCTCTCCTGTAGTGCGGAGATGCGCTCAGCTTGCAGATTGCTGTCCTGATCTACACACCAACAAACATGTCAACATGTTCAGTTAAGACAACAATTATACAATTATGTATGGTGTTACTAAGTACCTAATATCAGAAACCCAGAACTAAAATATTGCATACTTGTGCCATATGCTCAATTAAGTTCTGGGGGCAGATGTGTTAACAATCAAGCTTCATTTATATAGCTGATTTCAGACATAAATGTAACACAATGCACTTAACCAACCCCCCCCCCCCCCCCCCCCCGGCAGGTAGCCTAGAGGTTAGAGCGTTGGACTGGTAGCAAGATCGAATCCCCGAGCTGACAAGGTAAAAATTTGTCCCTGAACAAGGCAGTTAACCCACTGTTCCTAGGACGTCATATAAAATAATAATTTGTTCTTAACTGACTTGCCTAGTTAAATAAAGGTAAAACATTTTATTTAAATAACTAGGCCCCCCCCAGAAACAAAACAATTAAAATAAAAACATAATTATGTTTAGAGGATAGAAAAAACAACAATTACAAAAACTGAAATACTAAAAAAGCACCCTAAGGACAAGCAAAGCTAGAAAAGTGTGTTTTAAAATCTTTTTTAAATATGTCCACAGTTTCGGCCCCCCTCAGGTTCTTTGGCAGGCTTTTCCAGAGGCTGGTGGCATAGTTACTAAAGACTGCATCTCCATGCATCTTGGTCCTAGGCTTTGGGATAGTTAAAAGGCCATTGCCAGAGGACCTGAGGGACCTACTGGGTACATAACTCAAAAGCATGTCTGATAGTTAGAAAACATACTACAACAAAGAGCCGAAGCAAGGCGGTTGCTCCACCCCACATTCTCTGTAAGTTTTGTGCAAGTCTATGGGCCAAATGTCCCATGCCCTTCCGAAATTCGAAAGATGCAAATACCTGCAAAATCGGAAATTGTCCAAATTATCAGTGACAAAGAAATCTGTACAACGGAACAAAGTTCCTTGTTAGTCGTCACATCCCAGTCTGTTGACAGACACCACGATACCATCCTATCTTACATGCGTCTGTCCACGCGAGATTACTAAATACCAACATCTCTTTGTGAAGGTGTAAAACTCACCTGGAGACCCCACACCCATGGATGTGATGAGACACCCTTTGACCTCCATGTGGTCTGATTCGTGAGGCCTTGTTTCTCAAACCTCAGCCAATCAAAACCTCACCTACTGAGAGAGTGCACTGTGGTTACCTAATAGAAATGGCACAAATAATTTTGCATAGAGAACAGGTTGGCTTAAATATTCAAATACCTTGCAACTTCAAGCATATGTTCTCCAGGTGTCTGGTTAGCCATCTATTTTTGTTAAGCCAGTAAGAAATGTGCGTCTTCCACTGGTCCCCAAAAGTAAAGTGATCCCAGCCACAACCAGTGAGGGGAGCCACTATGCCTCTCTTCAAGTGTCTAATGTTAAATCCTGTAACAGAAAGAGACAGAGCATTTACATTTTCAGTAATGTGACTAGACACAAATAGGCCTACAGTTAACACAGAACGTGACAGACTATCAGACCTAGCCTGTCTATGTCCATTGTATGTACATTATTGAAAAAGCATGCTTTTTGGAATTTGTATGGCTTCACGTTAACAGGTTCTTTCAAAGGTTTTCTTAAGCACGGCTGTGCTGCTGTCGTAGGGACGAGGAGGAGCCGATCTGCCTGTCTGACTGACTATCTATACTTAACAAAAATATAAATTTAACACTCATCAAAAGATTTTACTTGAAATAAATTCATTAGGCCTTAATCTATGGATTTCACATTGTCATGACGTTGGCCTGGGGGTAGGTTTATGACAGTCATAAATACCTCTTCCCCCCTTTTTCCTCTCTCTACCTTACTGATGTTACATTTGCAAAACCCTTGATTAATATAGAGAATCTGGGAACATCAGAAGGTGGGGGGAAATTAACTATAATTCTGGTAATCCGATCAATTGAACATATGCGGTGGTACTTAATGAATATGATGTCAGTTCGGTTGTCATCTGAGACATTCTCATCAATGATAAAATGACAAACTCTACAGTGGAAAGTCTACACATCAGAGTTATTGGATTCACATGCAATTGTTGTTCAATTTAAATGTTTGAATATGAAATTATTCGTGATGGGATGAAATGTGATTTTAGCTTCTAAAATGTGAGATTTGGGTTTTCATAAGGTTCTGCACAATCAGTGGCCCGTTCCTGTGAAGGGACATGGGCTATAAAACTTTTCAAACACGCCCTCCTCTCCCTTCCTATATAAAGCCTTGAAGACAATGTAACCTCCTGTTCCGAGGATGTGAGGACTGTAGTATCTGGGATCTACATCTGTTTATATTAGTTACTGTGCTGTTACTAAGCAGTAATGCATTATGGCAGTGTTACGTCACTACACCTAATAGGAAATGCACATGCGCACTGGAATGCCGCGAACTGTAGAGCACGAGGGGTTTTGACTAAACGAAAACTAACTGTACTCCCGTCTCCTGCCTGGTCATTTCTCCACAACACAAATATTACAAGGACGACGGTCCGATGTCAGAATGGTTCAGATAATCCAAATGGGCGGAAATTTAGAATGCATAACATACTGTATTTACGATAGCACAACTTCGCCCTTTGTTCCTCAGTCTTCCCGCTCTTTCACTCAAACCCAGCCCATTTTCTTTTGTGTAACAAGCTGTCATATCTGTTCCGCCCGCTAGGGATGTTTTCCTTTATGACGTAATTTGTAATCAAGTTATGATTTAATTATGTGTATGTGTAATTCTGTGTTATTAGTTAGGTATTTAGTAAATAAATAATTAAACCCAATTTTTTATTGCTGATTCAACTTGTTAGCCAGGGTTCATGCAGATAACCAATGATTTATAACTTTCAGATGAGGCTGAATTAAGATGATGATTAATATTGACTGCTATTGATGTAAAATATTACTAGGTCTTTAAGAGTTTATTCGGGCGATAACAGCTCTATAAATATTATTTTGTGGTGCCCCGACTCTCTAGTTAATTACATTTACATGATTAGCTCAATCAGGTAATATTAATTACGTAGAAATTATTTTATAGAATAGCATGTCATATCACTTAATCCGGCATAGCCAAAGACACGACATTATGATTGGGAATACAGATATGCATCTGTTGGTCACAGATACCTCACAGATACCATCAGAAAACCAGTCAGTATCTGTTGTGACCACCATTTGCCTCATGCAGTGTGACACATCTCCTTCGCATAGAGTTGATCACTGATGATTGTTGCCTGTGGAATGTTGTTCCACTCCTCTTCAAAGGCTTTACAAAGTTGCTGGATACTGGGGGGGAACTGGAACACGCTGTCGTACATGTCGATCCAGAGCATCCCAAACGTGCTCAATGGGAGACATTTTTGGTGTGTATGCAGGCCATGGAGGAACTGGGATATTCTCAGCTTCCAGGAATTGTGTACAGATCCCTGCGAGATGGGGCTGTGCATTATCAAGATGAAACATGAGGTGATGAGGGCGGATGAAAGGCACGACAATGGGCCTCAGGATCTCGTCACGGTATCTCTGTGCATTCAAATTCCCATTGATAAAACGCAATTGTGTTCATTTTCCGTAGCTTATGCCTGCCCATACCATAACCCCACCATGGGGCACTCTATTCACAACGTTGACATCAACAAACTGATCGCCCACACAACGCCACACACGCTGTCGACCATTTGCCCGCTTCAGCTGAATCCGGGATTAATCTGTGAAGAGCACACTTCTCCAGCATGTCAGTGGCCATCGAAGGAGAGCATTCGCCCACTGAAGTTGGTTATGACACCAAACTGCAGTCAGGTCAAGACCCTGGTGAGGACAAAGAGCAGGAAGATGAGCTTCCCTGAGACGGTTTCTGACCGTTTGTGCAAACATTATTCGGTTGTGCAAGCCCACACTTTCAGCATCTGTCCGGGTGGCTGTTCTCAAACGATCCAGCAGGTGAAGAAACCAGATGTGGAGATCCTGGGCTGGCGTGGTGGTCTGCGGTTGTGAGTCCGGTTGGACGTACTGCCAAATTCTCTAAGACGACGTGGGAGGCAGCTTAAGGTAGAGAAAATAGCATTCAATTATCTGGCAACAGCTCTGGTTGACATTCCTGCAGTCAGCATGCCAATTGCACGCTCCCTCAAAACTTGGAGACATCTGTGGCATTGTGTTGTGTGACAAAACTGCACATTTAGAGGGGCCTTTTATTGTCCCCAGCACAAGGTGCACCTGTGTAAAGATCATGCTGTCTAATCAGATTCTTGATATACCACACCTGTCAGATGGATGGATTATCTTGGCAAAGGAGAAATGCTCACTAACAGGGATGTGAACTAATCTGTGCACAACATTTGGGAGAAATAAGCTTTTTGTGCATATGGACATTTTCTGGGATCTTTTATTTCAGCTCGTGAAACATGGGACATGAAACATGTTGCGTTCATATTTTGAGAGCGAAACAGCATAAATAATGTATGGAGAAGAAAAGATGGAGAAAAACCTAAACCACGTGTGTGTTTAATGTCTCAATTGTCAAATTGTCTCAATTGTAATACAAAAAAAAGAATGAACCAAAAGTAACAGCAATGACCTTGCCCTGAAAGTAAGACAGATCATACTGTGTTTATACACAGTTGTACACATTCACTGAAGACAGCAGGGACCCAACATTTTATATTATGACAGCATTCTCCACACAGTGGCTCCAAAACTTGTTTGTGTTGTGAGGCGAGCCTTTGGGATTTTCTTGTAACTCACCAAATAAACAAAAACAATATTTTTTGTCAGAAACCCAGGAACGTGGCTCACAAGTTGGTCCTGATGAATCATTTTGGAAAATATGTTGTAGGGGGTTAACAGAGATACACTACATGATCAAAAGTGTCCTCGTCAAACATCTCATTGCAAAATCATGGGCATTCATATGGAGGCACTCCAGAGAACGTGTTTCCACTGCTCCAGAGTCCAATGGCGGCAAGCTTTACACCACTCCAGTCGATGCTTGGCATTGCGCATGGTGATCTTGGGCTTGTGTGCACTTTCTGGGCCATTGAAACCCATTTCATGAAGCTCCCAACAAACAGTTATTGTGCAGACGTTGCTTCCAGATGCAGTTTGGAACTTGGTAGTGAGTGTTGTATCCGAGGACAAATTATTTTTACGCACTACGCGCTTCAGCAGTCAGCCTACCACCTTGCAGCTCAGCCGTTGTTGCTCCTAAACATTTTTACTTCACAATAATAGCGCTTACAGTTGACCGGGGCAGCTCTAGCAGGGCAGACATTTGACTAACTGACTTGTTGGAAAGGTGGCGTCCTATGACAGTGCTAAGTTGAAAGTTACTGAGCTCTTCAGTAAGGCCATTATTTGCCAATGTTTGTCTATGGAGACTACATGGCTGTGTGCTCGATTGTATACACCTCTCAGCAATGGGTGTGGTTTAAATAGCTTAATCCACTATTTGAAGAGGTGTCCACAGACTTTTGTATATATAGTTTACCTCACACATTTCACATGGGCTCCAGTCATGGAATTGAGGCGGTCCTGTTTGCTGTTTACTAGTGTGAAGTTCCCCCTGTGTGACCTCCTATTGAGAGACACAGAGGAGCCTCTTAAACAAACAACTGTCACAGTAAAGATTCACTGTGTATTGACACTGACAGTCTGACCCAGCCCATCCACTCCATTCTTATTCATATAACTTAATCTGCACTGAAGAGGACATTGTTATTGACCAAAGGGAGGTGGTTTACCAAAAATTGACCTAAATTCTTAACAATGTGCCATTCAACAGTCTAAAAAAACATGGGGATAAGGAGCAAGACAGAGATTGAGAGGAAACATGGAGAGACAGACAGGAACAGCTGGGTTTTTGCCAGCAGGAACAGCTGGGTTTACCAACAGGGACACCTGGGTTTACCAACAGGGACAGCTGGGTGTCCTCTTGGAGGGAAGTGGCGAGTTGATGCCTGGAGCCATAAGGTAGGCACGGCATCTAGGATTGTTTTCCTTAACACAAACCAATCAATACACCAAGCACAGCAAGCAGTGTGAGTAGCTAGATCTCAACATTCCACAATCAGTTTAGAATGTTTATAAATAATCAAGTTAAGTTCATAAGTAATCAAGGGAAACATGGCATGAGAGGGGTGAGGACCGGGGGTGTCTGGTAAAACAACTCCTATGGTGTGAGTCAGAGGTAACTACTGACACATCAGGATGGCAGATGTGTTCTGAGAACACACATTTGTTCACAGGTACAGTAACTCAGCACTAAAATCGCATTCCTGAGTGAATCCTACGGGAAAGAAAGGAGTTTTAGAGGAAAATCCACACTCAGTAAGACCAAATTTGATGAGAGACAGATCATAGAAACTACAGGGATTAACTAGATGAAATGGACACCTAGGAGTTGTAACAATATGATAAGGCTATAGGAAGGGTTGAGGAGTAACTGATTACATGTAATCTGATTACCAAAAAACAAAATGTATTCAGTCATGATTGATACAACGATGGCGCCGGAGGGGAGGGCTGCCGTCTTATCGGCTCCAACCAACCATGCTATTTTTCGTAACTCGTTCGTAACTTGTTTTGTACATAATGTTGCTGCTACTGTCTCTTATGACCGAAAAGAGTTTCTGGACATCAGAACTGCAATTGCTCACCTCAAGCTGGACGAAGAGTTCTTCAATGAGTCGGACGGGAGGGATATACTACTACAGACACCCGACTAGGCCCAGATCCCCGTGATTCGCTGGAGAAGGAAACAGAGATTTCATGGAAAAAGATCAGGGTGCCTTGCAAGGATCAGGTGACGAGTGGCTAATCTGCCCTTGCCTTCCGTCCTGCTAGCTAATGTTCAATCGCTGGAAAATAAATGGGACAAGCTGAAAGCACATGGGACATTAAAAACTGTAATATATGATGTTTCACCAAGTCGTGACTGAACGACGACATTAAGAACATACAGCTGGTGGGTTATACATTCCATCGGCAGGACAGAACAGCAGCCTCTCGTCAGACACGGGGCGGGGGCCTATGCACATATGTGAACAACAGCTGGTGCACGATATCTAAGACTCAAGGTTTTGCTCACCAGATGTAGAGTTTCTCATGATAAGCTGTAGACCACACCATCTACCTAGAGAGTTTTCATCTGTATTTTTCGTAGCTGTCCACCACAGACCGATGCTGGCACTAAAACCGTGCTCAATGAGCTGTATACCGCCATAAGCAAACAAGAAAACGCTCATCCAGAGGCACCGCTCCTAGTGGCCGGGGACTTTAATGCAGGGAAACTTAAATCAGTTTTTACCTCATTTCTATCAGCATGTTAAATATGCAACCACAGGAAAATACATTCTAGACAACCTTTACTCCACACACAGAGACGCGTACAAAGCTCTCCCTCGCCCTCCATTTGGCAAATCTGACCATAATTATATCCTCCTGATTCCTGCTTACAAGCAAAAATTAAAGCAGGAAGCACCAGTGACTTGGTCTATGAAAAAAAGTGATAAGATGAAGCAGATGCTAAACTACAGGACTGCTTTGCTAGCACAGACTGGAATATGTTCCGGGATTCTTCCAATGGCATTGAGGAGTACACCACATCAGTCATTGGCTTTATCAATAAGTGCATCGAGGACATTGTCCGAACAATGACTGTACGTACATACCCCAACCAGAAGCCATGGATTACAGGCAACATTCACACTGAGCTAAAGGGTAGAGCTGCCGCTTTCAAGGAGCGGGACTCTAACCGGGAAGCTTATAAGAAATCCCGCTATGCCCTCCGACGAACCATCAAACAGGCAATGCGTCAATACAGGACTAATATCAAATCGTACTACACCGGCTCCAACGCTCATCGAATGTGGAAGGGCTTTTACAGACAACTATTACAGACAACAAAGGGAAGCAAAGCCGAGAACTGCCCAGTGACACGAGCCTACCAGATGAGCTAAATAACTTATATGCTCGCTTCGAGGCAAGTAACACTGAAACATGCATGAGAGTATCAGCTGTTCCGGACAACCGTGTGATCACGCTCTCCGCAGCCAATGTGACCTTCAAACAGGTCAACATTCACAAGGCTGCAGGGCCAGACGAATTACCCAGACGTGTACTCCGAGTATGCGCTGACCAACTTGTAAGTGTCTTCACTGATTTTTTTCAACCTCTCCCTGTCTGAGTCTGTAATACCAACATGTTTCAAGCAGACCACCATAGTGTTCTTGGGCACAGCGACTAAGGTAACCTGCCTAAATGAGTACCAACCCATAGCACTCACGTCTGTAGCCATGAAATGCTTTGAAAGGCTGGTCATTGCTCACATTAACACCATTATCCCAGAAACCCTAGACCGATTCTAATTTGCATATGGCACCAACAGATCCACAGATGATGCACTCTCTATTGCACTCCACACTGCCCTTTCACACCTGGACAAAAGGAACATCTATGTGTGAATGTAATTCGTTGACTGCAGTTCAGCGTTCAACACCATAGTGCCCTCAAAGATCATCACTAAGCTAAGGACCCTGGGACTAAACACCTCCCTGGACTGGATCCTGGACTTCCTGACAGGCCGCCCCAGGTGGTAAGGGTAGGTAACAACACATCAGCCACGCTGATCCTCAAAAAGGGGGCCCCTCAGGGGTGCGTGCTCAGCCCCCTTCTGTACTCCCTGTTCACTCATGACTGCACGGCCAAACACGACTCCAACACTATCATTCAATTTGCTGATGACACAAAAGTGGTAGGACTGATCACCGACAACGATGAGACAGCCTATAGGGAGGAGGTTAGAGACCTGACCGTGTGGTGCAAGGACAACAACCTCTCCCTCAACGTGATCAAGACAAAGGAAATTATTGTGGACAACAGGAAAAGGAGGACAGAGCACGCCCCCACTTGCATCGACAGGGCTGTAGTGGAGCAGGTTGATGTGGACGCCAAGCACACCAAGACAGCCGTGAAGAGGGCACGACAAAACCTATTCTCCCTCAGGAGAAAATATTTGGCTTTTTTAATTTGTTTTATTTCACCTTTATTTAACCAGGCAGGCCAGTTGAGAACAAGTTCTCATTTACAACTGCGACCTGGTCAAGATAAAGCAAAGTAGTGCAACAAAAACAACAACACAGAGTTACACATGGAAGAAACAAATGTACAGTCAATAACACAATAGAAAAAGTCTATATACAGTGTTTGCAAATGGTGTGAGGTTGTAAGGCAACAAAGGCCATAGTAGCGAAGTAATTACAATTTAGCAAAATAACACTGGAGTGATAGATGTTCAGATGATGATGTGCAAGTAGAAATACTGGTGTGCAAAAGAGAAAAAAATAAATAAAAACAATATGGGGATGAGTAGGTAGATTGGATAGGCTATTTACAGATGGGCTGTGTACAGCTGCAGTGATCGGTAACCTGCTCAGATAGCTGATGTTTAAAGTTAGTGAGAGAGATGTAAGTCTCAAACTTCAGCAATTTTTGCATTTCGTTCTAGTCATTGGCAGCAGAGAACTGGAAGGAAAAGCGGCCAAAGTAGGTGTTGGCTTTGGGGATGACCAGTGAGATATACCTGCTGGAGCACGTGATACGTGGGTGTTGTAATGGTGACCAGTGAGTTGAGATAAGGCGGAGCTTTACCTAGCAAAGACATATAGATGACCTGAAGCCAGTGGGTTTGGCGACGAGTATGAAGCGAGGGCCAGCCGACGAGAGCATACAGGTCGCATTGGTGGGTGGTACAGTGGGGCAAAAAAGTATTTAGTCAGCCACCAATTGTGCAAGTTCTCCCACTTAAAAAGATGAGAGAGGCCTGTAATTTTCATCATGACACAAAATTAGGAAAAACAATCCAGAAAATCACATGGTAGGATTTTTTATGAATTTATTTGCAAATTGTGGTGGAAAATAAGTATTTGGTCAATAAAAAAGTTTATCTCAATACTTTGTTATATACCCTTTGTTGGCAATGACAGAGGTCAAACATTTTCTGTAAGTCTGCACAAGGTTTTCACACACTGTTGCTGGTATTTTGGCCCATTCCTCCATGCAGATCTCCTCTAGAGCAGTGATGTTTTGGTGCTGTTGCTGGGCAACACAGACTTTCAACTCCCCCAAAGATTTTCTATGGGTTTGAGATCTGGAGACTGGCTAGGCCACTCCAGGACCTTGAAATGCTTCTTACGAAGCCACTCCTTCGTTGCCTGGGCGGTGTGTTTGGGATCATTGTCATGCTGAAAGGCCCAGCCACGTTTCATCTTCAATGCCCTTGCTGATGGAAGAAGGTTCACTCAAAATCTCACAATACATGGCCCCATTCATTCTTTCCTTTACACGGATCAGTCGTCCTGGTCCCTTTGCAGAAAAACAGCCCCAAAGCATGATGTTTCCACCCCCATGCTTCACAGTAGGTATGGTGTTCTTTGGATGCAACTCAGCATTCTTTGTCCTCCTAACACGACGAGTTGAGTTTTTACCAAAAAGTTCTATTTTGGTTTCATCTGACCATATGACATTCTCCCAATCTTCTTCTGGATCATCCAAATGCTCTCTAGCAAACTTCAGACAGGCCTGGACATGTACTGGCTTAAGCAGGGGGACACGTCTGGCACTGCAGGATTTGGTCCCAGCTCTCTGCAGGTCATTCACTAGGTCCCCCCGTGTGGATCTGGGATTTTTGCTCACCGTTCTTGTGATCATTTTGACCCCACGGGGTGAGATCTTGCGTGGAGCCCCAGATCGAGGGAGATTATCAGTGGTCTTGTATGTCTTCCATTTCCTAATAATTGCTCCCACAGTTGATTTCTTCAAACCAAGCTGCTTACCTATTGCAGATTCAGTCTTCCCAGCCTGGTGCAGGTGTACAATTTTGTTTCTGGTGTCCTTTGACAGCTCTTTGGTCTTGGCCATAGTGGAGTTTGGAGTGTGTGTTTGAGGTTGTAGATAGGTGTCTTTAATACTGATAACAAGTTCAAACAGGTGCCATTAATACAGGTAACGAGTGGAGGACAGAGCAGCCTCTTAAAAAGAAGTTACAGGTCTGTGAGAGCCAGAAATCTTGCTTGTTTGTAGGTGACCAAATACTTATTTTCCACCATAATTTGCAAATAAATTCATAAAAAAATCCTACAATGTGATTTTCTGGATTTTTTTCCTCATTTTGTCTGTCATAGTTGAAGTGTACCGATGATGAAAATGACAGGCCTCTCTCATATTTTTAAGTGGGAGAACTTGCACAATTGGTGGTTGACTAAATACTTTTTTGCCCCACTGTATATGGGGCTTTGCTGACAAAACGGATGGCACTGTGATAGACTGCATCCAATTTGCTGAGTAGAGTGTTGGAGGCTATTTTGTAAATGACATCGCCGAAGTCGAGGATCAGTGGATAGTCAGTTTTACGAGGGTATGTTTGGCAGCATGAGTGAAGGAGGCTTTGTTGTGAAATAGGAAGCCGATTGAAGATTTAATTTTGGATTGGAGATGTTTAATGTGAATCTGGAAGGAGAGTTTACAGTCTAGCCAGACACCTAGGTATTTGTAGTTGTCTACATATTCTAAGTCAGAACCGTCCAGAGTAGTGATGCTAGTCGGGCGGGCAGCGATCGGTTGAAAAGCATGCATTTAGTTTTACTAGCGTTTAAGAGCATTTGGAGGCCACGAAGGAGTGTTGTATGGCATTGAAGCTTGTTTGGAGATTTGTTAACACAGTGTCCAAAGAAGGGCCAGAGGTATACGGAATGGTGTCGTCTGCGTAGAGGTGGATCAGGGAATCACCCACAGAAAGAGCGACATCGTTGATATATACAGAGAAAAGAGTTGGCCCAAGAATTGAAACTGTGGCACCCCCATAGAGACTGCCAGAGGTCGGGACAACAGGCCCTCCGATTTGACACAACTGAACTCTATCTGAGAAGTAGTTGGTGAACCAGGCGAGGCAGTCATTTGAGAAACCAAGGCTGTTGAGTCTGCCGATAAGAATACGGTGATTGACAGAGTCTAAAGCCTCGGCCAGGTTGATGACGACAGCCCCCCCCCCCGGAACGCTGCTGCTACTCTCTGTTATATCTATCCATAGTCACTTTAATAACTCTACCTACATGTACATATTACCTCAATTACCTCGACACCGGTGACCCCGCACATTGACTTTGACTCTGTCCTGGTACCCCCTGTATATAGCCCCGCTATTGTTATTTACTGCTGCTCTTTAATAATTTGTTATTCTTCTCTCTTACTTGTTTCTTTGTTCTGTTTGTTAGGTATTTTCTTAAACTGCATTGTTGGTTAAGGGCTTGTAAGTAAGCATTTCACTGTAAGGTTGTATTCGGTGCATGTGACAAATACAATTTGATTTGATGTTACAAGCTAAAATATTGTAATCAGATTACAGATACAGATTTTGAAAAACTAGATGGATGACTAGTTTGCCTTGGCAGCAGCTAATGGGGATCCATAATAATACAAATACTTTTAAATTCAGAAAGGATGTTTGCGAAAAAATACAATGACACCTTTCTGTTTTCTAAATGACATGGTACTCTCTGGTACTTTTGTATACTTTTTAGACAGTAGTTCTGAAAGTAGCATCCACGAGCCAAAAGTGGTCCCCGAAAATTGTTTACCACATCACAAATGTGCAGAGACGTGTAACAAGTTTTTGCGCTCTCTCGTGCTCTCCTGTGTGTGCATCTTACTAGCTGTCACTCAAATGGCTGAAACTCAAATTGCACGGCCTCCCGAGTGGCGCAGTGGTCTAAGGCACTGCATCGCAGTGCTAGCTGTGCCACTAAAGAATCTGGGTTCGAGTCCAGGCTCTGTGGCAGGCGGCCGCGACTGGGACACCCATGGGGCGGCGCACAATTGGCCCAGCGTCATCCGGGTTTGGGGAGGTTTTGGCTGGCAGGGATGTCGTTGTCCCACCGGGCACAGTGCACGCTGACACGTTCGACAGGTGTACAGTATTTCCTCCGACACATTGGTGTTGCTGACTTCCGGGTTAAATGGGCATTGTACCAAGAAGCAGTGCGGCTTGGTTGGGTTGGGTTGTGTTTCGGAGGACGCGCGGCTCTCTACCTTCGCCTCTACTGAGTACGTACGGGAGTTGCAGCGATGAGACAAAACAATACCTACCAATTGGATACCACGAAATTGGGGAGGTAAAAAAAAAAGTTCTGTGAAAGAAAGAACCTCAAATTGCTGGCCCACTTGGGAGTATATGTCGGGAAAAAACCTGGCTACAGGAAGATAGCAAAATATAGGACAAAACAAAGGAAGACCCCGATAGCACATGCTAGGAGTTCGAAAATGGTTATGGTGATAAAGATGAGCTGTGGAGGGAAACATGCAGATTAAAACATGAACTGTACTGTGAGCACAGGCAGGCAGCCCATGTGCAGCATGCAAACCAGCCAGGAGTTTAATATTTCATTCCAGGGGGATGGACACAAGATCAAGGCTGCAGGGTAGGGCAGGCCTCTCTCTCTCTCCCATGTTCACTCTCACAACACCATGTATCCTTACAAACATCTTATTATATGATAATATTCACAAGCTGTTGTCATGACGTTGGCCTGGGGGTAGGTTTATGACAGTCAAAAATAACTGACCCCTTTATCCTCTCTCTACCCTACTGATGTTACATTTGAAAACCCCTTGGTTAACATAGAGTTTCTGGGAACATCAGAAGGTGGGGGGAAATGAACTATATTTTGGTAATCCGACCAATTGAACATATGCGGTGGTACTTAATGAATATGATGTCAATTCGGTTGTCATCTGAGACATTCTCATCAATGATAAGATGACATAAACTCTACAGTGTAAAGTCTACACATCAGAGTTATCGGATTCACATGGAATTGTTGTTCAATTTAAATGTTTGAATATGAAATTATTCATGATGGGATGAAATGTGATTTTAGCTTCTAAAATGTGAGAATTGAGTTTTCTTGAGTGAATTAGGCCCGACTCAGTGGCCTGCCCACGTGAAGAGACATAGGTTGTAAACTATGAAACACACCCCTTTTCTCCCTCTACTATATAAGCCCTTGACGAAAATGTAACCTCCTGTTCCGAGGATGTGAGGACGACGGTCCGATGTCAGAATTGTTCAGATAATAACTACAGAACGAAGCCAACATCAGCGTGAGCTTTGGTTGCGATTGGTATGAACTTTGAAATCTTATTCATGACAGAAGTGATACCTCCTAGCCGTTGAGTTAGCAACAGCAGCTGCAAACGCAGGTTAGGAAGGAACAGACAGAGTATTCCGTCTACTACACAACGACGTTACTACAACGTATCCAATTGACCACCAGAGACATTATTCAAAGGACAAAGGACTCGGTTTGGCAACACGGCCTTCCATCTACCACCAACCTACCGAAGCGCAGCTCAGAGTAAATATTTATTGCATTTTTCTTTTCCAAATGGGCGGTAATTTAGAATGCATAAGATACTGTATTTACGATAGCACAGCGTCGCCCTTTGTTCCTCAGTCTTCCCGCTCTTTCACTCAAACCCAGCCCTTTTCTTTTGTGTAACCAGCTGTCATATCTGTTCCGCCCGCTAGGGACGTTTTCCTTTATGATGTAATTTGTAATCAAGGTATAATTAATTCTGTGTGATTAGTTAGGTATTTAGTAAATAAATAATTAAACCCAATTTTTTATTGCTGATTCAACTTGTTAGCCAGGGTTCGTGAGGATAACTAAGAATTTACAACTTTCAGATGAGACTGAATTAAGGTGACAATTAATATTGACTGCTATTGATGTAAAATATTACTAGGTCTTTAAGAGTTTATTCGGAAGATAACAGCTCTATAAATATTATTTTGTGGTGCCCCGACTCTCTAGTTAATTACATTTACATGATTAGCTCAATCAGGTAATATTAATTACGGAGAAAGGATTTTATAGAATAGCATGTCATATCACTTAATCCGGCAGAGCCAAAGACACGACACTGTATAGCCCCACCACTGCAGGTCAGGCAAAAACCCATACTCAGCTCAGTTAACAAATTGTCTGTCCAAATACCTATTCATTTATATATTTTAGTGCATTCTACTTTAAATAATGTGATATAGGCTACTTCTGTATGTCATTGCCAAAGGGAAATTCTTTGTTATTCATAGCAACCCGATGCCTTGATACTATTATGATGTTGATGCTAGAATCAGACACCCACAGAACAGCAGCTGAAATGTGACCTCAGCTCCAGTGCAGACAGACAGGGTAGGATCCAGTTACACACTCACTCCTGGTAGTGGCTACAACCAGTGTTTACACAGCTGCTGGCTGCTTCTGTCATGAACTGTCAAATGACACAAACTCACTTCAACAGATTTGCTACATATACACTAATAATAAGTAACCATTTTTTTAAAGTAACATTCTTTGACCAACATCCTTTTTTTAGAAGAGATCTCTCTCATAAGTAAGCATTGCTGTATCACACAGATATCTTTAAAATACCGGCTCTCTTCTGTAGCTGTGCCACATTTTCTCTGTGTTTATTCATGTTACTTTCTTCACCTGACTTAATTCTGATAATAATAGTGTAGTAATGTTTGCACTATTCCCGGAGGACAGTTAGGGAGACTAAACCATTACCATAACATAAGGGGTGGGGGATAGAAAGTTAACAAGACAACTGAGGAAATGTCCACAACTGGGAAGGAACTTCAACTGAAAATGAGTTTTAAATGCATATCTTAGCATATGCATTTTGGCCAAAAATAATTTTTCCATTTAGTTAATTCTATAGTCATTTTAATTTGCTTACCCCTCAAAATGTCCAATGTTGGTTTTGCCCGAGATAGGTGAGTCAAGGGGCTCCAAGAGAAAGTAGGCATATGCTTGTTCTGGCTCTAGCTGTTCTGAAGAATGAAGATCACAAAAGACATGAAGTCAAAAAGAGCAAATTGGTGCACTAAAAGTTGTGTTTTTAGTCGGCAGAAGGAGGGAAGCCATTTTGTTAGGAAATACAGTCCTCGGGATGTATTACGGTCTGTCTGCCTCATTCAACAAGTTAAACCTGAACAGCCAGCCAGCCACCAACTGGACCCTGTGGAGGGTTTATGGAGGGTTGGAGGGTCAGGTGACGTTCCAATATGATCTCTTCTCACTCTTTGTACCTCCCTGAACTACTGATCTTAACATGCTTATCAGCACAGCCCAGGGCAGTTTAGCACATGGGGGCTAATCCTATGGCAAGCCCAGTGTTCCCATTTTGAAACCCTTCCCTCTGCCCTTGATGGCTCGCTCCCCTATCCCGATCTGAAACAACTGTATAGGAGAAAGCAATCCAGTGATTCCTCCCCCTACTAGATATCTGGTAGGTTCAAAGTAGAAGAGTATGGACCATGTTCCCATGTCCAGGGAGATAATTAATATACTGTTCTCCCATGATCCATAATACATGAAGGGATCTCTATGCATTTCAAATCAAATGTTGTCACATGCACCAAATACATCAGGTATAGACTTTACAGTGAAATGCTTGCTTACGAGCCCTTCAACAACGCACAGTTAAAAAATAATACAAAGAGGTCCTTGAAGTGAAAAATGTCCTCGTAATCGCTAGCGCTTGATATTGGTTCTAAAAAAATATTGACACATCACAATGTGTATGATACAAGGTATACCACTGTGCACTTTCACCTATCCAACTGAGACGGTCAGTTTGGCTGTGACCCAAGGAGATCCTTAAGTATATCCTTATGCTCGGCAGCTTATAAGTACTTTCATGGAACATCAAGCTAGTTGATCAAATTAATGACTGGCTCTAGTTAACGTGGGCTTCAAGAAAATAGTGTGCACAAACCATACCCCTATAGACAAGCACTCAAAAGGTTTACTGTCTGCCATCCACTGATTTCCTGACAATGGTTTACTTTACGTTCTGTAACATCCTCTAATTGTCATGCATAATGAACTCAAAGACCATGCAAAAAAGATCACTTCTAAAGTGATCAGTACCAAAAATGTAACACTGCATTGGCAACAACGTAGAAAATCCCTTTCTGAGAACAGCAGTGTTTCTCAAACAGACCAAAGCAACAGCAGTGAATTACCCTGAGGCACTGTCCAGGGCAGATTTGAACAAGTCCCTCAGATCCTGGCAGCTCTAGATATCCTTGTTCAAGAATGTGTTCATAATAGTGTTAATACCAGCACTGGTTAAATGTGTGTGGGAACATGCACCTTACAGAGCTCATCTCTAATAACTCCACTGTTAAAGCTGAAATAATAAACAAAGTAACCATCTTAAAAGTTCAATCTGTAGGACAGTTTTAGACACTGAAAGGGACAGATTACAAAATAATTGCTTTGGAAAACAAGCAGTAAAAATTCTACGTTGTAACTGCATTAACTATTGATGGGCCCTGTGTACTGTATGTATACATACTGTATGGAACATATATACTGTATGTATATGTTCCATATCATCCATGCATGTATGCAGCAACAGCTCGGGGAGATTATACAAATATGTCAGAAAATCCTACAAACATACAATCTTGCAGTATTCAGAATAAAATCTTGAAATCTCCTGGCAATGTAGTGTCCAACACGATATGGGAATTCATCAATGTGTCATGATGAAATGTCAAAATGTATGGTATGCTACAACCAGTAGTAATCACAACCCCAAATAGGCAGATGTTTTGGTTTTTCATGTGAGACAGGATTAGAACGCAGTGGGAAGGCAACAAATACATTACCCTGTCAGTAGTGAGGTTGACAAATAGTATAATTAAAAAATATATATTACTGATTAATTTTTTAAATTCTAACAGCGAGAGACATGGCCATCACCACCATTCAATTAAACCCGGTTAAATAGGCTAAAACAGCAATAGCCTACGCCATTTCTTAATTGCGCCAGGACAGACTTTGAATGCACCTTTTGGCTGTAAAGTAATCATACAAAATTATATTGCTGAAGGTTACTTGCCTGAAAAGGAAACCATTGATGAAGATTTGAAATTGCAAATTAACGAAAACGTGCCATATACTCATGGATTGTGGCTACAATATAGTTTCCGTGATGTACACGTCCCTATAATGTTATAACGAAGAGTTCATAGAGCCTATAGAATCCCATCCATGAGAATATGACTGATGTGTGCGGAGGTCTCCATGGTGCTGTTCAATGTTGTAAAGCCACGGGAGACAGCCCGATCAAAGCCTCGCGATTATGTTCTTTGACTAAAATGTTACAATGTAGCCTAGCAATGGCCCATTCGCTATAATTTCCAGATATTGTTCTTCTGCGTATCCAATGTGGCTCCATATTCCAATTGAAATTCATCAACTGCCCTTTTCTCGCGCGTATACAACCCCCATCCTCCCTTGCGTCGATGCCTTGCGCTGCGCATCTCAAACAAACGTGAAACTGTCTTCACGGGAAATGTTGTCCCTACTTGGATAAGATATAGAATGTTTTTAATAGCATGCTTCATGTCACACATAATTACAATTTAACTCATGTTTTAGAATTACATAAATACCTTCGTTTTGCAAGAATACATGTCCAAGGCGCTCGTGTCGTCCTGCATTACTGTTTGCCATGGTCACACCTAATATGTAAATTAGTAACGCGCTTCAGCCTTATAAAATAACCAAATAGCTAGAAGACCGAGGTAGGTTTTCTTTCAGTATGGTCATTCACTGCCTCCTGTTGTACCCTCATTTTTTAAATTATTATTTTTTTTTGTTGAAAAAAAATGTGCTTGCCTTTTATACAATATAAATTAATTTAATGAATCAGAGCCATTTGTTTGCATAAAATACTTCCCATATTTACATCGTAAACCACCACTTACTTTGGAAAAATAGGCTTTATTAAAAATCAGCAGAATTTGCTCATTTTACAAACGCATATTTCTCCATGATACCAAACCTTATAAAGAAACTATATGGAATAACGGTCTAAAGTAGAAAGAACAACACACTGACCAAAGCATAGACTGTAAAAAGAAGGACCAGAGCCATAGGAATAGAATTCACAGGTCATGACAGAATAATTTCAGTGTTCACTTTTTTCAAATGCAGATAAATTTAATGTAAAATAAATGTTTTAGAAAACAGTTTTGCAGAGAACTAAGTACTAATGCTTCAATTTGAGCACATCTGTATTTTTCAGATGTGTCTGATTAGAGCAACATCACTGTAGATACTTAACAGAATCTCCATGAGCAGTGAAAGATATAACATGCTACCGACGGTGTAATTCAAATCAAGCAAGCCGTTTGGCTGTGGTTCTCTTCAGATGATGATTAACAGTGGCAATGGGAAGATGACGCTTATAAGGATTATCACTGTCTCACCCTCTAGAAGAGTTTCTGGAACCCCTGCTCTCAAAACAACATTGGATTGGATCAGCCAACGGTTGACAGAATGTAATAATCCCATCCATTTAGTTCTTCATGTGGGACATTGGTTTCACATATTGATTAATTTATAAATCAATGATCTAATCGAACAATGTTCATGTGCTTATGATCAATAACTTGTCTGAAGGTTGCTTACGTTACCAAGATAAACCACTTATTATCTATCTACATGAGGAAATGTGGATGCACTGTGACCTTCCACATTGAGAACTAAACAAGAGAAAAAGAAACAGGACACACGGCTCACATTGGGTGTCAGAGAGCGGCTGAAAGCTATATCTGTATTCTGTACTAGTAGTGCCTCAATCAACCTGAAAAGCTATTGAAAAAAAAAGCAGGCTTTAAAACCATAATGATTTGTACATTTATTTGTAAGATATACTTACGAAAAGGGCAATAAAACATCCCGTTTCAAATTTTCTTACATTTCATTGCAAAGTCCAGTGGTAAGTGTGTAAACCAGTCCTGGTTGTCCATCCCCAGCAAAGACTTGAGATGTGAGGGCAGAGGTGTGATGCTGTGTGTAGTGGCCATTTGTTAGTTTTCTCCTGCTAAGTGACCCTGCGGCATCAAATGTACTTAATAGCTACAGGATAAGGCCTTACACTTCGGACAGTGCTCTGTTTCTTTAAGTACCAGAAAGTCACAGGTCGATGCCCGCTCAATGATGATTGGAGCCTGGCTGAATGGCTGCTCCTTGGTCGGGACCCCCTGGCACACGTTGTACTTCTCCAGATCTAGCAGCAGGTTCACTACCTGGGGCACAGAGGTCAGGCCAGATGGGTGAGCTTCATACAGCGGGTGGGTGAGGAGCAGCTGTTGGCCCTGTACACAGATCTGATAGCAGAAGCCTAGGTCAATCTGGACAGTTGTGTCCACCATGTGGGAGAGCTTGGAGCACTGCAGTAGCTGTAGAATCGGGCCCTCCACCATTATGGCAAACCAGAGTGTGGGGAGTGCAGAGCTGCGCAGGGACTCCAGTAGCTTTAGCAGCTCATGGTCCTGGTCAATCCCACTTGTTCCTGCACTGTCAGCCAAACTGAAGATCTGAGTGATCTACAGAGAACATAATAGGAGTAACAGAATGCAGTTGGAATGAATTCCACTCCACTCTTACTCCAGTTGGAGATTTACTTGCACATGTATTTCTAATAGAATATCTTAACATTTTAAATCCAAGCATAATAACTCTAACACAGAACTTCCTGTAGTCAAACGAAAAGGTCATTATTAGCCTTAAATATTGGTTACAATGCTGTAAAGTATACCTATGCACCAAAGCAGGAAGTGGTCACTTACCATAGGTGTGACCTCCTCTACTTCAGGCTCTCCAGATGGCGTTTCTACATGCTTCTCCACACTTAGCCTTCCTCCATTCATTCCACTCTGTCCATCCGGGGTTGCCAAGGACGTATTCTCACCTGGGGTTTCACCATATTGCACTGGGGGATCCGCCGGTTTGAACAGTGTGCAATACTGGGCAATAAGAAAGAGAAATACACCATAATCCAGTATAAGAAGTTAAAAGTGAAACACTGAAGAGCACACTAGCCATAGGTCAAACAATTACTAGAGCTTACCTCTCCTGGATTGTGATTTTATTATACTGCAGTGTAAAACATTGAAATTATCTTAAGCATGCAATAAGGTAAAGAGAAGGGTGACTCACTGCTGGAGAACTTAAATGGTTGAGGATATGTGGGACACGCTCCATAAGCGCATTCTTTTTGACAATTTCCATAGTCTCTTTATGCACCTGTAAAATGTGAGAAATCTGTTGAAATGATTGTGTATTGGAATACTAAGTAAAAAATCATTTTCACCATAAGGTGAATGCCATAAAAGTAAACCTAAACAAAAGCTTAACTCCAATTTGATACTAACCTGGACTGTCGGTAGCTGGTTTCTGAAGTTTTCATCCTGGGGTATGCTACTGCTGGGAAGCATAGGGCGCCAATGTGCCTACGACAATAACAGACATAAGACAGTGAGAAGAAAGTGGGAGCACATGATTTTAAAAACGTTGGTATAATTCAGTTTAATGTACACTATATAAATATACACAAACGTATGTGGACACACTTCCAAATTAGTGGATTCAGCTAATTTATCCACACCTGTTGCTGACAGGCGTAAAAATAAATACAAAAATTGACCACACAGCCATGCACTCTCCATAGACAAACATTGTCAGTAGAATGGCTTACTGAAGAGCTTAGTGAGAGCCAAAGTGGCACCGTTATAGGATGCCACCTTTCCAACAAGTCAGTTCGTAAAATTTCTGCCCTGCTAGAGCTGCTCCAGTCAACTGTAAGTGCTGTTAATGTGAAGTGGAAACGTCTAGGAGCAACAACGGCTCATCCGCGAAGTGGTAGGCCACACAAGCTCACAGAATGGGACCATGAAGCACGTATGGCATAAAAATTGTCTGTCCTCGGCTGCAACACTCTACAGAGTTCCAAACTCCCTCTGGAAGCAACGTCAGCACAAGAACTGTTAAAATCGGGAGCTTAACGAAATGGGTTTCCATGGCCGAGCAACCACACACAGCCGCACGCACACAAGCCTAAGATCACCATGCACAATGCCAAGCTCACCGCCATTGGACTCTGGAGCAGTGGAAACGCGTTTTCTGGAGTGATGAATCACGCTTCACAATCTGGCAGTCCGACAGACGAATCTGAGTTTGGCGGATGCCAGGAGAATGCTACCTGCCCCAATGCATAGTGCCAACTGTAAAGTTTGGTGGAGGAATAATGGTCTGGGGTTGTTTTTCATGGTACGGGCTAGGCTCCTTAGTTCCAATGAAGGGAAATCTTAACCACACAGCATACAATGACATTTTAGACAATTCTGTGCTTCCAACTTTGTGGCAAGAGTTTGGGGAAGGCCCTTTCCTGTTTCAACATGACAATGCCCCTGTGCACAAAGTGAGGTCCATACAGAAATGGACTGTCGAGATCGGTGTGGAAGAACTTGACTGGCCCGCACAGGGCCCTGACGTCAACTCCATCGAACACCTTCAGGATGAATTGGAATGCCGATTGCGAGCCAGACCTAATCGCCCAACATCAGTGCCCGACCTCACTAATGCGTTTGTGGCTGAATGGAATTAAGTCCCTGCAGCAATGTTCCAACATGTTCTCGTGGAAAGTCTTCCCAGAAGAGCAGTAAAGGGAGGGGACCAACTCCATATTAATGCCCATGATTTTGGAATGAAATGTTCGACGAGCAGGTGTCCACATACTTTTGGTCATGTAGTGTATATCAGTATTTGCATGGAATCCTGTACTCAAGACAATTACAATAATGTGACGATGACAAGGGACAACAATAAAACATTTTTTAACACAAAAAAATAGGGAAAGGCTATCTCCACATAGCAGAACTCACCGTTTCCATGGAGTGATCATCATCTTCCTGCAGAGGCTCGTCTATATCATCAGTGAAATCCAGGTCCACTTCCCGCTGCGGTGTTTTACTTTTCTTTGGGATGGTCTTGCGACTGTATGTAAAGTGAGGTCTAGGCCTGCCAAGCTGCACCCAACCCTCTTCGGACCCAAAATCAGTCTGACCCAACTGAAAGGGCAACAAGTGTCTCTGTCAAACACATACATACACATAAGAGCACCATTGAAAACATTGTTAGGAGTCCATTCATGGCATAACAATGAGTATGGCCATTGCTTAATTACAAGGACTAATTCAAAAGGGTTTGCCAAAAATTGTGTCACCCTCAAATGCTGATATGATTGACAAGTCATCATATGTGAGTAATCAACCCTTACCATGGCCTGTTTCTGGCACTGCCGCAGACGGCACTTCTGTCTCTTCTTATTGCTGCCTCCAAACTTGGGTTTGTCTATGCAGAAATCACAAGTCCCACAGTCCATCCTACTATTACAAGCTTCACACTTCCCACAGGAGCGTCGCTTACGTTTCCTTATCCAAGCCTGAAAGACAGAATGAGAAAAACATACTGATATTAAGAAAAATATATATATTTGAACTAATACATGTCACTGTCTAGATATTCAGTGGACAGATAAAGGAGCTTGTTAGCCCAAACTGTGACCAACTTCAGATGGAGACCTCCCTAGGGAGAGCATGGTTTTTATATTTGGGGGGGGGGGGGGTAATTGGCCAGCAGAGGGAACTCCTAGATAGAAGTGGGGTAGGACGTATTTCTTGAAGCAGAGCTTACCTCATAGTCAGCATCATCACCATCAAACTCTTCATCGTCATCATCTATATCGACATTCACAGAGAAATCTTCGGGGTCACTGTATTGAGGAGTGGAGTTCTGTGGGGATAATGAGTAAGATCTGTTCTGCTGTCTCCTTGGGTCTTTATTCAATTACATTCATTGTTTCCATTGCATATTCAATTAACAATGAGGTCAGGATTGGAGGAGTATTATTAGAGATGGCTGGGTATTGTTACCTGCAATTCTCCGCTGTCAATCTGCCGAAAAAATATATTTATATTCAGTTATGGGTGCTTTTCATGGAGACGTGAAGAGAACATTACAAATAAACTGCCAATGTTCACATGTGGACATGTGGGAAATGCTGCCCTTAAATTGAGTAAGCGGAATAGATACTCAATAGCCTTCATCATTTTTAATTTACATGCATTCAGATTTGTTATTTACTTTGAAAGACACAGTAGAATACACTTGGTAATAGGATTCTAGTCAATTACCTTGAAATTCGTCATGGGATGGGGATCCAACTTTTGGGGACCTTCGGGTTTGTGCTGAAATACAAAACAAATAAAAACAATCAAAATAGGATCACTTATTTCTTCATTCATTCAGCTGTTCCCTTGTTCATACAGGACACTATTCCTTTGTTTAAATGGGCTACTAAAACACAGCAGGCGTAGGCATGACAGACAGGCCGGTATCTTGGCGAGACTGAGACGAAGAGAAAGATCGACCGGCACTCCCCTCCATTCTATTGTGAAATGTCCAGTCACTCGAGAATAAGATGTAGGAGGTTCGTTCAAGAGTCTCCTATCAGAGAGATGCATCTGGATCCTGGACTTCCTGATGGGCCGTACCCAGGTGGTGAGGGTAGGCAACTAAAACTCCACCACACTGACCTTAGACAAGGGGGCATCTCAGAGGTGTGTGCTTAGTCCTCTCCTGTACTCCCTTTTAATCCACAACTGTGTGGCCACACACGACTCCAACACCATCAAGTTTGCTGACAACACGAGAGTGCTAGACCTGATCACAGACAGCAATGAGTCAGCCTACAGGGAGGAGGTCAAAGACTCCTGTGGTGGCAGGACAACAAGCATCTCAACATCAGTAAGACCAAAGAACTGATCGTGGACTACAGGAGAAAGAGGGGAGAGCACCCCCCCATCCACACACGGTCATGTATAGGTCACGACAGCACCTCTTCCCACTCAGGAGGCTGAAAAGATTTGGCACTGGCCCTTGGATCCTCAAAAAGTTACAACTGCACCCCTGAGAAGAACAACTGGGATGTCCGGCCCACCCTCTGCACATCACAGGGGCCGAGTTCCCTGGCACCGAGGACCTCTATATCAGGCGGTGTCAGAAGAAGGAACGAAAAATTGCCAAAGACTCCAGCCACCCAAACCATAGACTGTTGACTCTGCTACCGTCCAGCAAACGGTACCGGAGAGTCGTCTCTCGGACCAACAAGCTCCGAGACAGATTCTACCCCAAGCAATAAGACCACTAAAAAGCTCATTAAGAATGGATACCTGGACTATCTGCATTGATACAATCTTGCACTGACGATGCACAATCACAGGATTTTTATATAACTGGTACTCTGTAGGCCAGGTCATCTGATACAGCACTCCAACTCTCCTTGGTCAAATAGTGGGACTATCATTTGTTTTTCAACAGGACAATACCCAAAACACACCTCCAGGTTATATAAGGGCTATTTGACCAAGGACAGTAATGGTGTGCTGCATCAGATGACCCGGCCTCCACAATCACCCGACCTCAACCCAATTGAGATGGTTTGGGATGAGTTGGACCACAAAGTGAAGGAAAAGCAGCCAACAAGTGCTCAGCATATGCGCAAACTCCTTCAAGACTGTTGGAAAAACATTCCAGGTGAAGCTGGTTGAGGGAATGCCAAGAGTGTGCAAAGCTTTCATCAAGGCAAAGGGTGGCTTCTTTGAATAATCTAAAATATATTAAGATTTGTTTAACACTATTTTGGTTACTATAATTCCATGCGTTATTTCATCATTTTGATGTCTTCACTATAATTTGACAATGTATAAAATAGTAAAAATAAAGAAAAACCCTTGAATGAGTAGGTGTGTTCAAACTTTTGACTGGTACTGTGTATCTCTATTATGGTGGGAATACTTTGGAACAGATTTCCAAAATTAAAATCACTTAGTGCTGATTTACTGGTATTTTTATAGTCTTTGATGTCCAACAATTAAAATGTGGGTCCCAGAAATGTTCCACACGCACAAAAAGCTTCTCTTAAATTCAGTGAACAAATTTGGTTACATCCCTGTTAATGAGCATTTCTCCTTCGCCAAGATAATCCATCTACCTGACAGGTGTGGCATTTCAAGATTAAACAGCATACTATTACACAAGTGCAACCTGTGCTGGGGACAATAAAAGGCCACTAAAATGTGCAGTTTTGTCACAGCACAATGTCACAGAAGTCTGAAGTTGAAGGAGCGTGCAATTTGCATGCAGACTGCAGGAATGTCCAGCAGAGCTGTTGCCAGAGAATTGAATGTTCATTTCTCTACCATAAGCCGCCTCCAACATTTTAGAGAATTTGGCAGTACGTCTAACCGGCCTCACAACCGCAGACCACATGTATGGCGTCATGTGGACGAGCGGTTTGCGGATGTCAACGTTGTGAACAGAGTGTCCCATGGTGACAGTGGGGTTATGGCACGGGCAAGCATAAGCTACGGACAACGAACACAATTTCATTTTATCGATGGCAATTTGAACGCACAGAAACAATGTGACGAGATCCTGAGGCCCATAGTTGTGTCATTACTCTGCCGCTATACCCTCATGTTTCAGCATGATTATGAATGGCCCCATGTCGCAAGGATATGTACACAATTCCTGGATGCTGAAAATGTCCCAGTTCTTCCATGGCCTGCATACTCACCAGACATGTCACTCTTTGGGCGTATTTGGGATACTCTGGATCGACGTGTATGACAGCGTGTTCCAGTTCCCGCTCTTGTCCAGCAACTTCGCACAGCTTCTGAAGAGGAGTGGGACAACATTCCACAATGAACAGCCTGATCAACTCTATGCAAAGGAGGTGTCGCGTGGCATGAGGCAAATGGAAGTTACACCAGATACTGACTGGATTTCTGATCCACGTGCCTACCATTTTTTAAAAAGGTATCTGTATTTCCAGTCGTGAAATCCATAGACTAGGGCCTAATTACTTTATTTCAATTGACTGATTTCCTTATATGAACTGTTAATCAGTCAAATCTTTGTAATTGTTATATGTCTAATTAATATTTTTGTTCAGTATACATAGCTACCTACAATACCTCCACACATTGATCTCGTACTGATACTCCTGTATAATGGCTTAGTTCTTGTGCATTTTACTCCACGTGTTACTATTTTTCTTATTTTTTAAAAACTCTGCTTCGTTGGGAAAGACTCATAAGCAAGCATTTCAGGGTAAAGTCTACACCGGTTGTTTTCGGCACATGACAAATAAAATACAAAATGTGATCCGAGTCTGTACCTTGCGGATCGGACATAAACATTTGCGTTTCCGACAGCTGACAGGTTTTCTGGAGTCAGGGTTCAGCGCTTTTTTGCAGTTAGCACAGCTCCCACAATCCTCTGTGGTAAGGCAAGCCTTACAGTTACCACAAGGAATCCACTATAAAAGATAAGAAAATGTAGAGTATTCCCCTCCATTCAGACCCATGTTGATTAATCATCGTTTAACTATGTAAAAATGAATTAAGTAAAGGGAAAAAGTACAAAACACAAACTATAAGGAGCATGAAACGTGTGTTAAAAACAGAGAACTTAAGGGAGTAATTAGTTGAGGAACACTTGTTTACCTTCCTGAATCTTTGATAAACTGGATTCTTGCCTAAAGAAATGAGAGATACTGTTAACACAATCTCAAATGGAACCTTCATAAACAGTAAAAAAAAAAAGGAAAAAAAAGGCACATTTACAATGTCTTAAAATATGTCAATTCTGTTCCTCTTAAAAAGGATTTTGTGTAATGGCTTTCCTTTCATCAGATTGACATGAAATAAGATGACATACCCCTGCATTTGGGGCAACAGGGATTCTTCATCTGTCTTTCATACTCAAAGCCTGTGTATGAATTATCACAAATGGTACAGACGCTGAAATAAAGAGTATTGAAGCAAGTTACCTAAGGTTCAAAGGGCGTAATATCACAATCACTCCCATGTATTCTTTGCTTATTTTACGTACAAAAGCTGTATATATACAGTGCCTTGCGAAAGTATTCGGCCCCCTTGAACTTTGCGACCTTTTGCCACATTTCAGGCTTCAAACATAAAGATATAAAACTGTATTTTTTTGTGAAGAATCAACAACAAGTGGGACACAATCATGAAGTGGAACGACAATTATTGGATATTTCAAACTTTTTTAACAAATCAAAAACTGAAAAATTGGGTGTGCAAAATTATTCAGCCCCCTTAAGTTAATACTTTGTAGCGACACCTTTTGCTGCGATTACAGCTGTAAGTCGCTTGGGGTATGTCTCTATCAGTTTTGCACATCGAGAGACTGAAATTTTTTCCCATTCCTCCTTGCAAAACAGCTCGAGCTCAGTGAGGTTGGATGGAGAGCATTTGTGAACAGCAGTTTTCAGTTCTTTCCACAGATTCTCGATTGGATTCAGGTCTGGACTTTGACTTGGCCATTCTAACACCTGGATATGTTTATTTTTGAACCATTCCATTGTAGATTTTGCTTTATGTTTTGGATCATTGTCTTGTTGGAAGACAAATCTCCGTCCCAGTCTCAGGTCTTTTGCAGACTCCATCAGGTTTTCTTCCAGAATGGTCCTGTATTTGGCTTCATCCATCTTCCCATCAATTTTAACCATCTTCCCTGTCCCTGCTGAAGAAAAGCAGGCCCAAACCATGATGCTGCCACCACCATGTTTGACAGTGGGGATGGTGTGTTCAGCTGTGTTGCTTTTACACCAAACATAATGTTTTGCATTGTTGCCAAAAAGTTCAATTTTGGTTTCATCTGACCAGAGCACCTTCTTCCACATGTTTGGTGTGTCTCCCAGGCGGCTTTTGGCAAACTTTAAACAACACTTTTTATGGATATTTTTAAGAAATGGCTTTCTTCTTGCCACTCTTCCATAAAGGCCAGATTTGTGCAATATACGACTGATTGTTGTCCTACGGACAGAGTCTCCCACCTCAGCTGTAGATCTCTGCAGTTCATCCAGAGTGATCATGGGCCTCTTGGCTGCATCTCTGATCAGTCTTCTCCTTGTATGAGCTGAAAGTTTAGAGGGACGGCCAGGTCTTGGTAGATTTGCAGTGGTCTGATACGCCTTCCATTTCAATATTATCGCTTGCACAGTGCTCCTTGGGATGTTTACAGCTTGGGAAATCTTGTTGTATCCAAATCCGGCTTTAAACTTCTTCACAACAGTATCTCGGACCTGCCTGGTGTGTTCCTTGTTCTTCATGATGCTCTCTGCGCTTTTGATGGACCTCTGAGACTATCACAGTGCAGGTGCATTTATACAGAGACTTGATTACACACAGATGGATTGTATTTATCATCATTAGTCATTTAGGTCAACATTGGATCATTAAGAGATCCTCACTGAACTTCTGGAGAGAGTTTGCTACACTGAAAGTAAAGGGGCTGAATAATTTTGCACGCCCAATTTTTCAGTTTTTGATTTGTTAAAAAAGTTTGAAATATCCAATAAATGTCGTTCCACTTCATGATTGTGTCCCACTTGTTGTTGATTCTTCACAAAAAAAATACAGTTTTATATCTTTATGTTTGAAGCCTGAAATGTGGCAAAAGGTCGCAAAGTTCAAGGGGGCCGAATACTTTCGCAAAGGAACTGTATTTTTTTTTTTTTCCAAGCTGACATATAGCCTAAACCATGATTACGTATTAGGAACGTGTTAAACTTTTAAAAAACCTCTTAGATGTAAAGTCCCCTGTATAAGGGACCTGCTTGGTTCTGGTACCGGTTCCAACAGACATACATTTTTTATAATTCTGTAGACCGCGTAGATCGAAATGGCTTGCATTGAGCGATAGCCCTGGTTACCACAGAAACAATTGTATATGGTTTTAGCCTGTGTGAAGTAGGATGTGAAATCTGAAATCACTTGCAGCTGGGATGTCCCTCCTACCATTTCATTCGCTCTTCCGACTGTCTATCACAGCCACTGACAAGGCACATGCCTGCAATCCTTACATCATAACGCAGCAGGAGAGTGGTTCATCGATATAGAACATTCATAGATCGATTTATAGCCATTAATCTAAAATGATTAATCGATTTTAAACAGAAAACTTTGTCACTGGTTGATCTTCAAGGCATTCCTAGTTGATCAACAAACATCTCTGCAGAAAAGTCAACGATAAAATCTTGCGCACTTATTTCTTTATCGTGTTGCGCTGTTGGCAGAAGGTGCACTTGATTCAGAAGCCCTGCGCACCAGGTAAGCAAAGTGTTCCTATTTTGAACCATTAAAATTTGTCTGAAAAGACAAACTCTGCCTAATCAGTGGACCGGGAGATCTCTGGCTAAATTGAGTGCGCCTACTGCACTGGCCAATCGGATAGCTCAAATCACCATGCCTACAGAGCTTCCACAACTCTGGCACCAAGTTTGATACTAGCCTACGTAAGATTTAATAACTTTTAAAACCATGACCACTGAGAGACTGTCAAAGAATACAGCACAGAGTGAGTTCATGTTTAAGTTTTTATTCCGCAATGTCAGTTATAAAAATCTATTACAAAATGTGCATCTCCCTACTTCCACTCGCAATGCAATGTACAAGTAGTCAAGTGTATCGATAGCCCTGAGTTTTAATAATTAATATCATTGTGTCTATTTAAATATTGAGGAATATAACAACATTGGTAGGCCTGGAATATAGCCAATATGCTGTGATAATAGATTAGGTCTACTGCACAAACCTCATTCCTACACAACTGTTCTTTTTAGGATATATATATAAATATTTTTTAAATATGACTTAAATGATCTGAGTGGTAGATCTCAGCTCGCTTTTCGAATGCGAAAGTGATCTTGACTAAGGATAGGTTTGTGACCACTGTCATAGATGGACATTAATAATATGAGGTGAAAGGTGAGTTCCTAACGAGTTTGGGAAGCCCAGCTAGAGCTCTTTGTGACATTCACAGCGGTGGGGGCTGAAGTTTTGATCAAGAGAGCCCTTCAGAAAATATGGACATTTTCTCTAACACTAAACATACAAATATGTATTTACAGTTATAAGGAAGGTGAAATATTATAGTTAGTGGTTTTATAATTTGATTATACCATATTTAGAAAGCATAAAGGTAATTTCAAGCCTTTTTCATAGTTTTGTTGAATAGGAAATAAGTCATAAAATATTTCATATTTGAATCTTATTTGTACTTCAACCTTCAAAAGTGATTACACCTCAGCAATTTTTTTTTTTTTTTAATTACCAGAAAGATGAGTATGCAGCATAACTAGTTACTGTTTATCGTCCTCTCATGATAAATAATTACTTTCAGGGATTATGTACATTACATTTTAGATCACATGTAGATAGATTGAAAATGTTCAATTCTCAGCGATAAAATTACGAGATAATATAGGAGCATTTGACTCACCAAAAGGAGGGCTCTGAACCAGCCTTCCCATTGATGGAGACTGAAAGCGCTGACACAGGGCTCCAGGGCAGTTTAGTTGCACTGTGCTTCATACCTTCCACATCATGAGCAACAGAGGCTGAACTTATCTGTGTGAGAGAGGTGTTTGGTCTTGGGGGAGTGATATGTTGGAGGTGGGGCTCTCTGCTTGGCGTGCCCATGGAGCTGGACTCTGAGGAAAAGCCACAGTCCACTGAGGTAGAATGATCCTTCTGTATGTTCTAACAGACCATGGGTTGGAAGAGACGAGATGGAAGTTGTTAGAAAATAAATTGAAATTAGTGAAGGTAAAGATAAGTTAGCATTTCAAGTGTAAATGCTGGGAGCCTTTTTCTTTTATAACCTTTCTCAGGCGCAGTGTCTTAGGTTGTCCAGCACCCCTGAACACCCCTGCTTTGTAATCAAACATTGTCATGTCCAGAGTATCTGCCAGGACTTTGGAAAGCTCAACCCTACTTCTCACACGCTCATTACTCGGGCTTCGGGGAACAGAGAAGGGAAGAAAGATAGTGTGACCCATTAGTGGCATCAATAGTTTAAAGTCACCTAAAAGCATATAATACTGACATAACAAAATGCATGTGCAGTGAGCCTGTATTATTAGGTTAATTGTTTCTACCACATTTTTGTGTGGTATATTCACACAATAGGTACAGTAAGTGAGCCTTAGTAAATAACAATGAACCTTACATCATAAGACAATATCAGTGGTTAAAAATATAAACTGGCCATTAGTCTAAAAATTTAGAGTTTTGCCAGAATCTTTTTACCTCATGTAATAAACGTCACTCTGGCCAACACTAGAACCCGAGCGACGAACAACCGCCTTGCGCTTCCACCCCTCTCCAAGTGCCGGCCAGTCCTCCCAGCCCTCTTCAGTTTTCACTCTTTTCTTCCGCCTATAAACAGAAAACCTGGCATAAAATAAAAACTAAATGTCATAGTATTGTCATCATAAGAGAATAAAATATAACTGGAAAGCACATCAACTGGCTACTTTTTGTATAGTTTGACTGGCTACATATTTGCTACAAGTAATAACATTTGGGGCCTATTTCACACACACAGCAAAATCCTTTAAAATTTAGGCTACTTCTATGTTGGAGAGTAAATGATCCAACTTCTGTATTGATTTAGTCTGGGCCTGTGAAATCCGGACATGTTATAGGGCAACGGTAACAGAGTGACTGAGATTCTGATTTTTCACTTTAAAATGTACACCACTGTTCAAAAGTTTGGGGTCATTTCGAAATATCCTTGTTTTTGAAATTAAAGCACATTTTTTTGTCCTTTAAAATAACATCAAATTGATCAGAAATACAGTGTAGACATTGTTAATGTTGTAAATGACTATTGTAGCTGGAAACTGCAGATTTTTTTAATAGAATATCTACATATGCCCATTATCTGCAACCATCACTCCTGTGTTCCAATGGCATGATGTGTTAGCTAATTCATTTTAAAAGGCTAATTGATCAATAGAAAACCATTTTGCAATAATGTTAGCACAGCTGAAAACTGCTGTTCTGATTAAAGAAGCAATAAAACTGGCCATCTTTAGACTAGTTGAGAATCTGGAGCATCAGCATTTGTGGGTTCGATTACAGGCTCAAAATGGCCAGAAACAAATAACTTTCTTCTGAAACCCGTCAGTCAGCCTATTCTTGTTCTGAGAAATGAAGGCTATTCCATGCGAGAAATTTCCAAGAAACTGAAGATCTCGTACAACGTTGTGTACTACTCCTTTCACAGAGTTGCAAAGAAGAATGCATATCTCAGACTGGCCAAAGAAAAGAAAAGATTAAGATGGGCAAAAGAACACAGACACTGTACAGAGGAACTCTGTGCAGCGTAGCCTAGTGGTTAGAGCATCGGGCCAGTATCCGAAAGGTTGCAAGATCAAATCCCTGAGCTGACAAGGTACAAATCTGTCGTTCTACCCCTGAACAAGGCAGTTAACCCACAGTTCCTAGGCCGTCATTGAAAATAAGAATCTGTTCTTAACTGACTTGCCTAGTTAAGTAAAGGTAAAATAAAAAAAAATGTAAAGGCCAGCATTGCAGAATTGCCTCTTCACTGTTGATGTTGAGACTGATGTTTGTGGGTACTGTTTAATGAAGCTGCCAGTTGAGGACTTGTGAGGCATCTGTTTCTCAAACTAGACAATCTAATGTACTTGTTCTCTTGCTCAGTTGTGCACCAGGGGCTCCCACTCCTCTTTCAATTCTGGTTAGAACCAGTTTGCGCTGTTCTGTGAAGGGAGTAGTACACAGCGTTGTACGAGATCTTCAGTTTCTTGGCAATTTCTCACATGGAATAGCCTTCATTTCTCAGAACAAGAATAGACTGACGAGTTTTAGAAGAAGGTTCTTTGTTTCCGGACATTTTGAGCCTGTAATCGAACCCACAAGTGCCGATGCTCTAGATACTCAACTAGTCTAAAGAAGGCCAGTTTTATTGCTTCTTTAAAATCAGCACAACAGTTTTTAGCTGTGCTAACACAATTGCAAATGGGTTTTCTAATGATCAATTAGCCTTTTAAAATTATAAACATAGATTAGCTAACACAACGTGCCATTGGAACACAGGAGTGAAAGTTGCTGATAATGGGCCTCTGTACGCCTATGTAGATATTCCATTTTTTAAAAATCTGCCGTTTCCAGCTACAAGTCATTTACAACATTAACAATGTCTACACTGTATTTATGTTCAATTTGAGGTTATTTTAATGGACATTTTTACTTTTCTTTCAAAAACAAGGACATTTCTAAGTGACCAAACTTTTGAACGGTAGTATATGTGAAACAAAAACCCAATGATTGCAAAGCTAAACAAACCCTACAACTACACAAGGACTACTTTTAACAATTTCCACGGAACATTTTAAAGTCACATTTACTTGAAGAACAGTACAGATTAAGTTTGGTAACAGAATGACGGTTTGTGCTGTTTGTGCCGTCATTCTGTTACCAAACTTGGCATCTGCACTGTTCTTCAAGTAAATGTGTTTTGTAAAATGTTTTGAGTATGTCACTATTACCCTATAATAACATTACTAGAACAGCAGTCAATGCTAGTCAAATCAAGTGTCACATATCACTCAACATACAGGTTGTTGTTGTTCTTGACGTTCCTCTCACTGCCTGCCACGCTTCCGCTCCTTTCGCTCCCTGCAACACTCTCCTCTTCAGCATCCCCTCTGCTATTCATGTGACGCTCCCCCATAGCAAGGCCCATGTCCAAGCCCTGTGTGTCATCTTCATAATTGTCATCCTCCAGGGGTTCAAACCAGTCTATAGGGGGCTCTAAAGCAACTCCCCCTGGGATCTTCTCTGTATGGCCATGGTCTGTCATCGCAGGACCTGAGGTGGCATGATCCTGAATGTCAAGACTGTCCGAGGGAGCCAGGACCTCCAGTGGTGATAGGACCTCAGAGGTCCTCTCCATCCCATTGTCCCCGACCTCAATCCTCTCCTCCCGTTCTAGAAGTGCATCATTTGTAGGTTTGAGTACCTCTCCGTCGACCTCCATGTCTTGAGTCCCTGGCCCACTCCCTGAAATTCGGTTATTCAGCAGTACTTAACTAATTTCTGGGGCTCATGAAGCCATAGGGACTTAAGGTTCTCAAAAATGTTTTCTTGAACAATGACTTCTAAAGTACACTCTTAGGTTCACACTTCCAATACTTTACATAACAATACAGATGAGTGAGAGTAATTCAAGCAAAAACTTCACTTCAGCAGGGCTTTCCAAAACCGTTATGTCTTCCCATTGATGTATAGGACCTGGTAATGAGATTAAGTTTAAATAGATTACATTATCATCATCATTAGCTTTACACAGACTTTTAACAGTGTTTCACATGGGTAAATCCTGAATCAATGCACCCAGATAGTAATGCCATCACCAATACACCATGCTGAGCTGGACAAGAGGTTTCAACCGAGTCGAGCCACTGACATGAACGATGACGATGCTTGACTGGCAGTCTGCTAATTGTCAGAGACAGTGAGTTAATCATATTATAGCTAACGTTATATTTTGTCAAGTTAAATCATCTAGGTAGCTAGCTGGCTTGACAGTCAGCTGGCTGGCTATAATATGGTAATTCACATGTGGTAATTTACTAGCTACAATCAGCCAACGTCAATCAATGAATTTATATAGTAGTTAGTTAACGTTAATGCTCCTCTCTGTCTGTTGGGATTATTTTAAGTGACGGCGTTCAGATATTATTTGGAAGAGAACGATATAATAAGTGATAGTAGCATTATTATACAGCCTAGTTAGTTATGCTACCGTAGTTAAATTTAAAAAAATACTTCACTAATTTTGGTTGCTAGCTAGGTTACTAACATAGTAGCTAGTTAGTTATTTTCGATGCAACCAAGAGAGCTTTGACATTGAGCTGCACAATGAAGTGTCAAAAGTCTTGGTTGCATCGCAGTTACTAACGTAACGTTAGTTAGCAAACAAGCTAACAACCCTTCACGACCACCATAACGTTATGCAAAGCCAGAGAAGACAAAACTAATGCAAATACAGGTCACATATCAAATCCTAAACAACTACCAAGATACCGCAGACAAATAGAGCAAAAATAGCTATTTGGGTTAGTTAGCTATTAGAATCAATGCTAGCGGAAGAACAGATAGCCATTAGCAGTTGTCACGTTAGCTAGCTATTTGGTTATGGTGACGTTGGTTACGAGACTACAGTGAACAGAACTAACATCCTCCCACCATTTGCACCGCTTGGTATGAAATACATCATTGTGATGAAATGACGAAGTTCAAATACAAAACGGCAGAAAATATGTTCAAAACAGTATAAAATATCGAAAACTTACTCTCGACTGTTTAAAACCCGGTAATCACCTGCAACATACCCGGAAACACATTATGCACGCATGACGGTCTGTGTTATTCGGTATCATTGGGACGTAGTTCACGTTTAAAATGGTTAGGATGAACGTCAGAATTGGGAATAGCTAGCTACTAAACCAACTTGTCGTAACTACTCCTGAATTGGTCTGGCATTGCCAAGCCTGAACTGAAATACCAGACTTGCTACATAACGTTCATGTTTTTATAATGTTGTCCTGTCCACAATATTTAATTAATGAACATATAATGTGGTCGTAGAGACGAGGGTCTACAACATGATACCATAAATATAACAATTATGTTTTAGTTATACAAATATTTGATTTGTTCACTGTGTATGTCTGCTACTAGCAGCGCTAGCTGTTTTCTAAGTAAAATATGTGTGACTATCTGACGTTATCTGATCATCGCTTCAGCTAGCTAGCTTTCTCCAGGTTAGTTCTAAATAGGACCACCAACAAGTAAGGGTAGTTAGTTAGCTAACTAGCTAGCTGCCTTCAATACTTGGTGGCTTTACTGATAGTGACAGACAAGATCGGGAGCTGATATTAAAAGCCACCAAGCATCGAGCTAACGTTAAATGCTAACGCTACCTATGTGTGTGTCTGTCTGTCAAGTTATACTGTACAAGGAAAACGGCTTGACATGCCAAGTTTTGACCATCAACCACTCTCTGCCATCAGGTGAGTATAAATGAATGATCAACCATTGTCTATATGGTGTATTTTTTGTCTATATGGTGTAGGTAGCTGGCTATAGGTGGTCATTCCCTCCACCCAATAAAGCCAGAGATGAAAGGAATTAAGATTGATCGTTAATTTGTTCAGTCATTCAATTATTCTCAATGGTAATTAGTGAGTATATCTGTAGAGAAATAGGTGGGCATGCTAAGCATGCCTGCTTATGGCCACCACTACACCTGCACAACTGGGTGAGATTGAAGCTGACAGTGTTGACAGTGACACTACACATATAGGCAGGCAGGCACAACACTTCTGCCATTCCCTGCCTAGCATGGTATGGCTCTGTATATACTAGAGCCTTCAAACTACACTTTGGACCTCCAAGCCAATTCCACTGCCTTTTTCCATTGATCCCCTCTAATCAGGGGCTGATTTTAGACCTGGGACACCAGTGCAATTAATTATGAGGTAGAACAGAACCAGCAGGCTCCAGACCTCATAGGGTAAGATTTGAGTACCCCTGTATTAGAGTATAATGACATATTTCACCTTTGTTTTTCTAGAGAGGGACAGGGGACGTGTGTAATTTGTGATAGTCAAAATGTACTTGTATTTGAGTCTGTGTGTAGATTCATAATTCTCCATAGACGCTGGATGCAGAATTACAGTCCCTTACAATCCCCCACATCCTACACATGTTCATTAGAGAAGGAAATCCCTAGACATGGAGCAGCTGCAGCAGCTAGACCACTCCCAACAGGTAACACACACACACAGGAATGGATGAGTATACATGGACACACATTGTCATAATTTCCACATAGAAAGGCTTAGTCTGCACCGAGAATCTTATGAGATTTGTGTATGTGTGAGGTAAGGAGGTGTGGGGTGGGTGGGGGCAGGCAGACTGTCGCACCTTCTGTCCTCTCTGAAGGGGTTAGTGTGTGAGGGATTTAGCCTGCTGATTCTGATGCTGCACCCTCTGAGGAAGAACATCCTGAAAAACATGACCTTTCTCTCCTTTCACTAGAACACATACATCTCAACCTCCACCTACAGTACCAGTCAACAGTTTGTACACACCTACTCATTCCAGGGTTTTTCTTTATTTTTACTATTTTCTACATTGTAGAATTATAGTGAAGAAGTCAAAACTATGAAATAACACATATGGAGTCATGTAGTAACCAAAAAAGTGTTAAACATATCTTTTTTATTTGAGATTCTTCAAAGTAGCCACCCTTTGCCTTGATGAGAGTTTTGCACACTATTTTAGCATGGATTTATTCTCAGATTTTGTCTCAACATGCTTCCAGTCCATAACATAGATAGATGAGTAGTTGTTCTCTATTAATCCATTGAGTTTGCTGACTACATATTTGAAATTATTCTTTAATTGAGTCTCCAACATGGGATGAATGCCATTATACACTAGGCAGTTTGGAACCTGGATGCTGATTGGCTGAAAGCTGTGGTATATCAGACAATAAACCATGGGTAGGATGCAAAAATACTTATTTACTCTTCTATTTATGTTGGTAACCAGTTTATAATAGCAATAAAGCACCTTGGGGGTTTGTTATATTTGGCCAATAGCACCGCTAAGGGCTGTATCCAGGCACTTCACTTCACGTCATGCCTAAGAACAGTCCTGAGCCATGGTATATTGGCCATATACCACACCCCCTCAGGCCTTATTTCTTATTTACTACGTATGCGATATATGTGTATTTTCAAAATGTTACATATTTGAAACAGTATGTTTAATTTTCATAGTCTCCCTCCCGTATGTAATAAAGTGCCTTCGGAAAGTATTTAGACCCCCTTGACTTTTTCCACATTTTCTTACGTTACAGCCTTATTCTAAAATGGATTAAATAAAAATAATTATTCAACAATCTACACACAACACACCATAATTCAAAACCAAAACAGTTTTTAAACCGTTTTTACAAGTGTATTAAAATTAAAGCAGATACCTTATTTACATAAGCATTCAGACCTTTGCTATGAGACTTGAAATTGAGCTCAGGTGCATCCTGTTTCAATTGGTCATCCTTGAGATGTTTCTACAACTTGATTGGAGTCCACCTGTGGTAAATCCAATTGATTGGACATGATTTGGAAAGGCACACACCTGTCTATATATGGTCCCACAGTTCACTGTGTATGTCTGAGCAAAAACCAAGCCATGAGGTCGAAGGAATTGTCCGTAGAGCTCCGAGACAGGATTGTTTCGAGGCACATATCTGGGGAAGGGTACCAACATTTTTTTGCAGCATTGAAGGTCCCTATGAACACTGGTCTCCATCATTCTTAAATGGAAAAAGTTTTGGAACCACCAAGACTATTACTAGACTATTACTGCCGCCCGGCTAAACTGAACAATCGGGGGAGAAGGGCCTTGGTCAGGGAGGTGACCAAGAACTTGATGGTCACTCTAATAGAGCTCTAGAAGGACAACTATCTCTACAGCACTCCACCAATCAGGCCTTTATGGTAGAGTGGCCAGACGGAAGCCACTCCTCAGTAAAAGGCACATGACAGCCTGCTTGGAGTTTGTGAAAAGGCACCTAAAGGGACTCTCAGACCATGAGAAACAATATTCTTTGGTGTGATGAAACCAAGATTGAACTCTTTGGCCTGAATACCAAGTGTCACGCCTGAAGGAAACCTGGCACCATCCCTACGGTGAAGCATGGTGGGGCAGCATCATGCTGTGGGGATGTTTTTCAGCGTCCGGGACTGGGAGACTAGTCAGGATCGAGGCAGAGATGAACGGAGCAAAGTACAGACAGATCCTTCATGAAAACTTGCTCCAGAGCGCTCAGGACCTCAGACTGGGCCGAAGGTTCACCTTCCAACAGGACAACGACCCTAAGCACACAGCCAAGACAACGCAGGAGTGGCTTCGGAACACGTCTCTGAATGTCCTTGAGTGGCCTAGCCAGAGTCCGGATTTGAACCCGATCTAACATCTCTGGGGAGACCTGAAAATAGCTCCCCATCTAACCTGACAGAGCTTGAGAGGATCTGCAGAGAAGAGTGGTAGAAACTCCCCAAATACCCAAGAAGATTTCAGGTTGGAATCGCTGCCAAAGTTGCTTCAACAAATTACTGAGTGAAGGGTCTGAATACTTATGTAAATGTGATATTTCAGTCTTTAAAATCATGTTTTTCCTTTGTCATTATGGGATATTGTGTGTAGATTGATGAGGGAAAAAAACAATTTAATCAATTTTAGAATAAGGCCTTAACCTAACAAAAGGTGGAAAAAGTCAAGGGGCTGAATACTTTCCTAAGGCACTGGATATATCTTAAGAAATATGAGATGGAACTAACCCAGTAATTACTTGTATTGGCAATCTATTTGAAGTAGCTATTCAATTAAAATCACGACCATTCAAATATTTTAAATTATCATAATTGACAATGGGTTATGATAATTTAAAAAACTCCAATCATTGCTTTATTTTAATCAGATCTGTGCATTTATAAAGTGCTTAGATGTGTCTTTCCTGCGAGACTATTTCTGACCTTTCATGAGATCCAAATGCAATCATAGTTATGTGGAATATCAATCACTGATTAGGGTCTAACCTAACTATTGCATGGGAGACATGTGCTTCTGTGTATGATGCGTGTTGCTACCAAACCGAAACAAAAAAAGTAAATACAATTTGCTTAACATTTTGAATGAATTTACTGCGTATTAACATATCACACAATTCACTGGTGACAATCTGTTTAGAAGAGGTTTAGAGATCGGAGTATCAAGCATATGTCAAGCATATTCTGCGTGATACCATAATGTACTGATGTCCCCGACTAAAAAAAAATCTTAGTCGACCAAATTTTAAAACATACGCAGTATTTTTCCATATATTGACACATACTATGTGGTTTATTTAAATCAACTATATTCCCTGAGCTTGTCTGATGCTTTAAGCACACTGTTTGATTAAATAATTAAGACACACAAATGACTAGATGGAGTCCGACTTTCAATTGATTTGATTGTGCCGGGATCAAACTTGCTGCACTAGTTAAAAAAAAAAGGAAAAAAAGACAACGACTATGTGACTAGCACCTGTTCTCGCTCTCTCTTCCCTGCTGCAGCATATAATTACATTACCCGACCTCCCCCAGTAAAACGTATCCCTTCCAAATAGTGCACAATAGGGCCTGACCTTAACATATTATATAATCACTTCAATAAATTGGTTATAACAAACTCTGAACACCGTAACACGTGACAGCAAAAATGGATGTAGAGGACATGACAAATAAACTCGAAATGGGGGAATGTTTACTGGTTGCTCAGGAGGAATACATTTGACTAGTGGAAAATACTGGAGATCAAGAATGTAAGGAGCAAGCTCTGCGTGCATATTATGTGTGCCAAACAGGTGCTGTATAGATTACAATATACTTTTTCTGACTGTTTGGAACAATGTTAACAACACTCAATAAATAAGCGTATAGGAGAGTCTGTTGTAATGTTGTTGTTTTTTGTTAAGCCTTTATTACAGCAAAGACTAAAAATAGTAGCATTCATCTGTGAATGCAATATCCGAAATGGAATGGTTTATTTATTGTTTAAGATAATTATTCAACACTTGCTTTATTTTATTTTAAAACTAAAATGCTTGTTTGCATTTCAAATCATGAATGACTCATATGCTCTGTGATGATATGAAAGAATGAATGATTGATACAGTAGCCCATATAAGTATTGAAATATAGGCCTAAGTAAGTTACGGTATTAAGACTAAACAGGATGCACTCCGACATGCTAACCAGACCGCTCACGTGTGTACGTGCCATCGCGCGCATGTTGATTTTGTCCTTCCACACCAGACGCGGTCAGGACATGCAGGTTGAAATATCAAAACAAACTCTGAACCAACTATATTAACTTGGGGACAGGTTGAAAAGCAAACATTTATGGCAACTTAGCTAGCTTGCTGTTGCTAGATAATTTGTCCTGGGATATAAACATTGAGTTATTTTACCTGAAATGCACAAGGTCCTCAACTCCAACAATGAATCCACAGTTAAAAAGGTAAACCCAAATTCGTTTCTAGTAATATCTCCTCCTTCAAGGCCTCCTCTTCTTCAGACTTTATATGGCGGTTGGCAACCAAGTTGAAGGTGCATTACCACTACCGACTGAACTGGAGTGTGGACCTCAGTTCATCTTTCAATCACCCATGTGGGTGGGTATATGCTCCTAAAAACCAATGAGGAGATAGATGGGAGAGGCAGGACTTGCAGCGCGTCAAGGGTCACCAATCGAACAAAGTTCTATTTTAACACCTGGCTATGCATACGCTCGTTGACGCGCACGAGCAGTATGGGTGCAATGATTAAATAATGTGTGTACATTTATTTTGCAACACAAGAGGTGTGGCCAACATGTTAGGCCTACAGCTTAATGGTAGTTATATAATGCTGCTATACTAAGCCTACTAATGATAATGACATTACTTATGATCATAGATTGTGGGGGCAGCTTTTGACAGTATTGATCATAGTCTGCCGCTGGAAAAACATATGTGTTATGGCTTTAAACCCTCTGCTATTGTGGATAAAGAGTTACCTGTCTAACAGAACAAAAGAGGGTTTGAGTAAAGCCAGTGTGTCAATCAATGTATGTGGATGATTCAACATTATACACCTCAGCTACTACAGCGACTGAAATGACTACAACTCTTAAAGAGCTGCAGTTAGTTTCAGAGTGGGTGGCAAGGAATTAGTTAGTCCTAAATATTTCAAAAACTCAAATCATTGTATTTGGTACAAATCATTCAGTTAACCTGAAACCTCAACTAAATCTTGTAATGAATGTGGAAATTGAGCAAGTTGAGGTAACTAAACTGCTTGGAGTAACCCTGGATTGTAAACTGTCATAGTCAAAACATATTGTTACAACAGTAGCTAAGGTGGGGAGAGGTCTGTCCATAATAAAGCGATGCTCTGCCTAAACAGCACTATCAACAAAGCAGGTTCTATGGGTCCTAGTTTTGTCACACCTGGACTACTGTTCAGTTGTGTGGTCAGGTGAGGGACTTAGGAAAATTGCAATTGGCTCAGAACAGGGCAGCAAGGCTGGCCTTTGGATGTACACAGAGAGCTAACAATAATATGCATGTCAATCTCTGCTGGCTCAAAGTGGAGGAGAGATTGACTTCATCACTACTTGTATTTGTGAAATACACTGTGAATGCACTGTGCTGTCTGTTTGAACTACTGGCACACAGCTCGGACACCCATGCATACCCCACAAGACATGCCACCAGAGGTCTCTTCAGAGTCCCCAAGTCCAGAACAGACTATGAGAGGCTTAAAGTACTGCATAGACCCCTGACTACATGGAACTCTATTCCACATCAAGCAACTCATGCAAGCAGTAAAATTTGATTTAAAAAACACCTTACGGAACAGCGTTATATTATTTGACAATTTGGAAGTGTTAACACAAATTATAATACCAGAGGCTGAAAAGTGTAAAGCCTTTATTACAGCAAAGCAAAGATTAAAAACAGTTGAATTTGTCAAATTGTTTACTTGACATGTAATTGTGAGGCTTGGTGCTCACTGAATCAGTAGGCTATTAAACACTCAAACAGGCAACAGAAGCAGGATCTGTTTTATTTTTGTAGATATATGAAGCCAGGCATATTCAACAGTTAAGACTGTTGAGCAGATCTAATTAAGTTGGGGTTCCCTTTCCCCTCACTTTTCTTCGACAATAAGCCAAGGGCTGTTCTCATCTCATTCTGCTGCTGCCTCCACTGTATTTTTCTCAACACCAGTATGCTGGTTGACTGCTATTATGCACATAGCAACATGGTCTAGGAAAAGGTGCCAATTCAAGAGCACACTGACATTTTTCTGAACCGTGAACAGCGCCACTATTCAACACTAGAGAAAGCGCATTTGTTTAATATTATAATTGCTATTAGCGTTGCACCATTGTTCTTATGTAATATAACCGAATATAATTTCAGTAGCACATTTCATGGACTGTGCCATCCCCACGTCCTCCACAATGGAGCAGTCCACTCAGACGTGTACAAGACACCGGTCTGATTCGTGCCCCATGAAATTATTTTTTTGCTACTGCTCGACTAATTCAATCTACCAAACAAACAATTGACCAGTCAACTAAATGGGGTCAGCTATACCATAATGTGAGTGCATGCACACACACAGATTCTACAGCGCAGATGGCTTGACCAAGGTTTTTCCATTTGCAGGAGAGCTTGATCACAGTCTTTATTTTTGGACTATAATTAGCAAGATACCAGAAGTGACAAGACCTCAATAGTGCTGGACACAAGGAAAATATTCATTTACCATTCAAATATTCAGTTTTTCAACATCAGCAAAGGTCTTAAAATCCAAAGTCTCTGCAAAAAGATACTATAAATCTCTAACAAAGATGTACGAAAATGCCACTCAGAAATAACATGAAGATGCAGCCGGCTATCTGTCCTTGTTGCAACGGAGATCCGTTGTCAGGGGGTCGTGCTGAATGGTTTGGTGCAGCATGAGAGCAAGTAGACCTGCCCTGTTGGTCATAGCAGTCCTGACGTTGCGCTCCTGCTCAAAGAGCTCATCCAGCTTGTACCACTGTTTACAAAGACATTTTGGGAGAAAAGCAAGGAGTAAGGATTAAAATAGCAAAAGTCTGAAATCAACTGTGTACTCGGTCCTTTACAATTCCCTTTCATAGATCATATGAACTACCATTTATGAAGGTCAATAATGTTTGTTATAACCAGGGTCTTAGTCAATTGATTTTCATGTTAGCTAAAATCATGAACGGGAATTCTGGTATCTTTCTGATTCGAATCTACAGGAATGCCAATGGAATTCACCTCAACCCTGGAGAAGTGGCCCAAAATAATCGATGGATGTGGTGCATTCCACTACTAACCACTCTGACACGCTCCAGGTCCACCTCAGCTCTCCTGAGCTTCTCCCAGTTGTAGTGCTTATTACATTTGCGTTTAGAAACCCTGCAGTATTCGCCTGTTGCCTCAAACACATTACGAACCAGAGGACAGCCGCACACCTCATCCCCTGGGACCTAACCACAACACAAGAGAAGGGCAAGCGAAGCCAAGATTATACATCATAAGTCAAACAGCAGGACAATTAGTGTGCTTTATGGCAAAGTTTTTGGGCATTTGACTCGCCAATCATCACTGACCTTTGGGTCCCTGGAATGTTCTGGGCACAAAACCTGAAGCCTCTTGCAGTAGGTCTTGCTCTGGGGGTTGTACACATCGCAGAAGAGTCTTGTTGCTCTGAGAACAAAAAGTATACAGACTACTGTGGTGAAACAATATGGAAACAGAAAAGCAAGCAACAATTGATCACTTCCAGCAAACCCATTCAAAGTGCTAAACTCTTACCCTTCTATCTTTGTTGGGTACATTGAACCGAAAGATGTCTGGCTCTCATACTGTCAATGCAAAAGAGAGAGAAAACAAGAATGTTATACTGTGTCCTTTAGGAAGGAGTAAATATCTGCAACTTATATTCGTATTGCTAGTACTCTATATTAAGTTTAATTCTGTACATTTCATCCTCTCCCATATAGGATGTTGCAGACACTTATCAGCTACTGCACTCTGGATGTATACCACAAACTCACAACCAAGATCAGAGACGCTAAATAGGAAATCTCCAGTTTACCGCGTGCAAGAAAATGGCTGCAGTCTGAAACCCTGTGGCACTACGCTAACTGAGTTAGAGGGAAGGTGTTGAAGGATACGCGAAATAATTTTTGGGGTTGATTGATAGGCTGGATAAAAAGAATGTTGGCTCAACATTGACAGGCTCACCTTAGCATAGCATCTCTCCATATGTCGCAGTGCCACCTTTGGGTTGATAGGGTGACTGCAGGACACACAGAAAATCATCAGGTCTGTTTCTTCATTGTCCCCTTCATTCGTCTGAAACGAGAACCAAAAGAAAGACACGTCAAACCAATGTTTCACCCAGGAGGCCGCTGAAAGATTTGAGCGCAGGCTTGGAACGGCAAAACATTTCTCTAGTCGAAGAGCTCTGACCCCACTGGATAAATACCGCAGTGGCCAATAAAAAAATACTGAAGTGACTCACCTCCTCATCCTGCTGGACTACCTGCTGCTTGGCCTTAGCAATGATTCCCTCCAGCTCGTGGAAGCGTTTCTCCATGTCAGTGAGACGCATGCGTGCATTCTGCTGATCCCGTCGGATCCGCTCCAGTTGCTTCTTGCCCTGCTCCTCAGCGATGCAGGGGCTCTGCTGCCACTGCTGGATACGTTGAGGGAGTATCTCATAGAGCCGGCTAGAGACAAAATTTATTTTACATTTGATTGATTTTCTTACAGTTGCATGTGTGTGTGTTTGTGTGCTTACTTGGTAGCCAGCTTCATGCCACATTCTTCTGAGCAGTATTTTGAGTTGGCTCGTGCAGCTTCCACACAGCTGGGCCCGAGGCACTGTCGCTGCCCTCCTCCATCCCTGGCATCGCCCCTATCACTGTGCCTGACTTTGTCCTTGTGCTTCTGTTTCTGTTTGTGCCGCCGTGACTCTTTCTGATGTGCATCAACAAAAACAAATCGCAATGCACACATGTAAAATCACTGTACTTTGATGTATTTTGTCACAACAGTAATATTCCCATGATGCAATAAAAAAAAGTTAAAAGCTTCAAATATTTGGTAGATGTGGACTGCAACTGCATGGATAAAAATTAACAGTAATCATTGTGTGCCTGCCAGATGTAAAAGTAAAGTTTGCTTACTTTCTTGTCAAATTTATTTTCCCGTCTCTTCACATGCTTGACCTTCACAGCTTTCTTTCGCAGGACAGGGCTGAATGGAGGCCCGTCATCCTCATCACTGAGCCATGGCTGGGTTGAACAGAAACAATAAGATAAACATTCAAAATACTTGAAAAAGTGCTATTCAAGCTAAAGAACAAGTGGATATGGGAGTGTAAGATCAACAGTAGGACAATAATAAGGATCTGTATTTTGAATTTATTTCAAATAGTTATTGATAGAATCTTCAGCCATATTTCTCATCTACTGCAATACCATGTTGTCGTCATATCCCGCTGCCTTGTACTTTTCATAGAGTTCTGCCTCACTATCGTAGTCGTCTGAATATCGTCTTCTCCGGTGGTAGGAATTATCCCGCCTTTCACGCAAATTAAACTCTTCATCCTTCACACGCAACATTTTCTGCAGAGAATAAGCAGCATTGTGTCACAGTTTGCAAGACTACACCCTTCAAAAGATGTAAGCAAAAAAAAGTGATGGCTTAGTCTCATTAGGAACTCACCCTGGCTCGGACGTCACACTGCCTAAATCGACACTTCTGTCTTATTTTGTTGGGACCCCCAAATTTCTTCATGTCCTTGCAGAAGTCGCATGTGGCGCAGTCCTCAGTCCTCAAGCAGGGCTCGCACTCTCCACACATACGAGCAGAGCGCTTAACCTGAGACAAACAAGAGACAAAGATATGTTTGCCAACAGAATAGTTCCAAAGACACACAATTTTAGATATACATTGAAGGAAAATGGGGACATAACATTTAGATGTAAAATAACGAACCTTTGATCCACGGCGCCTTTCAGATTTATAATCTGGAGTGCTGTTTTGTCTTTCAAATTTTCTCTCTGGCTCTCTCTGGCCCTCTGCCTCCTTTTCACGGCTCTTCTTTGGACGGTATTTTATCTCCAATGATGGGTTTTTGTCTAATCAAAAGCAACAGACATCATGTAAGGTTAGTAAGCACATGTGACTGATACCCATGTGGATGATAGTGAATGGGAAACAAAAACCTCACCTCGGCATCGCAGGCAGTACCACTGCCTGATAGCTTTGGCCATCTTCTCTGTGAGATTGATGCAGTTACCATGAAACCACTCATTACAGTTGTCACAACCACTACAAGAAAAACACAGATATGAGCCCCATGAAATTAAGGTTATGTAACATTTCAAGGTCATGTTATGATTACTTGTGTTGAAGGTGTTGCTGTTATGATCATCTGATAAAACTCACATCATGAAGCAATTGATGTCAGGTTTTCGACAAATGCAGTACACTGGTGCATTCTCGCCCTCCATACTGCTCTCAAGCCCTGGTGCGGGCTCAAAGTCTGACACTTCACTGTCCTGGAAGATAATCATCATCTAGCCAATCAGACAACCTACAGCGCCATAACGAATATTGCTTGTATTGGAGGTCGATCCGAGGATCCATTGAAAGCATAGCAGTTTTATTTTCAACCATCCTTTACTTGTCGATACTTTTTTCATTCTCGATTTGTTAGGCACTGTCTTAGACATATGTTTCCATTTGCAGATGGAACTCATAACCAGAGAATATTCATTAAAATATTAAATCCACTTTTTGCACGGAGTTCCCTCAGCATTTTAGCTGTCGGATATCTCGCATACAACCCAAACACAGATGTACACACATGCAACAAGCCATTTCTAACTCGATACAAAATAGTGGATTTAATATTCTCTAGCTTTTGGAGTTACCCATGGAACTGGACACGCCAGTGTAAGTATAGCCAAATAAAGGTTGGTTGAAAATAAATGTACCATGATTTCAATGGACTGTAGGCTCGATCTCCAGAGTACAAGCTAGTTACAGTACTTCGGTAACGTTATGCGGCTGGAGGTTCGATCTGATCGGCTAATCATCATTATTATTATTATAATTATATATATATATAATATAATTATTATTATGTCGAAAACAACTAATCGGATGGCAAACATTAATATCTAAAGTTATTATACTACGGTCTATTCTACGTCGAGTCGGACATACTAGTCTGCCCAAACTATACAATCTATTGTTGGTTTAAAAAAAAATGATTTCGCATTCCAGATGGCAACTTCGCTAGCTATATCTCGCTATTCCAGATGGCTACTTCGCTAGCTATACCCTGAGACATAAAACAGATAGCGAATGCTTAACTAACAAACGGTAACAAGCTAAAAGTCTGAAAAGAGTCGGCAAGCTGTTGCATTTCCATTGCGACTGGCTAGCTACCGTTAGCTTGCTAAAAGTGTTGGCTAGCATTAGCCGGTTTAGCAAATGCGAAGACACTAATCTAGACAATTGCTATGTTAGGCAACTAACCATGAAATTCACACAAACCAAAACGCATGTATTTGCATTAATTTAGCTAACTAACGGTACCATTTGTGATGTATTTGCAATCCTCGATCAAACTTCAACGATAGTACCTAGCTAAATAACTGCTCAGGGTCGCAATCTGTGTTGACGACGCCGGAAATCAAATAATCGGCTGAACTCGGATGTTGGACCAAACATTCTTCTTCTTTAAAGATGTATTCTATGCTATCATGGCGGTCCACAAGCAATCGTTTAATTGCATGCCGCCACCTACTGTGTTGGAATGTACGATTACTAATGATCTGCCCAATTCTGTACGACCATGAAAATAACAAAACAAATAAATCCCCCGAGTCGTATTGGTAACCTTACCAATAAAAGCTATGAAGTCAACTTTATTAATTACCAAAGCGTCCTTTGACACCACACATTCATGAGCGCAAAATTCCTGAAGAGGCCTCGAAACCATGCCAGGGCCAGCAGAAACACCAGCCCCGACATTAGGTCCACTTACTACTAGAGCAGCCATAGCAGCGCCATCATTCCACACTGTAGTTCCACCAATCTGTTTTACAGCCTCTGTATTGATACATCATGACTAATTTTATATATCTGAGCCTCTCTTGCCTCTCTCTGCACCTGGCATCCACCAAATGCAGTTTGGTGGATGTTCCCTCCCACAATTACAACACTTAAACTTCACATTGCTCCCTCATTCACAGTAATCATGTGCTCCTGCACACTTGGCACGACTTTTCCTTCCTTTAAATTGAACAGCTACACATCCCTTTCTTGGGCATTTTAAACACTGCAGTGCATATGGGACAAATTCTCAAACATTGAGACTAAGGATTCCTATCTGTAATTCCCCAGGCATAACCTTCTCAAACCTCAGCAGCATTGAGGCTTTAACTTTGACCTTCTTTCCTGCTGATCAACCTTTTGACCTCCATCACTCTTCCTCCCTTCACATTTTCTTTAATATCATCTATAGGCATAGATATTAGGACCCCAGTGATGACTCCCCTCAACCTAGCATAAGCACCAGGGACATGGCTTTTAATCTTTTTCCCATTAAGCGTTTTCCATTTTCAGAATCTTCTCTTGCTGAGCCTGGCTAACAATTAACCATTTCCAATGAACCAAGCTAATTTCTACTTCACCTACCTCTTTCTCTAGGGCATTAGTTATTTAGATAGGGTGTAAGTAAGCCCTGTGGTTTTATCAAACACTATCACCACTTTCCACTCCAACACATCATTACTATTGCTTCCTACCATGGCCCTCTTTATGATTTCTTTACTAGACGTCCCATTGCTTTCTGTATCATGATCTCTCTTCTTCCTATGTCTTTCCACTACCTACCATTCCGGTCCTTGACCATCATCTCCCCGCTCCATATAATCAGAATTGACACCCATATTGTTCGCAGTCCAGCACAGCTGTTGCTTCACCAACTTTTTCTCAATATCCACCATTTCGTCCGCACTACTTGCAGCTCCAATAGTCACCAGCAGTCACCTCCTTTCCCAACCCCCGTGCACACTTCGGAATTTTTCTAGCACCAGCCCCAGGAATCCATAAAGCATTTTTACCAAAAGCAATCACTTCTCATGTGAAAACATAGGATATTACTACACGTAAATAAACATAAAATAACATTAAAAGTGAAAAAAGAAAAACAATCCCAAGAATTTACTTTCAAAAGTTCAAGTACATAAAATAAAGGCCAGGGATTACAGTTTTACAAACCTATGATAGAGTTGTAAGAATACAGATTTTTTTTTGTTATTGGCTAATTCTAGAGGAGAGTTGATATAAAGTCACTATTTTTAACTTAATATGAATTTTCTTTGTTCTTTCTTTGTTGATCCTTTTACATACAGTCCATTATGTACAATTGCACTAAGTATGTGAATAATGCAAGATTTTAAATCCCAGCAATCTTTAAAATGACATTCAGGAGCAAAAGGTTATCAACAGTTGTTTTTAATTCATAAACAAAAGATTCATTGGAATATACAATTTGAGTGGAATATCACTAATAACAATAAATAACATTGTAATATAACATTTCATAACAATAACAGTGTAACATTGATGTGGATACTATCTTATGCTCTGCTATTGCATTATTGTAATTTGTACATACAGTGCATTCGGAAAGTAGTCAGACCTCTTGACATTTTGTTACGTTACAGCCTTATTCTAAAATGGATCAAATATACTTTTTCCTCATCAATCTACACACAATACCCCATAATGACGAAGCAAAAAACGTTTAGATATTTTAGCAAATCTATAAAATAAAAAAAACTTAAATATCACATTTACATAAGTATTCAGACACATTACTCAGTACTTTGTTGAAGTACATTTGGCAGCGATTACAGCCTCGAGTCTCCTTGGGTATGATGCTACAAGCTTGGCACACCTGTATTTTGGGAGTTTCTTACATTCTTTTCTGCAGATCCTTTAAAGCTCTGTCAGGTTGGATGGGAAGCCTCGCTGCACAGCTTTTCTCAGGTCTCTCCAGAGATGTTCGATCGGGTTCAAGTCCGGGGCTCTGGCTGGGCCACTCGAGGACATTCAGAGACTTGTCCCGAAGCCACTCCTGTATAATCTTGGCTGTGTGCTTAGGGTCATTGTCCTGTTGGAAGGTGAACCTTCGTGTCAGTCTGAGGTCCTGAGCGTTCTGGAGCAGGTTTTCTTTGAGGATCTGTCTGTACTTTGCTCCGTTCATCTTTCCCTCGATCCTGACATGCCACCACCATGCTTCACCATAGGGACCGTGACAGGTTCTCCAGACGTGACGCTTGGGATTCAGGCCAAAGAGTTCAATCTTGGTTTCTTCAGGCCAGAGAATCTTTTGGTCTGAGATTCTTTAGGTGCCTTTTGGCAAACTCCAAGCGAGCTGTGGCTTCCATCTGGCCTCTCTACCATAAAGGCCTGATTGGTGGAGAGCTGCAGAGATGGTTGTCCTTTGAAAGGTTCTCCCATCTTTTTCTATTTAATTTTTATTTAACCTTTATTTAACCAGGTAGGCCAGTTGAGAACAAGTTCTCATTTACAACTGCGACCTGGCCAAGATAAAGCAAAGCAGTGCGACAAAAACAACAGAGTTACACAAACAAACGTACAGTCAATAACACAATAGGAAAATCTATGTATAGTGTGTGCATAGATTTTCACAGAGGAACTCCAGAGCTCTGTCAGAGTGACCATCAGGTTCTTGGTCACCTCCCTGACCAAGGTCCTTCTCCCCCGATTACTCAGTTTAGCTGGGCGGCCAGCTCTAGGAAGAGTTACTTACTTCTTCCATGTAATAATGATGGAGGCCACTGTGTTCTTTGGGACTTTCAATGCTGTACAAATGTTCGGTACCCTTCCCCAGATTTGTGCCTCGACAATTCCTTCGACTTCATGACTTGGTTTTTGCTCTGACATGCACTGTGAACTGTGGGAACTTATATAGACAGGTGTGTGCCTTTCCAAATCAGGTCCAATCAATTGAATGTACCACAGGTGGACTCCAATCAAGTTGTAGAAACATCTCAAGGATGATCAATGGAAACAGGATGCACCTGAGCTCAATTTTGAGGCTCATAACAAAGAGTCTAAATACTTATGTAAATAAGGTATTTCTGTTTTTATTTTGAATAAATTTCCAGAAAACGTATAAAAACCTGTTTGCGCTTTGTCATTATGGGGTATTGTGTGTAGATTGATGAGGAAACAATTTATTTAATCAATTTTAGAATAAGGCTGTAACATAACAAAGAATAAGGGGTCTGAATAACTCACCCTGGCTAATAATTTACATGAATAACAATGCATTGGTTTGGGCACAAAGGCTCTCACAGGGAATCTCATATAACCCAATTACACGTGAGAAGGGAAAAAACAATAGAATGGATGGAGTGGGCTTTCTTCTTCTTCTTCTTTGGGATTGAGTTGGCGGATCGCATCCAAATATCAAGGTGCATACACCGCCACGTGAAATAGAGCCCTAGACCCCACTTCCCTCCCCCACAAACCCCAACACCATCTAGCCTCTCCAACCCTTTCACACAATCTCTCCCTATCTACGTCATACAATTCACTAGATATCAACACATGCTCCACCATTTCCTCCACTAAACACTCATCACACAGACCTGTTTCATGTCTCCCTTTCATCCCCAACGACATTCAAACATTTATAAACTCAAACTGTAGTATACTCCACACAACTTCCTCTCTCCTACGTCCAATATTCCCCACCTTTTCCTTCACTGACCTATGCACGTGATAAAATTGCCTCCCCTTACAACTAGCATCCCACTTCCTTTGCCAAAAATCAAGCCTTTTTGCCCGGATCAGGGACTTAACTTCCCTGCGGCCCAGCGGGACTTGAAAATCTACCCCTTCTCTCCTCATAGCATTTATAGCCCCCACATCAGCCTTCTCATTACCCTCCACACCCACATGGGCGGGAACCCAACAAAAGCTGACCACCATCCTCTCCAATCCCATGAACAGCACCATCATCTCCACAAGCAAATCTCCCCTATCAACCTGCCTGACTTCACACTACTCAACACTGCAGCTGAATCAGAGCAGATCACCACTCTGAGTGGTTTCACCTCCTCCACCCATCTCAAACTTATAATAATGGCCATCAACTCTGCTGCATACACTGACACATAATCAGTTAACCGCTTCTATACTCTAACATTGAAATCTGTGATATTTACCCCTGCCCCCATCCTTCCATTGATTGGATCCAATCTGTATATATATTTAAAAACGAATAAAACCAAGTATCTATATATCTCTCCACACACCGTCTCACGTCCTCACCCCATTCTCTCCTGCCCTCAATCATGTCCACATCTACACTTGGTTTTGAAAATAGCCACGGAGGAAGGTTCCTCAATGCAATTGCCAGCCCTTTCTCTCTGTCCCCCAGTACATATTCTACCACTTTCTGCCTGATTGTCCACCCGTATGCGCTCTGCTTACCCTCTCCTCGTTCCCAGCATTCCCCAGTTGCCGTGACTGCAGGATATCTTGGTTGGCGTCTATCATCAAGACGTCACTAAATGGGGTGCATTCCAAATATGAAACGTTTCACCTTGTTGACTTGGTTAGATTTAAGATAACAGCAATACATCCCACATAGTTATTGTTTCTGAATCGAGTATCCAGACATATTAGTCTCTAATCTCACCTCAACTCATCTCTCATTTTATCTCATCAGTCAAGAACACCCCCATCTCTTTTCTCTATCTCTCTCTCTCTCTCTCTCTCTCTCCCCACCACACACACACACACACACACACACACACACACACACACACACACACACACACACACACACACACACACACACACACACACACACACACACACACACAAACACAGACATAAGGGAGGGGAGCATGAGGGGGAGGGGATAGGTAGTCCACAATGTTGTTTAGGTTGTTAGTACAGTAGGCTATATCCACTTTCAACTACAATGCCAGAGAGCTTCTCTCCAAGCTCAAGCTTCTAATGTAAGTACATTTAGTTTATTACATAATATGTAATTATGGTGGCTACATTGCAAAGTTTTTATTTATCTATTAGTACAATTAATTGTATGTATGATACTGTGCATGATACTGTGTGTGATACTGCTGTCCTGTACAAATTAATTACTCTCAATCAATTTAGAAATAGATTCACAATAAGTAAAACATATTTGCTATGCATTTGATCAAACCCATACCATTTTCAATATTTAATTTAATATAATTTGACATTATGTGTCTTGAGAAACATGAACATTGAATTGCTTCTGAATGTGATGTGGATTCTACACTCGTTCCTTGTAGTCAAAGCAAAAACAAGTATTTTGTATATTCATTTTTTAAGTATGTTTAAAATACGTGATATGCATGGGTTAAGTTTGCAGGCTGATCAGGCCCATATATCCTGGGCCTGCTGGTCAAGACTGGTACCTCAAAGGGACTCCTGGCCAGTGAAGGGGGTTGTGCAGATGTATAGGTCAATTCCTATAATTACAAACCTCTCAAAACCCTTGCTGAAAATGGTGTGCTCCTGTACTTTCATTAGGATGTTAACATTTCCTCACCCCGGCCAGTATCCAGATGTCTTTTCCAAAATAGAGATTAATAATAGATTAATAACCATGCTATTTCTTGCATATCTGTACATTTCCCCCAGGTCCTGATTTTAAGTGAAAGTACTTAAAACTGCTGACTGAACCCATTTAGTGAATGGCTGAAATATCCTTTGTCTCTTTGTTGCCTTTTAGATTTCAAATTGATTGTGCTGCTTTGGAGACACCGAATGTTTCTTAACTGATGCCATGGATGGGAACTGGGAGTCTGGAGAGGTGAATTCAGAGAGATCACAGTCCTGCTATGTAATACACAATCTAAGTGCACAAAATGCTTCCAATGGATCGACAGTGGACCACACAGGTACTTCATGTGCTTCAGACAGCTAGTCTTTCAAAGTGAATGTTCAACATTATCTGGGGGATGCTATGTATTCTCATAGCTATGTGTTATGTTTTCTTCCCCTCACCCAGGAAACTAATATTGCACGTTGTAACATGGTATTTTCTTCCAAATTACAGCATCTTTGACAGAGGACAGCACTTTCACCATGAGGACAGTCAACCATCTTTGACTGATGTTTCTGCCAATGAGAGTTCCTGCCTGCTACCTATTCATTCTACATTACTGACAACAAGATTAGGTATCACGTTGAATGAAGATTGAAGCAATCTGTACACAAGAATGTTGTACAAGATGACATTGCATTAGCTGAAAGTGTAACCACTTATTTATCAATCTAATTTCATATCATATTCAGAACCTCCAATTGATGAGAATTCTGAATTTCACCACCAGAACATCCATAGTACCTTACTAACGGACAAGACAAATGAAGCACAACAATGGTCTGTGGCAAAAGAACAACCACAGCCCATTTCCCCACAGTTGACCACCTCAAAGCATTGCCCATCATACCAAATGAGACCGCCACCCACTTCAATAAGGAAGAGCAGCTACAAAACCTCTGCTGTCCAGATTAACCAAGTGGATGGAGATGGTGAGAGCCTTTTCTGAACGTGAAGAAACAAATTACTTCCAGATTTAAATGTAGTTTTGCATTTATAGTTTTGTACTTTCCTCTTTACAAATGCCTTCCAATCCATGTTTCCCTGCTTCCTGTCTTTTCACATCCTTAGACCTGTGTGCCTCCATTCTCTTGGCATGTCTTTTCTCTCAGCCTTGGGACTGTTTACTGGCCACGGGGAAAGGATGCCATGCCTGTGCCTCATCCCTGTGTTCCTCCCTTTGCTCCAGTGTGCTGCTGTCAGCCTGATTCCCTGGAACCTTTGCTGGACATGACCCATCACTGTGCCTGCTGTGGGTGTCTGGATGCCCACTGCTGCCCGTGTGTTGTTTCAGGTTTTGAGTGCTGTGTCTGTGATATCTGCATGCAAGCCACAGAGTGTGTGGATCTAGGCATGGAGATCTTACAAATGCTCTTCCACTAACCTGGTTAGTGTCAAACGATTATGAACACTGTCAAGAGTCAGAGATTGTAGAGATGGTGTAGGGCCAAACTCAAAGGACAGAAATGAATCTGCTGTAATGACATTTAATTTAGATCTTGGGGGAACTGACAAAGTCTACTTGGTTCTTTGCATTTCTAATTCTGCACTGGCAACATGTTTTTCTAACCAATGACTCAAGGTGGACCACAAGGTGAAAGAGAGCTAACCACATACAGACAACTCGGTGATACTTTATTGCTGATAGGGAGTGAGACTGTTGAAAGAGAGGGTACCACTGCACTCTAAGTATAGTTAATTGAGAGTAGTGATTAACTAAACCATAAATCTGCTCATATACAAATGTACATTTACTTCAGAGCAAAGTGGTGAGTGAGGTGGGGGTGTGGTAAATTATCTGGAGTTCTTGGCAGCAAGGAAGGCATCAGCATTTGAAAGGACAAGCAAAAATAAAATGTTAATAGAAGGATGGTAATATTATGGACAATCGACTGTATGAATTCTACTCATGTAAAATATTGTCAGGATAGGGCACATTTACAGTATGGTTTGATATTCAGAAGTTTACATTTACAGAATTTACATACAATTTGTGTTGCTATCCTTGATATTCAAGAAAAAAATATTTATAATGGAATAAAAGCCATTAAGTCATTCAAATGAATCAACAGAAACACTCTCTCTGGACAATTGCACTCATGTATTGAATATGTATATTTTTAGGTGATTACACTGTACACTCCCCACCTTAATTTTATTACAGTAGTTGGGGGGAAATGAAGCTTTAAGCCTCCTAGCTCTGTCATGCAATCTGCGAAAATCCAGTACAAAGCTCCTGCAAAGCTAGGAGGAACCACAACACTACCATATTGCTTTTACCCATTGAATACATTCCAAATCCAAGGGCCAGTCTGAGAAAGCAGAGGGTATGCAAGAAAAGCATATTTGGAACAATGAAGCCCAACCATAGAGACACAATGCACTCTGAAAACCCTTTTTCCATTGTGAAATATCGTGATTAAATAGACCAAGCATGAAACTGTAATTGCATCACTGCAGTGAAAAGCATTCAACATAGGGAAATGTTTTTTCCTGATTTTTATTTAGTTTAAAATAAACAAACACACCAGACAATAGTGTAGATTTAGACAGGTTACTTATCTGAGCATAGAAAAAGCTAGTAATTCAATACACATTCAAATATAAAAGTGTCCAACAACAATATATTCCCTTTAAGGCTGTTAGAGGTTTGCATTCCAGTAAAAGCAGAACCATAACTGAAAATCAGAACAAAAATATATATTTTTTCTAAATGATTCAAATTATAGGATCTCATATCAAACCACAGCTACATTCAAGTCACAGACAATGAATGAAAAAATTAAATTGTGTGTCAAATCGCCAGTTGGCAACCCATCTTTTAAGGGATTAATTGACACAAACAAACACTACAACTTGCATTAGAAACAGATAATCAGACAGATATTGCATTGTTTGTCTCAAACATTTTCATCTCCAGAAAAAAAAGCCTGCGTTAGGAGAGTACACTGCAGGGATCTTCCTTGACATGGAGGAAAGGCACAATTGTTTCAAGAATGACAAGCATCTGGGAAGCATCAATGGCAATAGATAAAACAGACATGGAAACAAATTCCTAAACATATACAGGTAATGAATGTACTTTTCTTTGAAAAACTTGTCAATACAAATTAAAGAAAGAGTATGAAGGCTAGAGGAGTGATAACCATATACAGATTTCAGTCTCTGGGAAAAACATGGGGAATGTTAGACAGTCCCATGACCATACACATTTTCAGATTAGAGGACTAAGGAAAAGGTAGTGGAAGTAGCGGCAGGGTAGCCTAGTGGTTAGAGCGTTGGACTAGTAACTTAAAGGTTCAAGTTCAAATCTGAACAGGCACTGTTCTTAGGCCGTCATTGAAAATAAGAATTTGTTCTTAACTGACTTGCCTAGTTAAATAAAGGTAAAAAAATAAAACATGTAAAAAAAGAGTTAGAGGCCAAGTCTATGTGACTTGGCCTTGGAAACCAGCTATATAAATCTTATTCAACATTATCATATCATCACAAATGACCATCTCAGAAATAGATTACTGCACACAACCCAGTACATGTTTTTGCAACACAAACACACATGTAGCATGCAGTGTTTCAGAGATTAACATACGTTAAAGCTATACGTCCATTTACTATATAACAATATATAACACACCCATATTATGACTTAAATATATTACCATTCTGTGAAAGGTGACCTGCTTTGGCTAACTAGCTGCAGTAGCTTTTGTTTTACTTCTCTCCTTCTCTTGGTCATTGTTAGTTGAGTTACTGGCCAGCTGTACAACCATTCAACAGACAAAAGCGTTAAAAGTAAATGCATAGACAACAGAAAAAGTCACAACAACATGTTTTGAAAGTAAATGAAAGATACAGTAAATCTAGATTTTTTTTTTTTTTACAGGTTATCAAATATGTTTTTTTAGACAAACCTTCTGAGATGTGTAAAAATAGACAGACTTTAAGCTAACAAATCCTGATTCAAGTCAGTTAAAAAATATCTCAATTCAATAGCACACCCGTTATGTAGTTCATGCCAGTTTCACTAAATAGATACAAGAACCTCATTGCTCTCACAAAAGTTGCAAAGTGCACAAAGTATACGCTCTATAAGGACCAATAACGTACTTGATTAAACCACCACTATTTCCTCTTTAATTTCTCTACAGGGAACTCTTGGTTGAGTTGAGGCTTGCAAGAAACAGAACAAAAATCAATGTCCATAGTCCATATCCAAAAACTAATTTTACTATTTTCTATTTGAAAATGATTGCATTACTATTGATTCATGTACCGAAAAGCTTTTTTCTTTTTCTAAGATCAGGGACCGATATTAACTTGGTAAGAGAGGAAAGGATTGTCATTTATTTTGTACTGATGCATGATTCAGATCAAAGTCCTGTTTAGTTAAACGATTGGCTGTTTGTTTTAAAGCAGAGTCCAGTGCCATTTGCAGTGTTTTAACTGGGGGCTCTTATTTTCCTGTGCTCCTCCTCCTTCCCTAGCCCTCTCATTCCCTAAATCCCTTCTCTCTCGATCAGCTTGACGCTAATAAGACCCTTTACAAGTCCTCCTCCATGCTGAAGCTGCTCCTACGACTGCTGGTCTTTGAGGCACCTGGTGACACAAAAAACAGTGGGTCCACCCTCTCAGGGGACCGTGTGCACCCCTCATCCATGACAATGTCCCCCAACCCCACGCCTGGGAACAGCCCAGCATTGGAGGGGTCATCCAGCTCGGCAAAGCGCAGACTGCCCAGGTCGAGGGGGCTGCCTATGGTCACACCCGCAGGGGAGTCAGAGGAGGGTGGAGAGAGGAAGGAGGTAGGGATGGGTTGTGCCATGGCTGCATCACCCAGGCTGAGAAAGGTTTGGGAGCAGGCTACTCCAGTTCTGGGCCCAAGTATATGACCTCCCTGCTGAAGGTGCTGCTGCTGGAGGAAGGAGGGGTCTGAACTCAGACCATAGGACATCGGGCTGGAGAGTCCATGAAGCTGAGCCTGCACTTCCAACTCCTTCACAAAATAACAATAACAGAAATAAGGGAACATTAGTAGCAATCACTAAATACATTTTATGATAGCATTTCTTACTTTTTTCTCCAAAAACTGACCTGGATGCGCAGCATCAAGCAGTGGTTAGCATGTTCCAGCTTCTTCTGACGCATCTCTACCTCCTTGGCTCTCTGCTGCTCCTTCTGCAGCTTCCTGATGTAGTCCACTGAGGCCTTCAGAATGGTGCCCTTATTCCAGCGCAACTCCCTACAGCCATGAGAGAAGGTTGTTAAAGAGGAATATCAAATCTGTTCCAAATTGAATATTGCTTTTCATGGCCAAAATAATAACTGTAATTGAGATTTCCTATAATTATTTTGTGTCAATAGCACAACTGATTAATTCATCCAAAGTAAATGTCCTGAATAAGAATTAAAGAATGACAAACTCACGAGTCCCTTGAATGGGGTATTATGGACCCCAGCTCTGTTATGCGGTCATTGATGTTAAACCTCCGCTTCCTCTCAACTGTCAAGAGAAACAGAGAGATTTGTAGACAAAGAGATTGAGAAATTAAACTCACTGCCACTCCAAGAGGAACAAGAGTTGGCTAGCATCATAGTGGGGTAAGAACAATACAGAAGTGAGTAAAAAGCTTTGACTCACTGAGGTTATGGTTGTCTTTCTTCTGTCTCTCTTTCACCCGAGCTTTGTTATCTGCATCTTAAACATAACATATACTTTGGAGGTGCTGCCGTGCAATCTAAAAACCAATTATCTTACTATTTATACAAGTTACAATTGAACCTTCCCCTCTCAATAAAATGGAAAGTTACTTAGGACATTACATAAGAAGTGTATAATCCAAACAAACATGCTCATCTCCAGAGCTATATAAAATAAGGATCAGGGGCCTAGTAAAGGAAAAAGACTATACCAGAGTATTCCCTTTTAATATTGGTTAGATCCACAGGGCAGGAGTTGCTGACAGTGTGGGTAGGTGCTGCCATTCCAGGACTATGGTTAACTTCCAGGAGGTTCCAGGGGAGCTGTAAGAAACAGGGAAACCCCTGCATTAACAACAAAGCAAACAATGTTGAATACTAACAACCTGGATGAGCTTCTTGAGGAAACGAATTAAACTAAAATTAATTAATTCACATTTTGTATTGTATTACATTTTCTTATCCTTTGTGTACCAGAATACTATACTATACTATACTATTTAAGTATCATAACTGTCAAAACAAAAGGATAATGGTAGTTCAACACCCTATATTCCCAAAAAATCTAATTTAAAAAAATCTTTATGTTGTCTGTAGCTTGTGAGGTGTGGAAACTACTTGCTGCTTTTCTGTATTTTGTTTTGTTGCTTTATGTGTTATGTTGCTGTCTGCGTGCTATGTGTTGCTTGTCCTATGTTGCTCTGCATGTGCTCACTGTTTGTCTGTATTGTTATTGCTTTTAATAACCTGCCCAGGGACTGCGGTTGAAAATTAGCCGGCTGGCAAAAACCGACACTTTTACTGAAACATTTACTGTGCACTGTTCCCTGTATTTTTTTAAAAATAAAATTAAAATAACATGTTTATGTACTAACATCTCTTGTAAGAACTATCCTGGTAGAAATAGAACATGTATAAGCTACACCATATTGTATTACTGTACTATATTTGACCTACAAGGATACTAAATTACTATATCACAGGTTGGTTGGCTTATAAAGAACATAACTTCTAGCAAGTCATCGCAATTTCGTATAGGCCTAATAACCTTGTAGAACCTTCGATTAACAGTTATCCAAAAGCATTAGCGCATTTGAAACAAACAAATCTAATAAGTGTTGAGGTAGGCTATAAATCCTGATAAATGTGAGAGAAATGGCTAAATGTCCATTCTCCTTAACAATGCCATTTTGCTACCTTACAACACGATTGATTTACCTCAATGTTCTCGCTTTTTTCCCCCCATGCTCCTGAAGCAAAACCAAAATCCTAATTTTCTGATGCCGGGCGCAATCTCTTCAACCCTTTCCCTATAACAACTTGACTGTTAAAATAGTTGCAGAATTTTCAGAACCTTCTTTACATTGTCCACCATTCCAACTTCACACGCTGCCATGCCCTGCATGCTTTGTCCTACTCTCCTCTCTCCTGGTTGCTACCCCACCCAGACAACACTGGCTTGACGAGTCCTAGTGAAGTGCCAGAAGTGTATGTTTACTCCTACAGCACCACCGAATTCCAGTTTGAGAATATCAACAAAGACAACAGATATAGCAAGATAATTCCAAGAATGACAGGCTGGTTGTTAATTGCATTTCACTGAATGATTGGATTAGCCCAAGTGCAATGGACAAAAACACTGATAAATACACATTTCCACATACTGTACTAGGCAGCTGTAGCCCCAATTCAATTCATGTCATGAAATCGTCACTGAAACTTGATTCAAGGCTGATGATATCATCAATTACACCATCTATCTGGAAAGATACACAGACACCCAATCAATACATAGAATAACTTATCAGCTTCATAGAACACCCAATAAAAGAGACTTCTGAGACTTACATTTCCCTCACTAACTCATCCCTCATCAACTATCTGAGCAGCTAACCAATCGTTGCGCTGTACATTGTCCATCTGTAAATAGCCCACCCAATCTACCTACCTCATCCCCATATTGTTTTTATTTACTTTGCTGCTCTTTTGCACACCAGTATCACTACTTACAAACCATCATCTGCTCATCTATCACTCTGGTGTTAATCTGCTAAATTGTAATTACTTTGCTAATATGGCCTATTTATTGCCTTACCTCCTCACGCCATTTACACACACTGTATATAGACTTTCTTTTTTTCCTACTGTATTATTGACTGTACGCTTGTTTATTCCATGTGTAACTCTGTTTTGTTGTTTCTGTCGCACTGCTTTGCTTTATCTTGGACAGGTCTCAGTTGTAAATGAGAACTTGTTCTCAACTGGCCTACCTGGTTAAATAAAGTTTAAATTTAAAAATAAATTTAAAAAAAATATATATATATATATATATATATATATATATATATATATTTTAAATATGAAACGTTAAAGGCCAGCTTGAATTTACATATATTCAATTATTTATTTGAAACATGTAGGGGAGGAACACTGACACAAATCAAGTCATTATCTTGCCCTTATGAAGCATGATTTCAAAGCAAAGGCGTGTGTGTAAGAGAGGTGCAGATATCATTAAGCTGCCAGTGTAGTATTTAACAGAAGACTGTGACACCAAGCCAACAAGGGCAAGATAACAAAGGCATGCATCCTAGTTGTGAGACCTCAAGCATGTCACAACAGAACAAACAAAAAAGTAATTAAGAAATAAGTGACCAGCAGTCTAGACATTTAGCCTAAACTTTCATTGAAAATACAGTACCAGTCAAAAGTTGAGGGTTCGGAGGGTTTTTCTTTATTTGTTTTCTACATTGTAGAATAGTAGTGAAGATATCACAACTATGAAATAACACAAATGGAATCATGTAGTAAACAAAAAAAGTGTTTAAAAAAATAGAAATATATTTTATATTTGAGATTCTTCAAAGTCGCCACACTTTGCCTTTCTTGCAAGTTCCAAACCCAACAATGCAGTAATCAATATCAATGTAGCACTAAACATAACATAAGGTAGAACAAAAACACATGAGAAAGTAATATGCTATATAATGTTTCTTGCAAGCCAATGTGAGTGGTGTATTGCAGTGTAATGGTCTTCAGTCATACTACATACATTTGCATTTTAGACATTTAGCAGCCGTACTTATCCAGAGTGACTTACAGTAGTGAGTGCATACATTTTTCATACTGCTCCCCCGTGGGAATCGAACACAAAAGCTCTACCAACTGAACCACATGGGACATACCTCCTCTTTGTTGGATCCCAGGTTGTGTGAAGCCATGGAGCTGTTGGGAACACTGCGGGCTATGGGATCCATCTCAGGGGCAGAGCTAGACAGGGCCAGGGGAGACACACCCAGGGTCTGAATTGCCACCTTATTGCAGAGGGTGGCAGAGAGATGCTGCTTCACCTGCTGCCTCTGAGACTGCTGGATGTGAAACTTGGTGGGGTTCTCCAGGTGGGTCTGCACCTATCAGATTGAAAATATAGAACATGTCAGTCAAACAGCGAACAGAGAATGACAACTTAGTATGGAGGTTATACGCAGCAATTTAATGGTGTAGCAAGCCATGCTGGTGTAGTTCCTCTGGAGAAGCCTTTAGAAGTGGAGCCTCACCTTCAAAACCTCCACGGGCACCTGTGCGGAAAGAGGGCGAGCAGCTATTGGGGGCAGAGTGACAGCGACAGCAGGGGTGGAGTCAGTTGCCCTGAGCTGAGCCACAGAGGCCTGCTCCTGGGCCTCCTGTCTCTCTTGCTCCTGGGCTTGTTCTCGCATCAGCTGCTGCCGAAGCAACAAGCGTGACGACATGGCTCAGAGTTCGGTTGCAGCCTGGATTCAAAAAGGAGAGGGAAGAGAGGTGAGATGTCCAACAGGACAACGACCCTAAGCACACAGCCAAAACAATGCAGCAGTGGCTTCGGGACAAGTCTCTGAATGTCCTTGAGTGGCCCAGCCAGAGCCCGGACTTGAACCCAATCAAACAACTCTGGAGAGAACTGAAAATAGCTGTGCAGGAATGCTCCCCATCCAACCTGACCAAACTTGAGAGGATCTACAGAGGTATTGGGAGAAAATCCCAATACAGGTGTGCCAAATTTGTTGTGTCAAACTCAAGAAGACGCTAATCTGTAATTGCTGCCAAAGGTACGTCAAAGTAAAGATTCTGAATACTTATGTATAAAATTATAAATTATTATTTACATTTGCTAACATTTCTAAACTTGTTTTTGCCTTGTCATTATGGGGTATTGTGTATAGATTGAGGGGGGGAAACAAATTAATCAATTTTAGAATAAGGCTGTAACATAAAATGTAGTAAAATTCAAGGGGTCTGAATGCACTGTATATGCCAATACTCTCATCACAGTAAGAAGTGAACAATTCTGCCTCTCCAGCTAGTGCAGGATCAATGAGTTTGCCAGCTAACTTGTCCAAATATGTGGCCTACTGTATTAGCATCAAATAGCCCCCGCGATATGCAACAAATATACACAACAAAGGCTAACTTTTTCAAACAGAAATTTGCATCCTGTAGCACAAATTCCAAAATGTAAAGTCCATGAAGAATAAGAGCACCTCCTCCCAACTGCCCACTGCACTGAGGCTAGGAAACATTGTCACCACCGATAAATTGGAGATAATCGAGAATTTCAGTAAGCATTTTTCTACGGCTGGCCATGCTTTCCACCTGGCTACCTTCTACCTCGGCCAACAACTCTGTACCCCCCGCAGCAACTTGCCCAAGCCCCCCCCCCCCCCCCCCCGCTTCTCCTTCACCCAAATCCAGATAGCTGATGTTTTGAAAGAGCTGGCACAATCTGGACCCCTATAAATCAGGTGGGCTAGACAGTCTGGACCCTCTCTTTCTAAAATAATCCACCGCAATTGTTGCAACCCCTATTACTAGCCTGTTCAAACTCTCTTTCGTATCGTCTGATATCTCTAAAGATTGGAAAGCTGCCGCGGTCATCCCCTTCTTCAAAGGGGGACACACTCTAGGACCAAACTGTTAAATACCTCTATCCACCCTGCCCCGCCTTTCTAAAGTCTTCAAAAGCCAAGTTAACAAACAGATCACAGACCATTACAAAAACCACCGTACATTCTCCCCTATGCAATCTAGTTTAGGAGCTGGCCATGTGAGCACCTCAGTCACGCTCAAGGTCCTAAACAATATCATAACCGCCATTGATAAAAAACAGTACTCTGCAGCAGTCTTCATCGACCTGGCCAAGGCTTTTGACTCTTTCAATCACCGCATTCTTATCGGCAGACTCAATGGCCTTGGCTTCTAAAATGACTGCCTCGCCTGGTTCACCAACTACTTCTCATATAGAGTTCAGTGTGTCAAATCGGAGAGCCTGTTGTCCGGACCTCTGGCAGTCTCTATGGGGGTGCCACAGGGTTCAATTCTCAGGCCAACTCTTTTCCCTGTATATATCAATGATGTCGCGCTTGCTGCTGGTGATTCCCTGATCCACCTCTATGCAGACGACACAATTCTGTATACTTCTGGCCCTTTTGAGACTGTGCTAAACCTCCAGACAAGCTTCAATGGCATACAACACTCCTTCCGTGCCCTCCAACTGCTCTTAAATGCTAGTAAAACTAAATGCATGCTTTTCAACCGATCGCTGCCGGCACCTGCCCGCCCGACTAGCATCACTACTCTGGACGGTTCTGACTTAGAATATGTGGACAACTATAAATACCTAGGTGTCTGGCTAGACTGTAAACTCTCCTTCCATGCTCACATTAAGCATCTCCAATCCAAAATTAAATATAGAATCAGCTTCCTATTTCGCAACAAAGCCTCCTTCACTCATGCCACCAAACATACCCTCATAAAACTGACGATCCTACTGATCCTTGACTTCGGCAATGTAATTTACAAAATAGTCTCCAACACTACTCAGCAAATTAGATGTAGTCTATCACAGTGCCATCCGTTTTGTCACCAAAGCCCCATATACCACCCACCACTGCGACCTGTATGCTCTCGTTGCCAAATCCACGCCTTATCTCAGCTTACTGATCAGAACTAAGTTAGCCGTGACAACTGTTAATCAGAATGCTTGATTGAGCCCAATAATATACTAAAGAAGTCTACTCCATTAGTCCAAGGAATTAAACGTGAATAGATTCTCAACTGAAGTACGGTTCTAGAAGCAAAGCCCTCTACTTTCATGTCACACTTTCAGAAATGAAAAATATACACTTACTTTACACAGTTGAAAGTTGACCATTTTTCAGTTACAATATGTTTGTGGCATCCTTCCGTTACACACAGGTGTTCAGAGATGCCGATAGCTAATTAGCACAGGTAGTCGCCGACTTTGTAAACAAGCGATGTAAAATGGAAATATGGCCGTGTAGAAATGCTAGCCATAAAGTCTATAGTTATTTAACCTTTTTGTGTTTAGAAAATTATTTTTCACGGATATCAAAGTTACGTTCCATATTTTTTTCCAAAACTGTATCGCTTGCGAGTGGTACTTGCGTTTAGACAGAGCTTCCGCCACAGTCTGAGCGGGCACATAGGATATAACGTTACATTGAATTAATTAACTAGTTTGATTCCAGTTCAATAATTGAACAATCCGTATTTGAAATCACTTGCAGTGACTGATTAACGTTAGAAAATTAGTAAAAAGTGAAACGGGTTCTACTGGCATGACAGGCTGCCTAGTTAGGCCATACCGATGTTAGCTAGCTAAGGTTACAAAATAATGAATTAAGACTGTCGTTATGCAAAGATCTTCCTGTGCCCAGGCGTTGCTGACGCCTGAAACCATTGCAGAGCAGCGTTGCTGACGCCTGAAACCATTGCAGAGCAGCGTTGCTGACGCCTGAAACCATTGCAGAGCAGCGTTGCTGACGCCTGAACCATTGCAGTGCAGCGTTGCTGACGCCGGCCAGATTTGACATCGCATGGAAACGTTAGTTAGGTATTTTACGTATCAGATAACCACATACGCTATTGCAATCTGTCATTCACTGACACGACAAAAAAAAATACATTTTTTTATTTCAAATATTTCAGAGAATATCAGTCACCATTGTGGCAGAACAGGCTAAAGTAGCTATCTTTGCTTGCTAACGTACAGACCAGCTAGTTACCATATCGAAACAGGACGTTTTGTCAACTTGACGAGTTTAAAAAAAATAACTGACTGGATAATTCGTTATTTGTCAGCTCTGCATTTCGCGTTCAATATCGATTTCTGGCGAGCCAGCTCTCGCTAATAATGTGCTGATTACGGAATGTAAAATTAATTCAGAAAACATAGCAACGGAGTTGGCTTGTCAATGATGCTGCTGCACGGACCCGTACGCCAGCAACACCTAATTTCAAACGTTCTGTTTAATGTCATCAAAATAAGTCCCTTCTTTTGGTAAATGAGTAAAACATCACAGTACACTTGTTATTACTGTCGTTTTCCAGGAAGAGCCATTTATTTATTAAATGAACCCGACCCAATATCAAATGTTACTTATAACCAAAACTACACTGTTGTAACGACATTGTCCTGTTCGGGAAAAAAGTAAGCCAATTTTATATGCTGGTAGGTGAAAAGGCTTTCCAAAAGTTCAATCAGAAATGTTTGGGTGAGACAATTTGAAACACGATATAAAGCAATTTGTGGTATTAGAACAGCAAATTAAAATGTCTAAGTTTACTTAAACTATTACACAGTGGTTGCTTCAGTAAATTAAACCAATAGTCTCCTAAATAGTTTGCTTCTCAAATCAATATTTGTTTTATATGCACAGAACACACATGGACTTCGTTGAAACACTTTAAAGACACACCCTCTTCCACTTACACTCGCCTTATGACCTTGGGGGAATCCCCGTCGTCATCTTGGCGGGCATTCCAAATGATTAGCCAAGCAAGGGAATGTTGCAACATAAGCCCCCCAGCCCTCGTTTTTGTCAGATTTGTGAGTCTACAATTATGTTCGCTCCGTGGCCTGAAGCTCCCCATAATTCAATTCTCAACGATTGTACATTGGTTAAGAAAAGTCCGCCAAAAATGTAAACCTCAACGTCAATATGGAGTCAACATAAAAGTAAAAACAAATCAGTTAAATTGTGCTACTAATGCACATGACGGCACAAACACGTATCGTAAAACATTTTCCTTCTACAGAAGTTCTAGCTAGGCAGACTAAAGTTAGCAAATTAATTTGCTAGCTATCATACAGTAGGCATACATTCATAATTATATATTTAATGTACAGTAGACATGCACTCATAATTGACAGTAGCACTAATAAAGCGCCCACAAGCTACCGGTAGCTGAAAACTTTTTATGTTTTATTAATAACAAATCAATACATAAAGCACATGAGGGAACACAAGCATACATAGATTACAAACAATAGACAATCGAGCTAGGGGGTACAATATCACATTACAATTACACAAGTACCTTTAAGGGACATGCATATACTTACAATTCTAACAGCTTTTTTGTTAGTAGAGCATTTAACCGTCTTAAAATACAGTTCAATTTCTTTTTGTAGGGTACGAAAATGTGGTTTTCTGTTTGTAAATGTACATTTGTGTATATTCAATTTGACCAAAAGAATAATGAAATTAATTACATAAAAATGATTCCGCTTATTTCTATTGTATGTAAAGAATCCAAACAGTACATCTCTCCACAATAGTGTAAAATCTTCATAAATGTGTTCAATTATAAATCTACTGATGTCTGGCCACAGTTTTCTTACATGCATACAATGCCAAAAAAGATACAAAACTGTTTCTGGGTGGTCATCACAAAAGGAGCCATTTGAGTTGATGTTTTCCTTAAACTTCTTCATATAGTGGTTGGCAGAATAATATTTATGAATAATTTTAAAGGAAACTTCCTTAATTTTGTTAACAAGTAGGTATGTGTGTGGCAACATCCAAACTTTTTTCCAACAGATATTGTCAATAAATCCATTCCAATAAGGCATGACATAAGGTATGTCAACATGTCTCAGCCTCCAGTATTTATGCTGCAGTAGTTTATGTGTCGGGGGGCTAGGGTCAGTTTGTTATATCTGGAGTACTTCTCCTGTCCTATTCGGTGTCCTGTGCGTTCTCTAATGCCCCAGGACTACCTGACATGATGACTCCTTGCTGTCCCCAGTCCACCTGGCCGTGCTGCTGCTCCAGTTTCAACTGTTCTGCCTTATTATTATTCGACCATGCTGGTCATTTATGAACATTTGAACATCTTGGCCATGTTCTGTTATAATCTCCACCCCGCACAGCCAGAAGAGGACTGGCCATCCCACATAGCCTGGTTCCTCTCTAGGTTTCTTCCTAGGTTTTGGCCTTTCTAGGGAGTTTTTCCTAGCCACCGTGCTTCTACTGTTGCTTCTACACCTGCATTGCTTGCTGTTTGGGGTTTTAGGCTGGGTTTCTGTACAGCACTTTGAGATATCAGCTGATGTACGAAGGGCTATATAAATAAATTTGATTTGAACATCCTGCTGAAACAAGGATCGTATCGCTCTGTTGTTGAATGGACCAAAATATACATTTTTTTCCTACTGATGAGTCAACAGGGTCAACAGAAGGTAGGCTCTGAGGGTCAGGTCTTGACATGTTCCTGAATAACATAGCAACACCTGAGGGAATGGCATCTAAAACAATTGCAAAATCTTTAGGTGTTACAGGGACCTTGTAAAGTGATAACAATTCTTTATAACTGAGTAAAAGACCCTCTGCATTTACCAGTTGGCTCACCAATAGGATATTACTTCGGAACCAATATTCTAAAAACAGAGAGGTATTTTTATACAATATATCCCGATTATTCCATATATAATATCTGTGTGGAGAAAAATTGTGTTTATTAATTAAGGACCATGACAAGAAAACCTGCCGATGAAAAGCAGAAAGTTTCACTGGAACTTTGTCAATATTATAATTGCAAAACAACATGAAGTTAAGGCCACCAAAAGTAGAGAAGACATGATGAGGAATACAATTCCAGATAGAAGTGGGTCTTCTTAGGAATTGTTTTATCCAATTGATCTTAAAAGTATTATTTAAAGTAGTAAAGTCCAGAAAATTCAGTCCACCATTCTCATAAGTGTTCATTACAACAGTTTTCCTAATGTAATGGGTACGGTTTCTCCAAAGAAAGTTGAAAAGCATCTGGTCTATCTCCTTGCTTATTTTACGGTCAAGATATAAAGATAGAGCACCATATGTTAGTCTAGAGATACCTTCAGCCTTGGTTATTAGGGGACTCTACCTTTTAAAGATAAGTCCCTCTGTAGCCATTGATTTAGCTTCTTCTGGGGGTTTTTAATAAGAGGGTTAAAATTTAGTAAGCCTCTAGACTTCTGATCCTTTGTAATGGTTATGCCTAAATATGTAAGTTCTTCTTTTACTGGAATACCATAATATGAAGGTGTCACACAATCTTTGACAGCTATGAGTTCACATTTATTAATGTTAAGATATAGACCAGATGCTTTGGAAAAGGATTGTATCGCATTGATCGATATGTGAATTTGTTTTAATTCCTCTCTTTAACTCAAATCTAGGTGAGGTGCCATATTTCAATTTGATAGAGCTGTTACCATTTGCATAGAGAGTTTTAATAGCCTTACAGAAAAAAATCCCCAAAGCCAAGTCTCTCAAGGGAGTGGAAGAGAAACTGATGCTCTACTGTGTCAAATGCTTTATAAAAATCTAAAAATAATATGAAGCTGTCCTCAGTTATTAGGTCTGAGTAGTCAAGTACGTCTAATACTAGTCTGACATTGTTAGAAATATGTCAGAGGTCAGCTGGGGACCTCTGAGAAAGGGAAGTTATCTTAATGATCATCTTTTCCTCCTCAGCTCTTCTGGTCTTAGCAAGATTACTACCATATTTTCTAAGATATTTGGACACCTCAAATTTAAAGAGCTCCCAGTTCTTGCAATAAGATTTTTCTTCACAAACCCTTTCCCAAAAGTGTGAGAGCAGATCTTTAACCTCAAATGTAACTATATCATTATTTAATAATGAGCTATTTAGCTTCCAGTAGGATGCTCTACCAAGGTTCGTATCAGGGGTAAATATTTTGATATCAATGTAAATAGCCCTATGGTCTGTGAGGGGAGTAGTACAAATATTTGTAGTAACACACTCACTATCAATACATTTGGATATAAGCCAAAAATCTATTCTGGATTGTCTGGAGCCTGTTTTGTTACTCCAAGTGAATGATCTTTCGGCCGGAAACCTCTCTCTCCATATATCAGTAAGATCAAACTTTTCCATAAAAAGTATTAAACCCTAATTCTGATTGGTTGGCCTACCTGGGGGCCATCTATCAGTTGAATTATCTATTGTAATGTTAAAGTCCCCTCCTATCAATAATAACGAATTGGGAAATCTAGATAACCAATGAAGTATATGTTTCTCTATAGATTCAAGCAACTCATCATTCTCATGTTTGGTGTTGTACCCGTAGAAGTGTACAGTAATGAGTGTAATGTCATTGTAACTGATCATTCTCATGTTTGGTGTTGTACCCGTAGAAGTGTACAGTAATGAGTGTAATGTCATTGTAACTGATCATTCTCGTGTTTGGTGTTGTACCCGTAGAAGTTTACAGTAATGAGCGTAATGTCATTGTAACTGATCACAAGACAAATAAAGTGACCAAAGGGGTCACATTCCGAGTGTAGAATATTACCACCAAAGGTATTTTTCATTGTAGTGACACCGACGGAGCGTTCAGATCCATGGGAAAGCCAAATATCGTTGCCCCACTGTGACCTCCAGAAGTTGGCATCAGCCAAAATTGAGTGAGACTCTTGAAAAAAGCAAAAATCTGTTCGAAATTGTTTAGCAAATAAAAATAAGGCCTTGCGCTTCACACTGTTTCGTAACAGCATAGCATTAAGAGATAATATAGACAAAGACAAAACAACAAAGATTATATAAAAGTATAAACTGTAGTAGGATGAGTCAAAGACGTAGGAGCAGTGAACGTAAACGATAAGGAACCGAGATCTGCACCATTTCAGGGGCCGCACAGAGTACATGGAGGGCTGTGCGGCCCCCCAAAGAAATGCCACCCCACACCATGACATTTAATGTTTTAGTCTTTTTTTAAGATTCAGGTAAACCATGTGCAGCACCAGGAATCCATGTACTCGCCAGAGGTAGCCTGGCTGCCATTAGGTACCGAGATGAGATCCTCAGACACCTTGTGAGACCATATGCTGGTGTGGTTGGCCCTGGGTTCCTCCTAATGCAAGACAATGCTAGACCTCATGTGGCTGGAGTGTGTCAGCAGTTCCTGCAAGAGGAAGGCATTGATGCTATGGACTGGCCCGCCCGTTCCCCAGACCTGAATCCAATTGAGCACATCTGGGACATCATGTCTCGCTCCATCCACCAACGCCACGTTGCAGGGACTGTCCAGGTACAGGGACTGTCCAGGAGTCCCGCCACCTCATCAGGAGCATGCCCAGGCGTTGTAGGGAGGTCATACAGGCATGTGGAGGCCACACACACTACCGAGCCTCATTTTGACTTGTTTTAAGGACATTATATCAAAGTTGAATCAGCCTGTAGTGTGGTTTTCCACTTTAATTTTGAGTGTGACTCCAAATCCAGACCTCCATGGGTTGATAAATTTGATTTCCATTGATAATTGTGTGATTTTGTTGTCAGCACATTCAACTATGTAAAGAAAAAAGTATTTAATAAGAATATTTCATTCATTCAGATCTAGGATGTGTTATTTTAGTGTTCCCTTTATTTTTTTGAGCAGTGTATATACTTGTGTTCCCACATGTACTTCCTGTATTGATTTGTTGTTAATAAAAATAAAAATCATTCAGAAGAATCATCAGAAGTGTCCACTTAATTTGAGGGCTGAGGGGATAGGGTGTGTCTTAAGTGTTTTGACCACCGTGGTGGTACACCGTTCAATTGAGGACAGACTAACTGAACAAAGCCATCTGCTGGTGTGTTTAGGTGAAATGCTACATCTACGTAGAACTCAGCTGAATGCTACAGTGGTGGCCAAAAGTTTTGAGAATGAGCTTGCTCAGGAATGGCAGCAGGCAGGTGTGAGAGCATCTGCACGCACAGTGAGGTGAAGACTTTTAGAGGATGGCCTGGTGTCAATAAGTGCAGCAAAGAAGCCACTTCTCTTCAGGGACAGACTGATATTCTGCAAAAGGTACAGGGATTGGACTGCTGAGGACTGGGGTAAAGTCATTTTCTTTCCGATTGTTTGGGGCATCCGGAAAAAAGCTTGTCCGGAGAAGACAAGGTGAGCACTACCATCAGTCCTGTGTCATGCCAACAGTAAAGCATCCTGAGACCATTCATGTGTGGGGTTGCTTCTCAGCCAAGGGTGTGGGCTCATTGACAGCATGTCAGGGCAGATTGCAGAGGTCTTGAAAAAGAAGGGTCTACACTGCAAATATTGACTCTTTGCATCAACTTTATGTAATTGTCAATAAAAGCCTTTGACACTTATGAAATGCTTGTAATTATACTTCTGTAGCGGCTGTTGGAAGGAGAGGACCAAGGTGCAGCGTGGTAAGTGTTCATATTTATTTATTGAACTGAACACTAAATACAAAAATAACGAGAGAATAAATTAAACCGAAACAGTCCCATAAGGTGCAAACACTGATATGGAAAACAACTACCCACAAAAACCCTGTGGGGCAAAGCTACCTAAGTATGGTTCTCAATCATGGACAACGGTAGACAGCTGTCCCTGATTGAGAACCATACCTGGCCAAAACAAAGAAATACAAACACATAGAAAAAGAACACAGAATGCCCACCCAAATCACACCCTGACCAACCCAAAAATAAAAAGCTCTCTACGGTCAGTATTCCATAGTAATATCTGACAAAAATATCTTAAGACACTGAAGCAGCAAACTTTGTAGAAATTAATATTTGTGTCATTCTCAAAAATTATGGCCACGACTGTACACTTGTTTGTACGTAGAACCCTAACACACATGGTGTAATGTGAGGAAATAGGGAAATGCATGCCTGCAGAGTACCTAGCTGCATAACCGCAAATTGCTCACTATTTTAATCATTACAAATGACGTGTTTGAAATTGGATACTCACAAACTAATGTGGCTATGGAATTATATGAATGAAGCGATAATGAATGACCACCAACGCTATATGCATGACTAATTATAATTGGCATGAAATTTCATAGCCATGAATAACTATAACTTAAGGTACCGTGGAGCCATGAAGAAGGCTGATTTATTGAGCCTAATGAATGAAAGGCAACCTAGTTGCTGGAGAGAGTGTGGGTGGATAACCTACACCTAGCATGGCTGCTGTGGTTGTGGCCCAATTCTGAAAGAATGGCCAGTGTAACATAGACGTTGAAAAGTACAGTTTTATGCAGTAGAGATTTGATACGCTAGCCAGAACCAGACAAGGCAAGATAGGAGGGGTGAGCGACAGAGGATGATGTGGAGAAGAGGTTGAGCGAGAAGTTATAGTAGCATAAGGACAGGATTAAGTGTTTATGCAAGCTATAATAGGTGCAACCGAAACCCGTAATCAGGAAAAATTGTGATTAGCCTTGATTGCGACGTGATGCAACCACTAGGCCAATGAGTTGAGGCCCCACTATTTATTTACCATTATCTGTAATGTAATCATTTAAGAGTAATAGCCTGCAAACTACTAAACTTGAAAATCCCCCAATTGCACACGGACCGGTAGTGAAACCCTGACTGATTTAATTTATTTTTATTTAACCTTTAACTAGTAAAATTGGTTAAGAACAAATTATTATTTACAATGATGGCCTGCCAAAAGGCAAAAGCCCTCCTGCGGGGACGGGGGCTGGGATTAAAAATAAATCAAAATATTGGACAAAACACACATCACAACAAGAGACAACAACACTACATAAAGAGAGATCTTAAGACAACAACATGTCATGGCAGCAACACATGACAACACCTGAGATGTGCCCGAGATCATCCAGGCACAGTCCGAGATGATCTGTTGCAACATGACCATAGGAAACTATAGGTACAGCCATGAATAGGCACCTGTGCAAGTGCCGCATGAATAACTGTCCAATCAAGGAAATGCACTTGCCAAATTAACTCTGCGTACTAGCATCAACTTGGTGGAAACCATTGCAGAGCAGCCTTAATAAATTGCTACAAAGTGGTGACTGTGGGACCAACCATTGTTAGTTGGGTTGGATTGTTATTGAGCTTGTAATAACAATGCATAGGAGTGATGAAATAAACCCTATGTGGAGACAACTAATCCAGCTATAGTCATTTGGATGTACATTTAATTTGAAGATACTGAAAAGGTGAATGACACAACATCGAAGATAATAGCTATGAGTTAGCATGACGTTAGCTCACCGCTTCGAAAATGAAAGTACTAGAATACGCTATACTTCCAAATAAAGATACGATTTGACAAATCGTCAACTCAATGGTGTCATAAATATCCAAATGAGTTGAATGAGCACTCAAGTAATCTTGAAGCTTGGAGCACTGGCCCCAGATATGGAAGGCAGCAGGCCTATTGCTGCAACTACTTTGGCTTTAAAGAATTTCTTAAATAAGAGATTTTGTAGCTAGCCCAGCCCCAGAAGTGACTATTTTTATCAACAGTATGCAAGAATTTGCTATGTGTTGTCTTAGGAATTCAGCATTCTCTGTGTTGGTCTTGCCAACCTCCATTGTCACACCTCTGAGAAGCAGAGGTAACATCATGGAGGTCTGATATCTGATTGGAGGTTAACTTTACAGTAATAGAATTGGTCAACAAATCAGGTTTTGAATCCAAACAACTCAGATGCTTATAACATATGAATTGTTCCTTCTCTTATTTGTTCCTGACCTGCTTTGGTGAGATTTTCTTATTCTCTCCACCCCATTGACTTTTGGGGATGGCCTTTTAGACCATGGTTTCTCTCTCTCTTTCTGACCATGCTTAGAATGCCTTATAATGCTTGTTAATGCCTTGTAACTTAAACGTTATGAATTGCATGTGAATCGATTCATTTTACAAAGTAATTACATACACTTGTATTTAGAATCCATTCTCAGACATTTCTTCATTGTCTATTACTGTAACTCCACCATAGTCTCTTGCATATTGCAAATTATCATTATGGAGTCAAACATTTTAATAGGCTAATTGCTTAGGCTTATTTGCAAGTCGCATATTATGTATTTATAATATCAAATTACTACCACTACAATCTCAGTTAAATAAATAAATACAATTGATCTCGTCTTTTCCTACTAGCACGGACTTTGCTGATAACTTCTGTATTGAAGAAAAATGTACTTACCACTGTGATATGTAGTTGTCTCATCTAGCTATCTTTAGATTAATTCACTTACTGTAAATCACTTTGGATAAAAGTGTCTGGTAAATGACTAAAATGTAAAAATCACAAGAGACATGATGTCCCAGAGTGGGCTCCCGAGTGGCGCAGCGGTCTAAGGCACCTCATCTCAGTACAAGGGGCTTCACTACAGTCCCTGTTTCGAATCCAGGCTGTATCACATCCAGCCGTGATTGGGAGTCCCATAGGGCGGTACACAATTGGCCCAGCGTCGTCTGGGTTGAGCCAAGGTAGGCCATCATTGTAAATAAGAAATTGTTCTTAACTGACTTGCCTAGTTAAATAAAGAAATGCTCAGCGGTGACATGTTTAGTGACGAGAGCTTGTGAGCAACTTCAAGTTGTGCAAGGCTTAAGTTATCAGTGGTATGGCCGTGCGACAACCAATGAACGATGATCACGTTGATTGGAGTAGAATGATATCCGACAGGTCTATTTGGAAGATACAACCATGAAGGGAGATCTGTGATTGGCACTAGTAGTTGTGGTATGACCGCCCTGACAGGCAAAATCAGAGGCTGAAGCATGCATGGAGAAGCATTCTCCCGATTCAGTCCAGGAAAGATGTAGCTTGGTCCTTTGAAAGCTGAAGCAGCACTTGTAACGATAAACCCTTTTAATAGAATGATGACAAGCATAAAAACTACCAGGCAACAAACTGCAGCTGACAGCCACAATCCTTAATATATTCCCTTCAATGACTAGCTTCGCTAAATGGCCCGATCCGGCAAGCTTACAATAAACCATGCAGCATTTAATGTAAGCTTGCATGATCAGGCGGCATTGTGAGGCTAGTCAATGACAGCCCTGCCACTTGGTTTACTATTGGGAGGGCTGGAGAATATAACTATGATTCTAGATGAAACTGGGTGCAATACCGACATAACATATCGGCAAATAACATAACTTTGATAAAAACTTTGTTGACGACAATGAATAAAAATACCTAGAGTGACAAGAAAATAGGCAGTAGTAGGCATACTGAGCTCATGAAACATGAAAGAAATAGTCCCCACTGAAAAAGTATTGGATAACATAAGTGACATTGTTAAGCATCACTGTGAAGTAGGCAAGTCGCAAAGAAAACAGGAGCTGCCTCCACTATTCCAGTACCATTTCAACTTCAACATCATCAAATCACCTACAGTTCATTCAGAAAGTATTCAGACCTTTGACCTTTTTCCACATTTTATTACATTACAGCGTTATTCCAAAATTGATTTGTTTTTAAAATCCCACACAATCTACACACAATACCCCATAATGACAAAGCAAAAACAAGTTTTTAGACATTTTCCTGTTTCCATTGATCATCCTTGAGATGTTTCTACAACTTGAGTGGAGTCAACCTGTGGTAAATTCAATTGATTGGGCATGATTTGGAAAGGCACACATCTGTCAATATAAGGTCCAACAGTTGACAGTGCATGTCAGAACAAAAACTAAGCCATGACGTCGAAGGAATTGTCTGTAGAGCTCCGAGACAGGTTTGTGTTGAGCCACTGATCTGGTGAAGGGTACCAAAACATATTTGCAGCATTGAAGGTCCCCAAGAACACAGTGGTCTCCATCCTTCTCAAAAGGAAGAAGTTTGGAACCACCAATATTCTTCCTAGAGCTAGCAGCCCAGCCAAACTGGGCAATCGGGGGAGAAGAGCCTTGATCAGGGAGGTGACCAAGAACCCGATGGACAGAGCTTCAGAGTTCCTCTGTGGAGATGGTTGTCCCATCTCTGCAGCACTCCTCCAATCAGGACTTTATGATAGAGTGGCCAGATGGAAGCCACTCCTCAGTAAAAGGCACATGACAGCCCGCTTGGAGTTTGCCAAAAGGCACCTAAAGACTCTCAGACCATGAGAAACAAGATTTTCTAGTCCGATGAAACCAAGATTGAACTATTTTGCCTGAATGACAAGCATCAAGTCTGGAGGAAACCTGGCACCATCCCTACGGTAAAACGTGGTTGCAGCATCATGGCGTGTGGAAGTTTTTCAGCGGCAGAGACTGGGAGACTAGTCAGGATCGAGGGAAAGATGAACGGAGCAAATTACAGAGATCCTTGGTGAAAAGCTGCTCCAGAGCGCTCAGGACTTCAGACTGGGGTGAAGGTTTACCTTCAAACAGGACAACAACGCTAAGCAAACAGCCAATACAATGCAGGAGTGGCTACGATACAAGTCTCTGAATGTCCTTGAGTGGCCCAGCTAGAGCCCGGACTTGAACCTGATCTGGAGAGACCTGAAAATGGCTATGCAGCTATCTGACAGAGCTTGAGAGGATCTGCAGAGAAGAATGGGAGAAACTCGCCAAATACAGGAGTGCCACACTTGGAGTGTCATACCCAAGAAGAATCAAGGCTGTAATCACTGCCAAAGGTGCTTCAACAAAGTACTGAGTAAAGGGTCTGAATACTTATGTTAATTAAAAAAAAAAAAGTTTTAATACATTTGCTAAAATATCTAAACTCTGTCATTAAAGGGGTATTGTGTGTAGATTTATGAGGGGAAAAAAACAATTTAATATTTTTTTAATAAGGCTGTAAGGTAACAAAATGTGGAAAAATAAAGGGGTCTGAATACTTGCCCAGTTTAAGGCAAGAAACAGCCATGCCTTTATCTTTCAACTTTTTCAAATCGTAGTCTCTGTCAGAGTCGTGTGTATAGGTGGCAGGGTGCAGGAGAGTCAAACGGCGTGTAAGTGGAGTCTTTTAATAGAAGTCCACTTAACATGCTCCAAACACTAAATACGTACATACATAAACGAACATGGGTACGAGAACCCGTTGCGCACCTATACAACATAAAACAACACTTGACATAAAACAATCTCTGACAAAGACATGAGGGGAAACAGAGGGTTAAATACACAACAGGTAATGAATGGGATTGAAAACAGGTGTGTGGGAAGACAAGACAAAACCAATGGAACATGAAAAATGGATCAATGAAGGCTAGACGAACAAGGAGAGGCAACGACTTCGGCAGAAGTCGTGACAGTCTCACACCTCACGTCTCCTAGCCCATAGGCTTATATGTTTTGATAAGGTTTGTATCACAACTAAAGTGGCCAAATAACTTCTTAAAATGAAGCACATTAATCCATTTTACAACAGGTGATATGTATGCCTAATTGGCATACATAAGCAGCGCGTGACTTTCAAGTTTGGTGAAGATAATTTTCACCATAAAAATTCAGCTTTAAAATAAAAGCATTATATGGGTAATTGCATTTGCGTCACATATGAGAAACGTGTTTTCCTGCTAATGGAACGTTTGCACTTACCATGTGCGCAATATGAAGAAATAGCCTAATAGTTTATCAACATTTTAAGCTAAACGTTATGATTTGTTGTGTCAGGCTCATTGCTTAAAAGTTTTTTTTATGCTAGTGGTTGTATTAAATGTGTTATTTTTCACATCCCACAACTGTCCTAGACTATGTTTGTAATATATCAAATCAAATTGTATTTGTCACATGTGCCAAATACAACAGGTAGATGCTTATTTACAAGCCCCTAATCAAAAATGCTATAAGAAGTTCAGGAAAAAGTGTTAAAGTAAAAATTTGAAAATGAAAAGTAACAAATAATTAAACAGCAAGAGAAAAATAACAATAGCGAGGCTATGTACAGGGGGTACCGGTACAGAGTCAATGTGCGGGGGCACCGGTTAGTCTAGCTCTTGAGATAATATGTACATGTGGGTAGAATTAAAGTGACTATGCATAGATAATAAGCAGAGTAGCAGCAGCATAAAAGAGGGGTCTGGGTAGCCCATTGATTAGCTGTTCAGGAGTCTTATGGCTTGGTGGTAGAAGCTGTTAAGAAACCTCTTGGACCTAGACTTGGCGTTCCGGTACCTCTTGCCGTGCGGTAGAAGAGAGAACAATATATGTCTAGGGTGGCTGGAGTCTTTGACCATTTTTAGGGCCTTCCTCTGACACTGCCTGGTATAGAGGTCCTGGATGGTTGGAAGCTTGGCCCCAGTGATGTACTGGTCCGTACGCACTACCCTCTGTAGTGCCTTGCTGTCGGAGGCCGAGCAGTTGCCATAGCAGGCAGTGATGCAACCAGTCAGAATATTCTCGATGGTGCAGCTGTAGAACCTTTTGCGGATCTGAGGACCCATGCCAAATCTTTTCAGTCTCCTGAGGGGGAATAGGCTTTGTCGTGTCCTCTTCACGACTGTCTTAGTGTGTTTGGACCATGATAGTTTATTGGTGATGTGGACACCAAGGAACTTGAAGCTCTCAACCTGCTACACTGCAGCCCCGTCAATGAGAATGGGGATGTGCTCGGTCCTCCTTTTCCTTTGTCCAATAATTGAGGATAATTGAGGATCAACGTGTCGGATGTGTTGATATCTACCCTTACCACCTGGGGGCAGCCCATCAGGAAGTCCAGGATCCAGTTGCAGAAGGAGGTGTTTAGTCTCAGGGCCCTTAGCTTAGTGATGAGCTTTGAGGGCATTATGGTGTTGAACGCTGAGCTGTAGTCAATGAATAGCATTCTCACATAGGTGTTCCTTTTGTCCAGGTAGGAAAGGGCAGTGTTGAGTGTAATAGAGATTGCATCATAATATTTATTTCTAGCACATAATAGAATAGGTCAACTTTTGTACTATAGGGGATAATAGATTGACATAGGCGAGTGCTTTTGCTGTTTGTTAGGCCTACACATCTTCTTGGCTGACAAAGTAAATGTGGGTAGTTCTTCCAATATCTTCAATATGCGCCTCGGAATTGAAGGACGCAAACCGTTGTGTCCCCGACGTGTTTGTCTTTAACTTGTAGCCTGTGAGAAAGACCATTAGATAATTCTGTAGTCAAGGTATCAATTGAACCATCCATTCTTACTGATCATTAAGGTATATTCTTATCTTTAAATATGAATGGATCTGAAGTTAAACCGAATCAGAGTTATTGGACACTCAATAGAAGCCTGTTGGAAGATGATAATTTCAAGATGGATGCCAGATATTATACAAGACAATTGGAGGAAAGCCCAACTATTTAAGTCTTATGGGAAACATTGGGAATTAATGAAGCATGAAATAAGACAAAGAGCCATGAAAAGAGGTAAAGAAATTGCTGAACATAAAAGATTGAGGGAAGATAAATACTTTCTCTAATCTCTATGGAGGACCTTGATGAAGAGGGAAAGGGTCAGTTATTCTCTTTACAACTAGAAATGGACCGGATGTATGAAGAGAAGGCAAAAGGGACATTTGTAAGATCAAGGAGATGGTTGGAGGAAGGTGGAAACAATACTAAATACTTTTACAATTTAGAAAGAAATCATTCTGAATTTACATCTATTCATAAGCTCAATATAGATGGCAAAGAAAATGAAAACCCCAAAGATATTTCAAAATATGTTTCAGAATTCTATGGTAATCTTTATACCAGTAATGCCTGTCCTACTAGTGACATATCTACCTTTCTAGACTGTCAGAGACAGTGCAACATTTAGAGATGAAGACTTCCAAAAGTCTTGTGATGAAATTATTTATATTAATAAAATTAAAAAATGTATCAGCAAGTTAAAAGACAACAAATCTCCAGGGAATGATGGCATTATCAGTAAATTCTATAAATATTTTCAGGAGGATATTATTGAATTTATATTTAATATTTTTAAAGAGGCAATTGATTTAGGGGTCCTGTCTGTTTCTATGACGCTTTGCCTAATTTCTGTAATACCCAAATTAAACAAAGATTATATGATGTTAGAAAATTGGAGACCAATCACATTAATGAACAATGATTGATACTGATGCAGGTACCCTTTGCAGATGGTCGCATGCGGTTGGACACATGGAATCATTTTCGCAGTATCCTCAAAACTGTGTCTTTTTGAAAACTGCTACAGGGACATAAGCACAAAAAATGCTGCTTGGAGACAAGTGTCCACGAGAGTAGGATTGCCAGGTCAGTTTGGTAATGAGCTTGTGCTAGATGTGGCTAGTTAGCTAACCTAGCTTGCTAACCCAGCCAATGAGGTGTGTGTGAAAGAAATAGTCAAATAAATTATGCTAGTTACTACCCCTGATAACTTTACCAAATAATCATGTTTGAAAGAGTGTGAATGCTAGATAAATAGTAATAGAAATGGTAGATACTACTGTACCCCTGATAATTTGGTCAGATAGCTATCATGGACATGTCACCTACTGTACACAGACACACACATGGCTATCTAATAACTATAGTTATGCTAGGTAATGGTTTGGCTTATCATGTTCATGTCTATGTAGAAGAAGACTAGGAGGAAGTGGAGAGGACTCAGGGAAAGGTATCAGAGAGAGAGAAGGGCAGAGAAAGAGAAGAAGAGGTCAGCAGCTTCAGGCCAGCAGCCTTGGTGCTTCTGCCACATTCCTTCTTTTCTGGATCCATTTATTGTGCCTATGGCAACGAGTGGCAATTTTACAGCCAGACCCTCTACTACGTCATCCACAAGTGTTGTCGCTACCGGTGCATCAAGACCCTCAACGTCACCTACAAGTGCAACCATCGCCTCCACCGGTGCAGCGAGACCCTCTACAACGTCTACATCATCCACGAGTATGACCACCACCGGTGCAGCGAGACCCTCTGCAACGTCTACATCATCCACGAGTATGACCACCACCGGTGCAGCGAGACCCTCTGCAACGTCTACATCATCCACGAGTATGACCACCACCGGTGCAGCGAGACCCTCTGCAACGTCTACATCATCCACGAGTATGACCACCACCGGTGCAGCCATGGAAGATGATGAAATGTAGGAAGCACCTCTGGATCTAGGACCACATGAGATTATTATGAACCTCACGGAAGTGACCACTGAGGACCTCGTTGAACAGGATGTGGCCATGGAGAGAAACGAAGAGGAACAACGTCACACCAAGCGTCATCGGAGGTACCAGCCCCCAGATCCACTCAACTTATTATAGTTGAGATCCACTCAACTATAATAACTACAACCTAAAACTTCTTACCTGGGAATATTGAAGACTTATGTTAAAAGGAATCACCAGCTTTCATATGTTCTCATGTTCTGAGCAAGGAACTTAAACGTTAGCTTTCTTACATGGCACATATTGCACTTTCACTTTCTCCAACACTTTGTTTTTGCATTATTTAAACCAAATTGAACTTGTTTCGTTATTCATTTGAGGCAAACTTTTATTGATGTATTATATTAAGTTAAAATAATCATCATTCAGTATTGTTGTAATTGTCATTATTACAAATAAATCAATTGGCCGATGAATTGGTATCGTCTTTTTTTGGTCCTCCAATAATCGGTATTGAAAAATCATAATCGATCGACCTCTAGTATACACATCACTCCACAGTGCGCTTTTAAGTTATTGGCATGGCCAGTTCTGAGGTTTTGCCTCTGGTGGCAAGTATCTGGAGCCAAAAAGGGTACCCTATGGCCAGAAGTAATAAATGCCAACAAGTTACCTCATTGGACAGAAAGAGATTTAGCTAACTCTAACCATATGAAACCTTAGAGGTGTATACTACAAAGTAGGATCAATGAGTTAGCCAGCTAACATTAATAAACAACCAGAAGTAACTTGATTTTATGATTGTACATTGTGTTTTGGATTGTTGAATCAGTTAAGCTAAAGCTTGAAATGGGCATGGCCTATCTTTTTTTAAAACAAATATTTCAGAAAATGTGGACGTTGGCTGGCTAACTCATTGAATCTGCTTTGTCGAATACCCCTCAGCACTAGCTGGAGAGGTGAAATTGTTTACTTCTTACTGCGATGAGAGTGTGGCCATATATGGTCAGATTCTCCTCAGACAGACAGCTGCTACCTATCTTGCGTCTACGATAAAGAGCCCAGCAAGTCAAAATGTTGACCAAAATCCCATTTCAACTTTGCTGGTTCATCGAGGTGTTGGAAATATAATTTTGTTCATTATTCTAAATTGCAATGCTTTTTATCTTAGGTTGAGGTATACAGTCAAAGCATACAAAAGCCAGAGCATTCGTACATTTGGGCGATTCCATGCCAGCATAGCACAAAAATATTTTTGGTACCTCATTGTTCTGGCAATTCTCACATAGGAATTTTACTGGGAGGAAGGATGTTTCACATGCTAGTTAAAAATTTACAAACCATTTTTTTTATCATGATGAAAGTGACAATCTTTAGACCACTTTCAACAAAAATACCTTTCAATATACATCTACAATAACTAAACTCAGCAACAACAAAAAAAGTCCATTTTCCAGGACCCTGTCTTTCAAAGATAATTTGTAAAAATACAAATAACTTCACAGATCTACATTGTAAAGGGTTTAAACACTTTTTCCCATGAACCATAAACAATGAACATGCACCTGTAGAAAGGTCCTTAAGACACTAACAGCTTACAGACAGTAGGCAATTAAGGTCACAGTTATGAAAACTTAGGACACTAAAGAGGCCTTTCTACTGACTCTGAAAAACACCAAAAGAAGGATGCCCAGAGTCCCTGCTCATCTGCTTGAACATGCTGCAAGGAGGCATGAGAACTGTAGATGTGGCCAGATCAATAAATTGTAATGTCCGTACTGTGAGACGCCTAAGACAGCGCTACAGGGAGACAGGATGGACAGCTGATCGTCCTCGCAGTGGCAGACCACGTGTAACAACACCTGCACAGGATCGATATATCTCCGAACATCACACCTGTGGGACAGGTACAGGATGGCAACAACTGCCCGAGTTACACCAGGAACGCACAATCCCTGCATCAGTGCTCAGACTGTCCGCAATAGGTGGAGAGAGGCTGGACTGAGGGCTTGTAGGCCTGTTGTAAGGCAGGTCCTCACCAGACGTCACCGGCAACATCATCACCTATGTGCACAAACTCACCATAACTGGATCAGACAGGACTGGCAAAAAGTGCTCTTCACTGACAAGTCGCGGTTTCGTCTCACCAGGGGTGATGGTCGGATTTGCGTTTATCGTCGAAGGAATGAGCGTTACACCGAGGCCTGTACTCTGGAGTGGGATCGACTTGGAGGTGGAGGGTCCGTCATGGTCTGGGACAGTGTGTCACAGCATCATCGGACTGAGCTTGTCGTCATTGCAGGCAATCTCAATGCTCTGTGTTACAGGGAAGACATCCTCCTCCCTCATGAGGAACCCTTCCTGCAGGCTCATCCTGACATGACCATCCAGCATGACAATTCCACCAGCCATACTGCTCGTTCTGTGCGTGATTTCCTGCAAGACAGAAATGACAGTGTTCTGCCATGGCCAGCGATGAGCCCAGATCTCAATCCCATTGAGCACGTCTGGGACCTGTTGGATCAGAAGGTAAGGGCTAGGGCCATTCCCCCCAGAAATGTCTGGGAATTTGCAGGTGCCTTGGTGGAAGAATGGGGTAACATCTCACAGCAAGAATTGGCCAATCTGGTGCGGTCCATGAGGAGGAGATGCATTGCAGTACTTAACGCAGCTGGTGGCCACACCAGATACTGACTGTTACTTTTGATTTTGACCCCCCCCCCCCCCCCCCCCCCCCCCCCTTTGTTCAGGGACACATTATTCCATTTCTGTTAGTCACTTGTCTGTGGAACTTGTTCAGTTTATGTCCCAGTTGTTGAATCTTATGTTCATACAAATATTTACACGTTACTTTTGCTGAAAATAAATGCAGTTGACAGTGAGAGGTCATTTCATTTTTAGAAATGGAAGTTTAGAAAGAGAAAGTCAGCGCGTCACAGTGACCCAAACAACAATCTCACTCGGTGCAAAAAGTGGATTTAATATGATTCTGAATATTTCTTTGTTATCGGAATCAATGCTACAACAAGAAGAAGTTAAGACACCGGTTTGTTCCAAATCGAGAATGAAGAAAGTATTGTCATGTAAAGGTGTGTCGAAATATTAGAACCAAATGCATGACCTTAGAGACCAACTTTAGATTTGCCGCTGAGGTTCCAGTTCACATGGCTACTAATATGTAATTTAAATAAATATTAGATTTGACCTAATCTAGATCTAGGTTTCTAATTGAACTGCTTAATTATAAAAACTAGATTAGTTAATCTAAGGTTAAATCTCTATGACTATGATTAGTGACACGTGTCATAATGGATTCACCATAGCAATATGTTCTAATTCTATGGAAACAAACCAACACTGGTCATTGCTAGTTAGCAAAGTGAGTTTTCACTTCAGGCTAAGGATGAAATTAATTGCACTTTGCTGTCAAATAAGTTAGCTGGCTAGCTGAGTTTAACAAACATAAACCACAGGAGATAAAATTGTTAAATCACACCAAAAATAAAAGCATATACACTAATATTTGCTGAATTTAAACCTTCTCCAGTGGTAGTTTAGATTATACTAATTTAACATTAGTAAAATTGTTTTTAAAACAATGGAGCAACAATATTACATTTTATCCTGGTTTAAAGTCAAAATGTAATCTAATCCTTCTAAAGTTAAGTGGGAGTAATTTAAAAATAGGATTAAAGTTTGGTGCAACAAGATTAATAAATAAACTGGGTTTAATAAAGGTTTAAGAGTTAATCCATGTTGGTACAACCCACCCTCAGTCTTGATATGTAAATGCTGATATACGTTATTGCACATCATGCCTACCACTAGGGGATGTTGTGAATAAGGTTGATGATACTGACTGAACAGAACTAAATAAATAAAAAAAAACACCCCGTTTTAGATTACCTTTTATTTTTCATATATCTGAAAATGCAAAGTTCATTGCCGTCGTCAGGCTGTCTGAGAGTTTGGTAGCAATTTTGTCTGAAAAGAAAATAGTGAGAAAGGAGAAATTGTATAAACTCACAGATCAACATATCAATTACAGAAGTAATGGTAGAATAAAAACACCAAAACCATATTGAAGTTAAAAACCTCAAGGTAACAAAATATGGTCGTCAAGTGATCTACAAACCAAGGATTTATACAACAAATTGTTTGTTTTAAAACGTAAGACATACCAGCTCTTTTCTGTTGCTTCTTCCTCTTCTTCCCAGCAGCCACGAGTGCTTGGCCCTGCTGAAGAGGGTCTACATTCCAGATATCCTTTAAATCGAGGGTCCTGGGGGCAGCAGCATCAACTGAACCACCAGTCTTTGCCCTTGGTGCTTTTATCTCCACAGTCATAGGTCCAAACTAGTGTTAAAAAAAAAAAAAAAAAGACAAGATGTACAAAACACTGATACCACCTTCCTAATATCGAATTCACCTGGTCAGTATGTCATGGAATGAGCAGGTGTTCTCAAATGTTTTGTACACTTAAGATGAAAGTCCTTTGATGAATTGCATTTAAGTGGAACTCAGCAAAAGTCATAATAACACTGTAAAACTGGTATCATCTGGGTTGTGTTAAGTAGTCATGAAAATGGGGAGTTGCTTCAGGGACATTGGCAACTAAGTTTAAAGCTTTAATTTTTTTAAACTTTTCTTACTTCCTGCTTTGGAATGGATGTGTCAATGTGTACAGTCGTGGCCAAAACGTTTTGAGAATGACAAATATACATTTTCAAAGTCTGCTGCCTCAATTTGTATGATGGCAATTTGTATATACTCCAGAATGTTATGAAGAGTGATCAGATGAATTGTAAAGTCCCTCTTTGCCATGCAAATGAACTGAATCTCAAAAAAACATCCCCACTGCATTTCAGCCCTGCCACAAAAGGACCAGCTGACATCATGTCAGTGATTCTCTCGTTAACACAAGTGTGAGTGTTGACGAGGACAAGGCTGGAGATCACTATGTCATGCTGATTGAGTTCGAATAACAGACTGGGAAGCTTTAAAAGGAGGGTGGTGCTTGGAATCATTGTTCTTCCTCTGTCAACCATGCTTACTTGCAAGGGAAAATGTGCCGTCATCATTGCTTTGCACAAAAAGGGCTTCACAGGCAAGGATATTGCTGCAAGTAAGATTGCACCTAAATCAACCATCAACTATTGAAAAAGCGACAGTCCCAGGTGATATATTATCGATTATATATTCTAAAAACAACCTGAGGATGGATTATAAAAACGTTTGACATGTTTCTGTGGACATTACGGATACTATTTGGAATTTGTCTGTGATGTGGTGACCGCTCGAGCCTGTGGATTTCTGAAGATAACATGCCAACCAAATGGGGGTATTTTGGATATAAAAATAATCTTTATGGAACAAAAGAAACATTTGTGTAAGTAACTGGGAGTCTCGTGAGTGCAAACAGCCGAAGATCAAAGGTAAGCGATTTAATCTATTGCTGTTCTGACTTTCGTGACCAATCTACTTGGCTGCTAGTGTTTAATATTTTGTCTACTGAGAGATGTTCTTACATAAACGCTTGTTATGCTTTCGCCGAAAAGCTGAATTGAAATCTGACACACCAGGTTGATTAACAACAAGCTAAGCTGTGTTTTGCTAAATTGCACTTGTGATTTCATGAAAATTAAATATTTTTAGTAATTTAATTTGAATTAGGTGCGCTGCAATTCAGTGGGTGTTGATGAAAATGATCCCACTAAAGGGATGGGTGCATCAAGAAGTTAACCCACTGTTTCTAGGCCGTCATTGAAAATAAGAATTTGTTCTTAACTTGCCTTGTTAAATAAACTTGTTTTTTTTAAGTATAATTGAGTGCACACTGTGTACACATGTATATTACATACAGTACCAGTCAAAAGTTGACACACCTACTCATTCCAGGGGTTCTTTTTTTTTTTTTTTTTTACTATTTTCTACATTGTAGAATAGTGAAAACATGGTATCATGTTGTAACGAAAATCTTTATTTTTAGATTCTTCAAAGTAACCAACCGCCTTGTTGACAGCTTTGCACACTCTTGGCATTCTCTCAACCAGCTTCATGAGGTACTCACCTGGAACGCATTTCAATTGACAGGTGTGCCTTGCTAAAAGGAAATTGGTGGAATTTTTCCTTCTTCATGCATTCGAGCCAATCAGTTGTGACAAGGAGGGGTGGTATACAGAAGATAGGGCTATTTGGTAAAATACCAAGTCCATAAGAAGAACAGCTCAAATAAGCAAAGAGAAACAGTCCATCATTACTTTAAGACATGAAGTTCAGTCAATACAGAAAACTTCAAGTTTCTTCAAGTGCAGTCGCAAAAACTATGCTATGATGAAACTGCCTCTCATGAGGACCGCCACATGAAAGAGTTACCTCTGCTGCAGTTCATTAGTTACCAGCCTCAGAAATTGCAGCCCAAATAAATGCTTCAGAGTTCGAGTAACAGACATCTCGACATCAACTTCAGAGGAGTGCGTGAGTCAGGCCTTCATGGTTGAACTGCTGCAAAGAAACCACTACTGAAGGCCACCAAAAATAAGAGATGTGCTTGGGCCAAGAAACACGAGCAATGGACATTAGACCGGTGGAAATCTGTCCTTTGGTCTGAGTCCAAATGAGATTTTTGGTTCCAACCGCTGTGTTTTTGAGACGCTGAACGGAGGATCTCTGCATGTGTTGTTCCCACCGTGAAGCATGGACGTGGTGGTGTTATGGTGCTTTGCTGGCGACACTGATTTATTTAGAATTCAAGGCACACTTAGCCAGCATGGCTACCACAGCATTCTCCTGCAATTCACCATCCCATCTGATTTGTGCAGTGGGACTATCATTTGTTTTTCAACAGGACAATGACCCAACACATCTCCAGGCTGTGTACGGGCTATTTGTCCAAGAAGGAGAGTGATGGAGTACTTCATCATATGACCTGGCCTCCACAGTCACCCAACCTTAACCCAATTGAGATGGTTTGGGATGAGTTGGACCGCAGAGTGAAGGAAAAGCAGCCAACAAGTGCTCAGCATATGTGGGAACTCCTTCAAGACTGTTGGAAAAACATTCCAGGTGAAGCTGGTTGAGAGAAAGCCAAGAGTGTGCAAAGCTGTCAAAGGCAAAGGGTGGCCACTTTGATGAACATAAAATACACTGCTCAAAAAAATTAAGGGAACACTAAAATAACACATCCTAGATCTGAATGAATAAATATTCTTATTAAATACTTTTTTCTTTACATAGTTGAATGTGCTGACAAAATCACACAAATTATCAATGGAAATCAAATTTATCAACCCATGGAGGTCTGGATTTGGAGTCACACTCAAAATTAAAGTGGAAAACCACACTACAGGCTGATCCAACTTTGATTTAATGTCCTTAAAACAAGTCAAAATGAGGCTCAGTAGTGAGTGTGGCCTCCACGTGCCTGTATGACCTCCCTACAACGCCTGGGCATGCTCCTGATGAGGTGGCGGATGGTCTCCCGAGGGATCTCCTCCTAGACCTGGACTAAAGCATCCGCCAACTCCTGGACAGTCTGTGGTGCAACGGATGGAGCGAGACATGATGTCCCAGATGTGCTCAATAGGATTCAGGTCTGGGGAACGGGCGGGCCAGTCCATAGCATCAATGCCTTTCTCTTGCAGGAACTGCTGACACACTCCAGCCACATGAGGTCTAGCATTGTCTTGCATGGTGGTTGTATGGTCTCACAAGGGGTCTGAGGATCTCATCTCGGTATCTAATGGCAGTCAGGCTACCTCTGGCGAGTACACGGAGGGCTGTGCGGCCCCCAAAAGAAATGCCACCCCACACCATGACTGATCCACCGCCAAACCGGTCATGCTGGAGGATGTTGCAGGCAGCAGAACGTTCTCCACGGCGTCTGTCCACATGTGCTCAGTTTTTTGGGTTAACTGCCTGTTCAGGGGCAGAACGACAGATTTGTACCGTGTCAGCTTGGGGGTTTGAACTTGCAACCTTCCGGTTACTAGTCCAACGCTCGAACCACTAGGCTACCCTGCCGCTCAGTGTGAACCTGCTTTCATCAGTGAAGAGCACAGGGCGCCAGTGGCGAATTTGCCAATCTTGGTGTTCTCTGGCAAATGCCAAACGTCCTGCACGGTGTTGGGCTGCAAGCACAACCCCCACCTGTGGACGTCGGGCCCTCATACCACCCTCATGGAGTCTGTTTCTGACCGTTTGAGCAGACACATGCACATTTGTGGCCTGCTGGAGGTCATTTTGCAGGGCTCTGGCAGTGCTCCTCCTTGCACAAAGGCGGAGGTAGCGGTCCTTCTGCTGGGTTGTTGCCCTCCTACGACCTCCTCCACGTCTCCTGATGTACTGGCCTGTCTCCTGGTAGCGCCTCCATGCTCTGGACACTACGCTGACAGACACAGCAAACCTTCTTGCCACAGCTCGCATTGATGTGCCATCCTGGATGAGCTGCACTACCTGAGCCACTTGTGTGGGTTGTAGACTCAGTCTCATGCTACCACTAGAGTGAAAGCACCGCCAGCATTCAAAAGTGACCAAAACATCAGCCAGGAAGCATAGGAACTGAGAAGTGGTCTGTGGTTATCACCTGCAGAACCATTCCTTTACTGGGGGTGTCTTGCTAAATGCCTATAATTTCCACCTGTTGTCTATTCCATTTGCACAACAGCATGTGACATTTATTGTCAGTGTTGCTTCCTAAGTGGACAGTTTTATTTCACAGAAGTGTGATTTACTTGGAGTTACATTGTGTTGCTTAAGTGTTCCCTTTATTTTTTTGAGCAGTGTATATTTTGATTTGTTGAACACTTTTGGTTACTACATGATTCCATGTGTTATTTCATAGTTTTTGATGTCTTCACTATTATCCTACAATGTAGAAAATAGTAAAAATGTAAGAAATCCTTGAATGAGTAGGCGTGTCCAAACTTTTGACTGGTACTGTATGTGGTGGAATCCACTGGTCATAAAAAAGTATGGAAAAGTGTGTGTTGGTGAAAACAAGTAAAAATGATTCAAAAAGGTTTGTTGTTTGCCTTCCTCCTCCCTGGGCCTGCTGTTTCAACATAGCACCAATAACCTGTCTGTCTCCAGCTTTTCTCGCACTCTTGACCCTGTGTAGTGTGTGAAACTAATGTCTTGCGGGAACATGCAAAATGGTATTTCAACACATTGTAAAAATGCTGTATTTTACCACACCCTACCCCATCCAGGTATAAATTAGGGAAGGGAGACAACAAATAAATAGCTTTGCATGTGTGGCTCCTTACCACAATCAATCAGTATGGCAAACATTCTCTGCTCAGAGAGCCTTAGAAATAGTTTTTGCAGAGAGAGAAGACTTCGGAAAACAAAGAATTTTCAGAATTTGAGGATCATGTCACTGTCAATTCAGAGTCTGACAGTAATTTGAAAGAAGAGGGAGAGCTTGACCCAGTAGGAGAAATATGGATGTCAAAAACTTGTGAAATTGAATGGTCTTCTTGCCCAAGTAATGAGACATGGCTGCCAATGTGATAAGGATGCAACCAGGGCCAACGCAGCGGTTACTTATGTGCAGGACATAAAGTCTTTTGAACTGGTCATCCCAGACGCCATCCGGAAACCCATTCTGAACTGCACTAATTTGGAGAGAAGGTGTGCTTTTGGAGAGAGATGGAAGTAGATGGACCCAACTAATTTAAATTCATACTTTGGGGTTCTTATCTTTGCTGGTGTTTTCAGATTAGAGGTCTACCGATTAATTAGGGCTGATTTCAAGTTATAACAATCGGTAATCTGTATTTTTGGGCACCGATTTGCCGTTTTTTTTTTTTTACACCTTTAACTTGGAACGTCAGTTTAGAACACATTCTTATTTTCAATGACGGCCTAGGAACATTGACAACATAACAATGTAACAGCAATATTTAGACTTAGGAATGCCATCCGTTAGATAAAGTACAGAACGGTTCCGTATCTCACTGACAGAATAAACGTTTTGTTTTCGAAATGATAGTTTCCGGATTCTAACATTTTAATGACCAAAGGCTTGTATTTCTGTGTGTTATTATGTTATAATTAAGTCTATGATTTGATAGAGCAGTCTGACTGAGCGATGGTAGGCACCAGCAGACTCGTAAGCATTCATTCAAACAGCACTTTTGTGCGTTTTGCCAGCAGCTCTTCGCTGTGCTACAAACATTGAGTTGTTTATGACTTCAAGCCGATCAACTCCTGAGATTAGGCTGGTGTAACCGATGTGAAATGGCTAGCTAGTTAGCGGGGTGACCGCTAATAGCGTTTTGAAACGTCACTCGCTCTGAGACTTGGAGTAGTTGTAGCTCTGCAAAGGTAACGCTGCTTAGAGGGTGGCTGTTGTCGTTGTGTTCCAGGTTCGAGCCCAGGGAGGAGCGAGGAGAGGGACAAAAGCTATACTGTTACACTGGCAATACTAAAGTGCATATAAGAACATCCAATAGTCAAAGGTTAATGAAATACAAATGACAGAGAAATAGTCCTATAATAACTACAACCTAAAACTTCTTACCTGGGAATATTGACGACTTATGTTAAAAGAAACCACCAGCTTTCATATGTTCTCATGTTCTGAGCAAGGAACTTAAACGTTAGCTTTCTTACATGGCACATATTGCACTTTTACTTTCTTCTCCAACACTTTGTTTTTGCATTATTTAAACCAAATTGAACATGTTTCATTATTTAGTTGAGGCTAAATTGATTTTATTGATGTATTATATCAAGTTAAAATAAGTGTTCATTCAGTATTGTTGTAATTGTCATTAGTACAAATACATTTGAAAAAAAATAATGGGGGAAAAAAAAAATTGACCGATTAATTGGTATCGGCTTTTTTTGGTCCTCCAATAATCGGTATCTGCGTTGAAAAATCAGTCGGTCGACCTCTATTTCAGATCTAATGGAGAATCCCTGTGGGATGCAGAAACTGGCAGAGAGCTTTTCAGTGCAACGATGTCTCTGGAAAACATCCACATTATTTCCAGGATTATCCGCTTATTATCCGAGACACCAGACCAGCCCGGCGGCAGAGAGACAAGCTATCTGCAATTAGGTGAGTGTGGGACAAGTGAGTGGACCGCCTTCCCCTGTTTTACAACTCTGGGCCCAACGTTACTGTTGATGAGCAGCTTTTGCCATTTAGGGGCCGCTGCCCCTTCAGGCAGTACATACTGTATAAACCCACAAAATATGGAATCAAGATCCAGGCTGCCTGTGATGCTGCTTCATCATATGCGTGGAACATGCAAGTGTAAACAAGGAAGCCAGGCGGAGGAGCCCCTGAGATTAATCAGGGGATGCAAGTTGTCCTGAACTTGACACAGGAACTCCGTGGCCACAACATCACATTCGCTAACTTTTTTTTTATTTTATACTTCGCACAAGCTGGGACAGGAGCACTTGACAATGTTAGGAACAGTACAAAAAAAACAAGCCAAAGCTCCCACCTCAGCTGGTGAACACACAGAACAGGCCTATCAATTCCTCTAAATTTGTGTTCACAAACGACACGTCCCTAGTCTCCTACGTACCAACGGCAGGTAAAAGGGTGGTACTCATGAGTACGCTGCATAGGGATGGGAGAATCTGTGTCCAGGAACATCAAAAAACACAAATCATAATGGATTACAATGCCACAAAAGGAGGGGAGGACAATTTAGACAAGCTGGTGACTGGCTACAACTGTGATATTCTTCAACATCTTGGCGTGGAACGCATTTGTCATCTGGATGGCGTTGAACCCAGATTGGAACAGAGGGAAGAAGACGGCTCTTTCTAGAAGAGCTGGGCAAGGCATTGGTGAGACCTCAAATCCAGAGGCGGCAGCAGATCCCAAGGACCCCAGCTTATGCAGCCATCATGAGGGGGATTCAGGAGGAGGATGCTTGTTGCCCGCCTCGCAAAACCAACAAAGCCAATACCGAAAGTAAGTGATGTTGTTGAATGTGTATGTCTCTCCTACCTTGGCCTGCTGTAACTATGTATGTGAGTGTGTGTGAAATGTTAGTAAAATTCCTGAACTAAGTGTTTTCATCATTCTAGGTTGCAGCTGGTGGCAACAAGAAGCGCTGCGATGTGTGTGGACCCAAGAAGGACAGGAAGACAGTACACAGGCATCAAGTGCAAGAAATACATTTGCAACACACACACAGTAGAGAACTCTGTCCCTCATGTGGTGTGTAGACCGGCCTTAATGTGTGTTCAATGGGGCTCATTTATCATTTACATAAAATAGAGTATGTAAAATGTATCCTTCCAAATTGTTCAGTTCAAACCAATAAACATCAAGTGATGAAAACATGATTTTTCTACCCGTCTTGATTATAATTGATTTGTTTACAAAAATAAATATGATCTAGCAGAGGTAAATGGCAAATATTAACCATGTATCAGATATAACCATGTATGCTGTCTATATTGCTTGTAATTGATAAGTCAACATCTAAGTATTAAGTATTTGTACGGCATTGTTTTCAAAACCCAATAATGTAGTGAGTCCAACAGACCCGCGAACATTAGGTGAATAACAAAAACATGACCACCACACAAGAGTTAAGAACTAAAAGGTCTAAAAAAAGTACCACCGAATCAGTTTAACTTGTCAAGTAAAAGCACTGCAATACCTCTGGGTCCTGATCATCATCCATGGATTCAGTTTCATCCTTGGACTCAACCCCATCCAAAGCTCCACCTTCCATTTCCAGGTCACAAGGTGGTTCTTCTTGACCACCCTGAGTCATCCCAGCAGTTGCCATGCAGAAACCCATTTGGACATCAGTGCAAGACGACACTACAAGAAAAACAAACATTTAGCACACTCTTTTTATCCCAACATAACTTTTTCAATTACTAGGTAACTGTCAAATGTGTGCGTGTATCCTACCAGCTAGCACTTCCTGGTTTCCCTTCTCTAGTTCCTCCCAGTCGAAAGCTTTGCCCATCTCTGCCACAATCTCAGCACTGATATGAGTGGGAAGAGTGTGCGTCTCCGGAGGGTGTGTAAAGTAGCTGATCCTACCCCTGCATGAAAGTAAATGAAACAGAATAATGGGACTTTAGGTAGGGAAGGTGTTGCTTTGAAAACCTCAGATGTAATAAATGTTTTTGCAGTTTTCACCCACCCTGTCCAGTCCATTAGGACACTCTTTGCCGCCTTGTCATTATCAGGCAGTCCTCCCTTCCTCAACTTGCCCTGTCGCTGTGCCAACAAAGCCAGGAATTCGAGAGCTGTGTGGAAGTCTGGAACACCATAGTGTTCCATGATCTATTGAAAAATTAAATGAAATATGAGAAAATGGACGTAACATCTGTCACATCATTGCAGTGAATATGCCGTTAAATAATCTTTGGGTACCTGTGTCTTATTGCAGCGTCTTAAGATGGCTTCGACTGGAGGTAGAGGGTCTACAAGCTGCTCAATCTTTACACAATTCCGAAGGATCATGGCCGCGTCAGTCGTCGAGGTTGCCATTACAATGCCGGGACAATCTAAAAGCTTGATGTGCTTGTCCAAGTGTATTTCCTGAAGGCACCTAAAAGCCATCATACAGGTCAGTCACGCAAGGAAAGAACATGTAGACCTAGACATAAATAAAGCCAAAAGCGTTGTACTTACTTGGTTACACCGGGTGTGGCTCCAACATTGCATGCACGTGCCCGCTTCAAACTGTTTATCAGACTGCTCTTTCCAACATTGGGAAAGCCTGAAAAAAAGAAACCATTCAAAATATTGCATAACTTCAAACCTTTGCCCAATTTGAAAAGTCTGGAATGATGTGGCCAAGATCCTTCAAAATTGTGTGAAGATTGAGCAGATAGCCTAGTGCTTAGGAGCGTTGGGCCAGTAAGTGAAATTTTGCTGGTTCGAATCCCCGAGTCGACTAGGTGAAGAAATGTTTTTTTTTTTAAAGTGCAGTTGAGCAAGGCACTGAACCCTAATTGCTTCTGTATCAATAAGTGCATTGACGACGTCGTCACCACAGTGATTGCACGTACATACCCCAACCAGAAGCCATGGATTTCCAGGCAACCCTCACACTGATCTAAAGGTAGAGCTGCCGCTTTCAAGGACCGGGACTAACCCGGAAGCTTATAAGAAATCCTGCTATGCCCTGTGATGAACCATCAAACAGGCAAAGCGTCAACACAGGAATAAAATAGAATCATACTACACCGGCTCTGACGCTCGCCGGATGTGGCAGGGCTACAAAGAAAAACACATCCGAGAGCTGCCCAGTGACACGAGCCTACTAGATGAGCTAAATAACTTCTATGCTCGTTTCGAGGCAAGTAACACCGGAACATGCATGAGAGCGTCAGTTGTTCCCAGGCGACTGTATGATCACGCTCACCACAGGCGATGTGAGTAAGACCTTTAAAAAGGTCAACATTCACAAGGCCGCAGGGCCAGACGGAGTACCAGGACGTGTGCACCAAGCATGCGCTGACCAACTTGCAAGTGTCTTCACTGACATTTCAAACCTCTCCCTGTCGGAGTCTGTTATACCAGCATGTTTCAAGCAGACCACCACAGTCCCTATGCCCAAGAACATGAAGTTAGCCTGCCTAAATGACTACAGACCCGTAGCACTCACAACAGTAGCCATGAAATGCTTTGAAAGGCTGGTCATGGCTCACATCAACACCATTATCCCAAAAACCCTAGACCCACTCCAATTTGCATACTACACCAACAGATCCACAAGTTATGCAATCACTATTGCACTCCACAATGCCCTTTCACACCTGAACAAAAGGAACAATTATGTAAGAATGCTGTTCATTGACTACAGCTCAGCGTTCAACACCATAGTGCCCTCAAAGCTCATCACTAAGCTAAAGACCCTGGGACGAAACACCTCCCTCTGCAACTGGATCCTGGACTTCCTGATGGGCAGGCACCAGGTGGTAAGGGTAGATAACACATCTGCCACACTGATCCTCAACACGTGGGTCCCTCAGGGGTGCATGCTCAGCCCCCCTCCTGTACTCCCTGTTCACTCATGACTGCACGGCCAAGCACGACTCCGACACCATCATTAAATTTGCTGATGACACAAGTGGTAGGCCTGACCACCGACAACCGCCTATAGGGAGGTCGTCAGAGACCTGACCGTGTCGTGCAAGGACAACAACCTCTCCCTCAACATGATCAAGAAGAGGACAGGGCTCCAGTGGAGCAGGTTGCGAGCTTCAAGTTCCTTGGCATCCACATCATCAACAAAGTAACATGGTCCAAACACACCAAGACAGTCGTGAAGAGGAAAAGATTTGGCATGGGTCCTCAGATCCTCAAAAGGTTCTACAGCTGCACCATCGAGAGCATTGTGATGGGTTGCATCACTGCCTGGTATGGCAACTGCTCGGCCTCCGACCACGAGGGACTAGAGTAGAGGTCGACCGATTATTAATTTTCAAAACCGATACAGATAATTGGAGGTCAAAAAAAAACAGCACGCACCGATTAATCTGCCGATTTTTATATATATATATATAAAATAATGAATATAATACTGAATGAACAACCTGATGGGTCATTTCGCGTGACGTATTGACTGAAAGAAACTGATTTGAAGACAACAAGTAATGACATAATTGTGCACCAATGATTTGTCCGCCGTTTCGTTGATTGACTGTATTTTAACCTAATGACCACTGATCGTCTTGAAATCTAGCTGGGTAGATAGCCAATGAGCTGAGGTAAACGGCAATAGGTCATGTTTATGTGTTGCAAGACCAACCCATGTAGTAAGCTCCGGCATAGAGTGTAATTCGCTATTGAAGTTTCATACCGGAAGGAGCAACACATTACACACAGCGTTGTTTCGCATATTCAGCTGTTTAGATATCAATCATTATGGCGACTAAGTCAGGTAAAGCGAAATCTAAGTCTAGATATACAGATGTACACAATTTTAGAATAAATTGATTGGGAAAGTGAGACAGATTGTTGTAGGACGATTCATTTAGCGATTCCCAAGTGGAGGAATATTTTTTGAACGGGAGAGGACATCGTTTTGGACTGGTAAGTTTTTCTCATGCTAATGCCCTTGTTTGAAATGAATAATCTAAAATATTAGCGATTTTTTTTTTTACATTTTAGAAGCAATATATAAACATGTAATGTCATGAAATGTGAGATGCACGTGTCTGCCGCCCCACCCCAACCCACATGAAATAGCCTATTTGAGGCTGTTGAGGGGAGGGCAGGCCCACAACAATGGCCAAAGTGAAATGGAGACAGTAGATACAGCTGGACTGTTGTAATATAATAAAGACAGTAGATCTAGCGGGTCTGTCATAATATATTCAACCTTATGTTCCCTGTACTCATAAATATAAATATATATATATTACCTATTGATACAGGGCTCATATGTGAAACTATTCTAACTGAACATTTTCTTTCACAGTGACACTGACTCTGAATGGCAGCCCCCAGTGCCAAGGTGTCCATCCCCCACTGAAGCTGGTTCATCCAGCTCCTGCCACAAGTGGTGTTCATCTGCCCAAATGTATTTCTCCAGGCATGGATGTGCCTCAGGGCCAAAAGGGCACAGCATGGAGGCGTCACTGTGTTCTTTGCAAAATTAAGTCCCCCTATCACCTGCGCCACATGCTTGGTGACCCTCTGCTTTACAGCAGAAAGAGACTACTATGGCACCTGGCATCAGCAGCACAATATTGTGTAGAGCTTTGGCAAAGTGGGCGGGGTTCTCATGCCTGTTTGGCCCTGTCCGGGGGTCTCATCAGATGGGGCCACAGTGTCTCCTGACCCCTCCTGTCTCAGCCTCCAGTATTTATGCTGCAGTAGTTTGTGTCGGGGGGCTAGGGTCAGTTTGTTATATCTGGAGTACTTCTCCTGTCCTATTCGGTGTCCTGTGTGAATTTAAGTGTGCTCTCTCTAATTCTCTCTCTTTCTCGGAGGACCTGAGCCCTAGGACCATGCGTCAGGACTACCTGGCATGATGACTCCTTGCTGTCCCTAGTCCACCTGGCCCTGCTGCTGTTCCAGTTTCAACTGTTCTGCCTGCGGCTATGGAACCCTAAACTGTTCATATTTACTCAAGGTGCTGTCCTGTTCCATCTTCTACAACTACTGTGATTATTATTATTTGACCCTGCTGGTCATCTACGAACGTTTGAAAATCTCGGCCATGTTCTGTTATAAATCTCCACCCGGCACAGCCAGAAGAGGACTGGCCACCCCTCATAGCCTGGTTCCTCTCTAGGTTTTGGCCTTTCTAGGGAGTTTTTCCTAGCCACCGTGCTTCTACACCTGCATTGCTTGCTGTTTGGGGTTTTAGGCTGGGTTTCTGTACAGCACTTTGAGATATTAGCTGATGTACGAAGGGCTATATAAATACATTTGATTTGATAGAGGACTGAGGGTCTTCCAAATATTGAAAGTGTGTAAATAGTTAGCCATGTTATTTTGTAAATTTATATATTTCTTTCTTCATATTCCCCCCCCCCCCCCATATTTTTTCTCTCCATTTTTTTTGGGGGGGGGGGGGGGGGGTGTTAGAATACCATTTTGTATATAGTTATTTGTCTCAAAATGTATACCTTCACCAATTTGGCCACTTGGGTACATTTGGGCTACTTGTGTGGGACACCTGGGTGACTTCATGATAAATGTCATGTAGCACACTCATTTTGGAAGTTATCAATCTGAAACTTTGCACAAGTACTGTTGCCCTCTTATGTTTTTCACTGAAATTGTCCCCATCATCCTACCTGAATGTTTGTTTTATCTTATTCATTTTAAAGATAATACAATGAACAAAAGCATACGTTTTTTATTTTTGTATTATCTAAACCAGATCTATTGTGTTATATTCTCCTACATTCCATTCACATTTACACAAACTTCAGTGTTTCCTTTCAAATGGTACCAAGAATATGCATATCCTTGATTCTGTGCCTGAGCTACAGGCTGTTAGATTTTGATGTCTTTCAGGCGGAAATTGAAAAAAAGAAGAGGGGGGGGGTAGCTCGAAGAGATTAATATAATACATAAAATCTATTTAGTCTCAACTAAATAATGGAACATGTTCAATTTGGTTTAAATAATGTACAAACAGTGTTGAAGAAGCAAAAGTGCAATATGTGCCATGTAAAAAAGCAAACATTTAAGTTCCTTGCTCAGAACATGAGAACATATGAAAGCTGGTGGTTCTATATTCCCAGTTCTTCAATACTCCCAGTTAAGAACTTTTAGGTTGGAGTTATTATAGGAGTAGAGAAAAGTCTACTATCTCTCTATACCATTTGTATTTCATATACCTTTGACTATTGGATGTTCTAATAGGCACTTTAGTATTGCCAGCCTAATCTCAGGAGTTGATAGGCTTGAAATTATAAACAGCGCAGTGAAGCAAGCATTGCTAAGAGCAGCTGGAAAACCCAGTAAAGTTTGAATGAATGCTTATGAGCCTGCTGCCGCCTAACACCGCTCAGACTGCTCTATCAAATCATAGACTTAATTATAATATAAACACAGAAATACAAGCCGTTGGTCATTAATATGGTAAAATATCATTTCAATTTTTTTATTTTTTTATTCTTTCAGTAAAATATGAAACGGGAGGCAACCAAGTCTAAATATTGCGGTTACATTGCACAACCTTTAATGTTAAGTCATAATCATTTAAAATTCTGGCAAATTAGTTTGCAAAGAGCCAGGCGGCCCAAACTGTTGCATATAACCTGACTCTGCGTGCAACGAACGCAATAGAAATGACAATTTCCCTAGTTAATATTGCCTGCTAACATTTATTTTAACTAAATATGCAGGTTTAAATTTTTTTTACTTCTGTCTATTGATTTTAAGAAAGGCATTGATGCTTATGGTTAGGTACATTCGTGCAACGATTGTGCTTTTTTTGCAAATGCGCTTTTGTTAAAACATCCCCCGTTTGGCGAAGTAGGCTGTGATTCGATGATAAATTAAAAGGCACCACATTGATTATATACAACGCAGGACAAGCTAGTTAACCTATAAATATCATCAACCATGTGTATTTAACTAGTGATTATGTGAAGATTGATTGTTTTTTAATAAGATAGGTTTAATGCTAGCGAGCAACTTACCTTGGCTCCTTGCTGCACTCGCATAACAGGTGGTCAGCCTGCCACGCAGTTTCCCCGTGAAATTCAATGTAATCGGCGTCCAAAAATGCAGATTACCGATTGTTATGAAAACTTGAAATCGGTCCTAACTAATCAGTCGACCTCTACTACAGAGGGTAGTGTGTATGGCCCAGTACATCACCGGGGCCAAGATTCCTGCCATCCAGGACCTCTATACCAGGCAGTGTCAGAAGAAGGCCCTACATTTTTTTGTCAAAGACTCCAGCCACCCTAGTCAAAGACTGTTCTCTCTGCTGCCGCACGGCAAGCGGTACCGGAGAGCTAAGTCTAGGTCCAAGAGGCTTCTAAACAGCTTCTACCCCTAAGCCATAAGGATCATGAACAGCTAATCAAATGGCTACCCAGACTATTTGCATTACCACCCCACCCTTCTACGATGCTGCTACTCTGTTAATTATCTATGCATAGTCATTTTAATAATTCTATCTATATGTACATATTACCTCAATACCGGTACCCCCTGTATATAGCCCGCTATTGTTATTTACTGCTGCTCTTTAAGGATTTGTTATACTTACCTCTTACTTTTTGGCAGGTATTTACTTAAATCTGCATTGTTGGTTAAGGGCTTTTAAAGTAATTATTTCACTTTAAAGTCTACACCGGTTGTATTCGGCGCATGTGACAAATACATTTTGATTTGAAGAAGCTCTGGATAACAGCGTCTGTTAAATGACTAAAATGTACATTTAAAATGTACCCACCAACCACACCAACAGTGATGGCTGTCTTAATGTCCAGGTTGCGGCAGTAGTTCCCCAAAAGTTTCATCAGGCATTCTGCACCCACACAGGCACTGCTACCTAGGAGCTCAGCAGTGGCCTGGGTAACAGGTACATTGCTTCGCTTCTGCAAATTGAAAACACAAGTATAGTTACTAGACCCTAACTGAAAAAAGTTTCAGTTTATCTAGTACATAGATCCTTATTGCTTAACAGCAAAATATAAATATTTTATGTAACTTAAATTAATTTCAGTAAACTATCCTGTCCATGTTCTACATATGCTGTTCTGAATAGTCTGACTCACCAAATTCTTGTTCTGTTGTTGCGTTGAGGCTTTGAAAGCCACAGTGGGAAATTCATTGCGAAGATACTTGATCCATTTCTCCACAATCTCCTTGGACACCAGGTCTAAGAGTACAGTGGAAAGACATGTTTGTCAGTTAAAGATAATATGGCACAATGGTTTCTAATGTATAAAACTATGCATATTAATGAATCTCTCACACTCACCAATCTTGTTAAGCACCAGGACTATTTTCTTGTCAGTGCCACTCTGAATTACAGCCTGCTCCACCTGAGGACAACGGCAGCCAATAGGGTCACGGGCATCCAGAACCTCCAGAATCACATCAGAGGCCTCAACCACCTTTTATACAGAACAGGGAATACAACACATTGTTATAATATCAATTATAAGCACTACACACATGTAACCTTCTCTAAAAGATCAGCTTACTTGTACAGAAATGTAATGTAAATAAATGGGTATCACTCAAGTGCAATACTGCAAATTGTTACACACGTGCTACTGTGCACACTCACAGACTATTGCACTAGATAAAGAAAAGTTACCTTTTTGAATTCCCTGTAGTACGCCTTTCTTGAATTCTCATTTTCAAAATTGACATGCTTCTCTAAATTCTGCATCTCAGTTTCCTGCAATCAGAAAACACAAAAACACTAATGACAAGCTCTCTCATTTAATGATAAAAACAGCATTGGGAAAGCTCTTTCTATAACCTACACTAGTTAAATTACCCTCTGCTCAAACTCTCTTTGTCGCTCTAGAACATCTCTCTGAAAACCATCCAGACTTCTCCTCTTCATCTGCTCCCGTTCTCTTGACAACCTCTGCTTTTCTTGGAGCTCCTGAAGCTGACCATGGCAAAGAGAGCAACACATTTTAAATACCTATAAATCAATTGCCAATCCAGAAGAATTGTGCTATTGTCATGACATAAATTAACAGTTGTAATAAAAATAAATGTGTATCATGGTTCACCCTTTTCTTCCGGATTTCTTCTGGTTTTCCATACTCTTTGGGATGGCGTGCAATGGACAGCTCCGAATGCATTTTCCCTCCTTGAGTCTGTTGTCCATCTTTCCCCTTCAATTTAAATTAAATAACCAGTGAGATATGGCCACCGACGTTAACATAACATAAGTAGCTAAACTATAGTTATACTGCCTTGTTCAGGGGCAGAACGAGAGATTTCTACATTGTCAGCTCGGGGACTCGTTCCTGTAACCCGCCCCGTCTACTTCACACCGAGTCGGACAAAGGTATTATATTGGGCTGCAGAGACCTTTCTCAGGTCATTTACTATGTTTTTGTCAAAAGCTGAGTTTTTCTGAAGTTGTAGCAATCGATGTTGTACGCCAAAATGGGGTCAGCTGCCTGGCAGATTTGTCCAAAGTGGTTACAACAGGCTAGCTAGTCGCCGCAATTAGCATCATTGTGTATTGCTACTATGCTCACCAGCGACGCAAGTGAAATTCAAATTATATTGTATTCAACATTATGGCTTGCGCACTGTTCTAAAATATAATCTATTGCAAATTGTTCGACTATGACTAACATGTTGTTGTTTATAACGTTACAATCTAGCTAACGTTCCGAGTAGCAAGCAGGCTAGCTAAACATACCTTTTGTTTTCCTTGGAAAAGTACTTTCGCTCGCTTTTGTTCTGCAAAACCCACAACAACAAAATAAGTTACATCAACCTAGCTACAATGTTGATTAAATGTTTAAACTATCAAAGTCAAATAACACATGTATTTACGCACTTCTGGCCTTCGACATGATTCCACATGTGGAGTGGTTGGTGATGGATTGCGCGGATCTGACGTCAAATCACTAAATCAGGTTAACACTCTTCAAAATAAAAGCTTCAGCAAAGACAAATACGCATGCAGCTGCAGATTACTAGCCCTGAAACCGAACGTCTGCGATGCGAATTTGTTTTTCAGCTTCTTCTGCATCTTCTTCTGTGGGGGTTTAAGGCAGACTACACCCTATGAGGTGTGTTGCCGCCACCTGCTGAGTGGGGTGAAAACTGGGAAACTTTATCGCAAAAAGGGGGGCACATACTAATTTAAAAAACGTAAACAAAAATGCTCAGCCTTTTTTTAAAAAATGTACTCAGATCCTTACACAGGCTCTGGGGCCTTGTGAAGGGGGAACATAGTTAGTCAGTTTTCCCTGCAATGTTTAAAAATATATATATTATTATTCGTTTGGCCAGAACAATCTATCCCTTGGGCAATACAAACAACAACATTAACCTTCTTTAACACCTTCATTCTCAGGCTGCAGGGCATCCACTGCATCAGCTATTTGCACCTCCTCTGCAAAGGAGACATGCGTGGCAGACCTTGATCCTTGCAACTACTCAGAAGCTCTGAATCCCACCACAAATGCAGCACAATGTTGTTCTTCTTCTTGATGAGGTTTAACGGCAGTTGGCATCCAAATCAAATCACATTTTATTGGTCAAATACACATGGTTAGCAGGTTTTCAGTCCAAGATGGCGTAGCAGTGCAGACGTGTTTTGTTCGTCCTCTCGTGTACTTTTGTATTTTTTTTTGTACGTAGTCTTTTTTGTATACATTTCAATTTTATTTTCAATCTCTTCTCCAAACGGGGAGGAGTTGCAATCTACTGCAGAGAGAGCCTGCAAAGTTTGTTCATACTTTCCAGGTCTATACCCAAACAGTTTCAACTTCTAATTTTAAAAATTAACCTCTCCAGAAATAAGTCTGTCACTGCTGCCGCCTGCTATCGACCCCCCTCCGCTCCCAGCTGTGCCCTGGACACCATTTGTGAATTCATCACCCCCCATCTAGCTTCAGAGTTCATTCTGTTAGGTGACCTAAACTGGGATATGCTTAACACCCCGGCAGTCCTACAATCTAAGCTAGATAGCCTCAATCTCACACAAATCATCAAGGAACCCACCAGGTACAACCCTAAATCCGTAAACATGGGCACCCTCATAGACGTTATCCTGACCAACTTGCCCTCCAAATATACCTCCACTGTATTCAATCAGGATCTCAGCGATCACTGCTTCATTGCCTGTATCCGCTATGGGTCCGCGGTCAAACGACCACCAATAATCACTGTCAAACTCTCCCTAAAACACTTCTGCGAGCAGGCCTTTCTAATCGACCTGGCCCGGGTATCCTGGAAGGATATTGACCTCATCCCGTCAGTCGAGGATGCCTGGTCATTCTTTAATATCTTAGATAAGCATGCCCCGTTCAAAAAATGCAGAACTAAGAACATATATAGCCCTTGGTTCACTCCAGACCTGACTGCCCTTGACCAGCACAAAAATAACCTGTGGCGGACTGCCATAGCATCGAATAGTCCCCATGATATGCAATTGTTCAGGGAAGTCAGGAACCAATACACGCAGTCAGTCAGGAAATCAAAGGCTAGCTTTTTCAAGCAGAAATTCGCATCCTGTAGCTCTAACTCCAAAAAGTTTTGGGACACTGTAAAGTCCATGGAGAACAGAGCACCTCCTCCCAGCTGCCCACTGCACTGAGGCTAGGTAACACGGTCACAACTGATAAATCCATGATAATCCAATATTTCAAAAAGCATTTCTCAATGGCTGGTCATGCCTTCCTCCTGGCTACTCCAACCCCGGCCAACAGCTCGCTGTTCAGTGTGTCAAATCGGAGGGCCTGTTGTCCGGACCTCTGGCAGTCTCTATGGGGGTGCCACAGGGTTCAATTCTCAGGCCGACTCTTTTCTCTGTATATATCAATGATGTCGCTCTTGCTGCGGGTGATTCCCTGATCCACCTCTACGCAGAAGACACCATTCTGTATACTTCTGGCCCTTCCTTGGATACTGTGCTAACTAACCTCCAAACGAGCTTCAATGCCATACAACACTCCTTCCGTGGCCTCCAACTGCTTTTAAATGCTAGTAAAACCAAATGCATGCTTTTCAACCGTTCGCTGCCCGCACCCGCCCGCCCGACTAGCATTACCACCCTGGACGGTTCCGACCTAGAATATGTGGACAACTATAAATACCTAGGTGTCTGGCTATACTGTAAACTCTCTTTCCAGACGCATATTAAACATCTCCAATCCAAAATCAAATCTAGAATCATCTTTCTATTTCGCAACAAAGCATTCTTCACTCATGCCGCCAAACTTACCCTAGTAAAACTGACTATCCTACCGATCCTCGACTTCGGCGATGTCATCTACAAAATAGCTTCACGCACTCTACTCAGCAAACTGGATGCAGTCTATCACAGTGCCATCCGTTTTGTTACCAAATCACCTTATACCACCCACCACTGCGACCTGTATGCTGTAGTGGGCTGGCCCTCGCTACATATTTGTCGCCAGACCCACTGGCTCCAGGTCATCTATGAGTCTATGCTAGGTAAAGCTCCGCCTTGTCTCAGTTCGCAAATACTCTATCTAACCCTACACTCATTAAAAACCCACCACCCTACTCCACTATTTAAATATATCTAGTCCTACCTCAGGCGAACGTACTGCTTCAGACGTCAAGTCTTGTACCCCCAAATACTTTTCTACAGCTGCCACCACAACCTAAATTTTCTGCGATTTAAGTTCCATCCCTGCAGTACAGTTGATAAACATTGCTATAAATGCTAAAAATCCAAAATTACTGAAGTACATATCACTTGTTGGCCTATCCCTCTCTACTGGTACAGATCCACTACTCACACCACTCCTCTCAGGATTCCCCCACCTTGACCCATCTTCCTTTACTTTCTTCACTGCCTCAGCATACAACTTCTGTGTTACTCTAACCCTGGAAAGCTTAACCTGCCTCTCTCGTATCGGACAGTTCTGATCCCCAGCCCCATGGGCACCCTTACGGTTAACACATACCGCTACTTTCCCCAATGCTACACATTCCTTTGTTTCATGCCCTTCTGTACACTTATCACACCTAGGATCCTCCCTCCTACACACTGCTGCCACATGCCCATAAGCTTGACACCTGCAACAACATAATGTGTTCGGCACAAAAGCTTGGACGAGATGGCTTATATATCCTAACATAATTTTGTCAAGCACAGATTCAACATCAAAACACAAAAGAACAGACAACGACTCTTCTGTTTCACTACTCACGCCACCCTGTCTGTGTCACACCGAACGACGAGCATCACAAACACCAGGAATCTTCCCCTTCAGTTGGTAAACTTTCACTTTTACCACTACCCCAGTCATCACTCCTTTCAATGGCACAATTTTCTTGAGAGCAAAACAATACACATCTCTTGTCCCCATTGGTTTGATGGACTCATCTTTATCCTGACCCTCGGTGCAAGCCTCGGGCTCTGAGAACTTTACCACACCTACCACCTCCGATCATTTGCCCTCACTCACTTCCATTTCTCATCCTGTCTTCGATCCGGCATACAACTTACACTTTCTACCATTCTTCTTCAACAAACCATCTACAAGGTTTCCCAAAATTTTTAACCAATTCAAGATCACCCGCTCCCTCTCTCTCTTCAACCTCTCTTTTTCCCTCCATTCCTCCGCTTTATTCCAAGAATATGTCTCCTTATGATAATATTGTTCTTCCCCTAACATACTGTACATCTCTTTCTCTCAAGGGGCGCCATTCCCCTCGCTACCTGGGGAACCCCCGGATAACAAAGTTCAATCCACAAAACTTTCTGCAGCACCATGCTTCCCCAGACCTCTTCTTCTTCTATTGTATATTGGTGATCGCACAATTGAATGTGCATCCCGCCACCTACTGTGCGGGATGGAAACAGGATTCCCCAAAAACGGAACAAACTACCAAAAAACTACAAAAAAAAATTGAATACATTTTTTTTTTAAAATAATGTTAAAAAATCAAACAGATCTGATCCCTACAATGGCTCAAGGGGAACCTGGGAAGACATGTCTTCTGGCGCCTTGCAAGTCTTCAGACGTAAAATTCTTAAGTCCCATAAACGTTTTTGCCGCAGCCACAATAATGTCCAGTTTCTTAGACGTCTTTGAATGCCACACAATTCACCTGTTTAAAATGTTTTTACCCCTTTTTCATGGTAACTAATTGGTAGTTACAATCTTGTCTCATCGCCGCAACTCCCATACGGACTCGGCAGAGGCGAAGGTTGAGAGCTGTGCATCCTCCGAAACACAACCCAGCCAAGCCGCACAGCTTCTTGACACAATGCCCACTTAACCCGGAAGCCAACCACACCAATGTGTCAGAGGAAACACCGTACACCTGGCGACCGTGTCAGCGTGTATTGTGTCCGGGCCAACCACAGGAGTCACTAGAGCACAATGGGACAAGAACATCCTTGCCAGCAAAACCCTCCCCTAACCCGGACGGCGCTGGGCCAATTGTGCGCCGCCCCATGGGTCTCCCAGTTGCGGCCAGCTATGACAGAGCCTGGACTCAAACCAGCATCTCTAGTGGCACAGCTAGCACTGTGATGCAGTGCCTCCGCATAGGAGATTCGATTTACCACTCTAACTTTTGCCACCTCAATCTCCTTCACCCTTACAGGGCACTCCAGGAATTTGGGATCATGATCCACACTACTTTTGCAACATCGTCATCCTTCTACACACCATTCATCAGTATACTCTGTCCATCTGCACACACTTGAAACATGGCCTAATCCTTTACAATTCTTACACTACAGTGGTTTGGGGATGAAAGCTCTTACCACGTATCTTATATAACCAAGCTTCACATGCGTAGGTATTTGCTCTTCATCAAAAAAACAACAAGACCGACAGACTTTCTTATTTTTCTCCATTCACCCAACGGGCTGAAAATGGCTGTCAAGCAATGGTCAACAACCAACTTGACAGAGCTTGAATATTTTTTAAAGAATAATGTGCAAGTATTGTACAATCCAGGTGGACAAAGCTCTTCGAGACTTATCCAGAAAGACTCACAGCTGTAATCACTGCCAAAGGTGATTCTAACTCAGGGATGTGAATAGTTATGTAAATTAGATATTTCTGTATTTCCAAAAGCATGTTTTCACTTTGTCATTATGGAGTATTGTGTGTAGATGGGTGAGATTTTTTTTTTATTGAATCCATTTTGAATTCATGCTGTAAAACAACAAAATGTGGATTAAGTCAAGGGGTATGAATACTTTCTGAAGGCACATGTGTCTGCAGAAACTCTTCATCAAATGACAGTAAAACCAATAGGCTTTCCTTCTTCTTTCCATCTACCATGTGTTTCAAGCTATGTGCATCAACTACTCCTGGCTAAACATCAACTATGTCCTGGCTAAACCGAAACCACAGTATCTAAGGAGATGCTAGAGATAACACCTTTTGTCTGTGCCTTATTCAGAAAATCATAGCAAACCACTTTCATATGTCAATATTTTTGAGAGGCACAGCGCACACTCCTTTTGCTCTTCTGACACACATAAAATTAACATCATACCAGTCCTGGCCACTCTGACTGCCTCCACCTTTCCCAATGCATCCCTCACCAGCAAACGGGTCTCCCAAAAAAACATCCTTACTCATGAATTGCTCTCCAACAAGGAACAAGCCATTAACAGCCCGATGCTTATCTTCATTAACAACTTAAATAACAATATGGGGATGAGGTAGTTGGGTGTGCTATTTACAGATTGACTGTGTACAGGTACAGTGATCGGTAAGCTGCTCTGACACCTGATGCTTAAAGTTAGAGACGGAGATATAAGTCTCCAGCTTCAGTGATTTTTGCAATTCGTTCCAGTCATTGGCATCAGAGAACTGGAAGGAGAGGCGGCCAAAGGAAGAATTGGCTTTGGGGGTGACCAGTGAGATATGGGTGGGTGCTGCTCTGGTGACCAGTGAGCTGAGATAAGACGGGGCTTTACCTAGCAGAGACTTATAGATGACCTGGAGCCAGTGGGTTTGGCGACGAATATGTAGCGAGGGCCAGCCAACGAGAGCATACATGTCGCAGTGGTGGGTAATATATCTGGCTTTGGTGACAAAATGGATGGCACTGTGATAGACTGCATCCAATTTGTTGAGTAGTGTTGGAGGCTAATTTCTAAATGACATTGCCGAAGTCAAGGATCGGTAGGATAGTCCGTTTTACAAGGGTAAGTTTGGTAGCATGAGTGAAGGATGCTTTGTTGCGATACAGTGCCTTGCGAAAGTATTCGGCCCCCTTGAACTTTGCGACCTTTTGCCACATTTCAGGCTTCAAACATAAAGATATAAAACTGTATTTTTTTGTGAAGAATCAACAACAAGTGGGACACAATCATGAAGTGGAACGACATTTATTGGATATTTCAAACTTTTTTAACAAATCAAAAACTGAAAGTTTGGGCGTGCAAAATTATTCAGCCCCTTTACTTTCAGTGCAGCAAACTCTCTCCAGAAGTTCAGTGAGGATCTCTGAATGATCCAATGTTGACCTAAATGACTAATGATGATAAATACAATCCACCTGTGTGTAATCAAGTCTCCGTATAAATGCACCTGCACTGTGATAGTCTCAGAGGTCCGTTAAAAGCGCAGAGAGCATCATGAAGAACAAGGAACACACCAGGCAGGTCCGAGATACTGTTGTGAAGAAGTTTAAAGCCGGATTTGGATACAAAAATATTTCCCAAGCTTTAAACATCCCAAGGAGCACTGTGCAAGCGATAATATTGAAATGGAAGGAGTATCAGACCACTGCAAATCTACCAAGACCTGGCCGTCCCTCTAAACTTTCAGCTCATACAAGGAGAAGACTGATCAGAGATGCAGCCAAGAGGCCCATGATCACTCTGGATGAACTGCAGAGATCTACAGCTGAGGTGGGAGACTCTGTCCATAGGACAACAATCAGTCGTATATTGCACAAATCTGGCCTTTATGGAAGAGTGGCAAGAAGAAAGCCATTTCTTAAAGATATCCATAAAAAAGTGTAGTTTAAAGTTTGCCACAAGCCACCTGGGAGACACACCAAACATGTGGAAGAAGGTGCTCTGGTCAGATTAAACCAAAATCGAACTTTTTGGCAACAATGCAAAACGTTATGTTTGGCGTAAAAGCAACACAGCGCATCACCCTGAACACACCATCCCCACTGTCAAACATGGTGGTGGCAGCATCATGGTTTGGGCCTGCTTTTCTTCAGCAGGGACAGGTAAGATGGTTAAAATTGATGGGAAGATGGATGGAGCCAAATACAAGACCATTCTGGAAGAAAACCTGATGTAGTCTGCAAAAGACCTGAGACTGGGACGGAGATTTGTCTTCCAACAAGACAATGATCCAAAACATAAAGCAAAATCTACAATGGAATGGTTAAAAAATAAACATATCCAGGTGTTAGAATGGCCAAGTCAAAGTCCAGACCTGAATCCAATCGAGAATCTGTGGAAAGAACTGAAAACTGCTGTTCACAAATGCTCTCCATCCAACCTCACTGAGCTCGAGCTGTTTTGCAAGGAGGAATGGGAAAAAATGTCAGTCTCTCGATGTGCAAAACTGATAGAGACATACCCCAAGCGACTTACAGCTGTAATCGCAGCAAAAGGTGGCGCTACAAAGTATTAACTTAAGGGGGCTGAATAATTTTTCCGTTTTTGAGAATACTTTCGCAAGGCACTGTATAGGAAGCCGATTCTAGATTTCATTTTGGATGTAATGTGTAATCCATTTAGTCTACCCCTTTTCTCTTTTTACATTTTCTGTTTGTAAAACTGAGATTATCTGGAGTTCTTCCACAGTGCCCTGCTAAAAAATACCCCAAAGAGCTACACAAGCATGAGGGAGCGGACACACCTTGTGGTTATGGAGCACATCAAGATTGTGGAACAGAAAAATCAAGACTACAGTAATGACACAACCACTTCACTCTTCTCTCTGCAGATTCTCAAAACACAACACAAAGACATGTCTACAAGACTCTTACCTCCTTCACTAGGTTTTACGCACCAGCTGTCAGAGCAGCTCACAGATCACTGGACCTGTACATAGCTCATCTGTAAATAGCCCATCCAATCTACCTCATCCCCATATTGTATTTATTTATTTATCTTGCTCCTTTGCACCCCAGTATCTCTACTTGCACGTTCATCTTCTGCACATTCTACCATTCCAGTGATTAATTGCTATATTGTAATTACGTCGCCACCATAGCCTATGTATTGCCTCTCTTATCCTACCTCATTTGCACATGCTGTATATATATTTTTCTACTAAATTATTGATTGTATGTGTGTTTATTCCATGTGTAATTCTGTGTTGTTATATGTGTTGAATTGCTTTGCTTTATCTTGGCCAGGTCGCAGTTGCAAATGAGAACTTGTTCTCAACTAGCCTACCTGGTTAAATAAAGGTGAAATATATATATATTTTTAAACATGGTCTGGAAGGTACTCTGTGGTCCTCAGGCTAACTCTATCCCAATAACACAAACCCATACAAACATGAACCATTTCATGTTTATGCCATGCTTAATGTAAATTGAGCTATTTTAGCTGTCAGCTTGTATTGTGTTTTGCCAATGTACCTTGTGCATAGCTAGGGGTTGGAAGCACATGCTGGTGGAATCATATTCTGTACCACCTACAACAAATTACACAACAATACACAATTCAACCACCACACTATTATATTTAATCTTTATTAGACTGGCTTCCTTAGCACACCTAATATGGACATTTCAACATTGTCAGCTTGCTGTTAGCTAGCTAGCGTCACTACATTGGCAGCAAGATTGCTAGCCAGTTTAGAACCAACTAACGTTAGCTACCAGTCTAGCAGTGACTACCATGGCATAGGCGAAATGGATTGACAGTGTGTATCCAAATGATAGCTAGCTATATGATTTAGCTGAATGCTTTCAGAGTTCATTACAGGACTGAAACATTAGCTAGCTAATTTACCTAGTCCAGCTAGGCTAGCAAGCTAGCTAACGTTAGATTACCTCTAATCAAAAATCTTCTGTTTTGTTGTGAAGGAAAAAATCTATGGTATCGCATCACTTCTCAGCTGTCGTCCAAATGGATTACCCATCAGTTTACCCTGAAAATCCCTCTGATAGTCTTTGGTCACCACAAGCATCATTCTTGAGAGCCGCAATCCACTGGCGGTATCGGGGTAGATCTCTGGTCGGTAGAACTGTGAAAGATAACTCGTTGTCGTGCATGTAATTTACACAGCCAGGCATAGAACACCACATGGACATGATGACAAACGTTAGTGAAAAACAAATGTTCCCCCAAAAAATTGTCTGGAGAAATTCTGCGATTACTGTGTTGTTAGTTTCAAAGTAAACAACACTATCACTCAAGTTTGTGGACACGCCCCATCTACCTACCGGCGGTAGCTGTATTCATTATGAATGTCGGAATATGTGGTTCACTATGAGCAGACAAACACAAGAAGTCAAAACTTCCCGATTCTAACAGTGAAATGAAAATGCGCAACTTCTAGCTTGTGGTTTGGATAATTTTGATGTTAAGGACAAAACGTAATGTTGTTAATATAGTAATGATTATATGCTGTGGCAGAGCCAGGGTGAAATTTCCCTTTAACACCTAATCCCTAGTCCAGCTAACATTAGCCACCTAGCTGCCTAGCTAACATTAGCCACAACAAATTGGAATTTGTAACTTAATATCATAGGTATTGCAAATTGTTAACATTTTGTACAAATAGTAATTCGTAACATATCATACGAATTGTAATTCGTAACGTATATGAAATGGATGATGGACATCCACAAATTAATATATACCATACCAAATGTAACATGTCATACTCATTTGAGTGTCACAAATTTTCATTTAAAATATTACATATACCCTGAGTCCAGGTTGCAGGCAGCAGGTATGAGGTCCCTAGCATACACAGTAAACTATAATCATGGCAACAACCATCCTGGACACTTCCTCCTGAGCCTTCTGTGTTGACGCAGTCTTTCTGCTGCATGGCAATTTACAGTATGGTCATTCGGAAGGAATTTTAAAGGGTTCGATTTTACCCTGTGATATGCCTTTTCAAAAGGTTAACTTGGCCATTACTGTAGTTTCTCGTCCTCTCCCACCATTGGTTTTATTGCTGTTGTTGTAGGTGAAGGAAGATTATTTAATTGTCTCTTGGTTATGTTGCCTGGCTGCAAAAGCAGCACTTCTCCAATCCTCTGCAGATTATGCAAATCAAGAAGAAAACATATTATTTCCATTTCAGTCATTGAATTGTTCTAAAATATTTGCCTTGCCAGTTGTTTGTTACCACAGTTGTGTTTTTTGCCTTTACCTGTTGGACGCCTTTTCTCTATCTTGCGGTTTGACGTCTTGTCTTTTCTTGCTCTTCACCTGTTGTGGTGTTAGCAACCAACAAGATGGTGTACCCCAATCTGTGGGGTTTTATACCAGCCATGTTGTCATCAAGATTAATCTAAATCAGAAATGGTCAGACACACACACACACAAACTTGAATTATGCTGACCCGGAAGAACTGAATCAAATGTTTGAATTTAAGGTTAATCCTTCTTGGATGAGAAGTGCTTTTGGGGTCATGTTACTCAGCAGTCAGGTGAAATTGCTTATCCTCGTCATGCTTAAAAAATGAAATAGTTGACTTAAAAATGATTCTAATTACTTGTACATAAAGAAAACACATTTTGTCAATTAAAATAGTTTTACTACAAAAAAGTAAACAGGGAAGTATACTTTGAGGAGATAATCAGACGTTGATTTAATTTACTTCATTCTATGTTCTAGCATTTCCTCATGTCACGACTTCCACCGAAGTCAGTCCCTCTCCTTGTGTTCAGTCGGCGTTCCGTGGTCGATGTCACCTCGATGTCACCGGCTGTCTAGCCACCGCCGATCCACTTTTCATTTTCCATTTGTTCTGTCTTTGTCTTATCACACCTGACTTCACTCACCAATTACTTGTTTATTATTTAACCCTCTGTTCCCTATGTTGTATTTGTGAGTGATTGTTATTTGTTACGTGGATAATTGTCAGGCGTTGCACTTTTGTTTTAGACTGTGTTTTTGGCACTTGTATACATTATGTGCTGTCATTTGGTAACCGGTATTAAAGTGTGCCTGTTTATTATACTCCACTCTCCTGCACTTGACTTCTCCTTCCATATAATCGCAGTACAGAATCAATCACCTCAAGAAGGGAGTCAGCAGGAGCAGACGCCCTCCCAGTTGCAGTGGAGGAGCGCATTCAGCAGAACACGACCATGTTACAACATCTGGGAACAGCCATGGATCGCGTGCTGCAGACTATGGATCATTGGGAGAGAGGAGGAGGTTTTTCAGCGCCTCCACCAGCTCCACTACAACAGGTCCCACTATCCTCCCCTCTTTCACCTGGTCCCAGCGGGATTCGACTCGCGCTCCCGAGGAAGTATGATGGGACGGCTGCCAGATGCCAGGGGTTTCTACTACAGCTGGAGCTCTACCTGGGGACCATCCACCCGGCTCCTTGGGGCGTGAGAGTGTGTCCACCCTCGTCTCCTGCCTCTCAGGCAAAGTACAGGAGTGGACTTTGCGTAATGGTCCCATGAACTTTGCGTAATGGTCCCATGAACTCTGCGTAATGGTCCCATGCCGCGTCTACCTCACTCCATACGGCATTGGCCCACTCCAGGACTTTTCCAACTGAGGCAGGGGACAAGGAGCGTGCAGGATTTCACCTTGGACTTCCGGACCCTGGCCACCAGCGAGGGATGGAACGACAGGCCCCCGATCGATCACTACAGGTGCAGTCTGCGCGAGGACGTCCGTCGGGAGTTGGCTTTCCCGAGACACCACCCTCACATTGGACCAGCTGGTGGACCTGTCTATCCGGCTGGACAACCTGCTGACTACCCGCGGATGTCTGGATCGGGACCTGTCAGTTCCATCCCCCAGCACCTCCGCTCTGAAACCCATGGAGCTGGGAGGTGCTGCACTTAGGGCGACCGGAGGAGGGGTCATTCCCTGCATCATCTGTGGCCGTAGAGGGTACACTGCTGGTCGGTGCTGGGGAGGGTTCCTAATGGAGTCGAGGCAGCAGGCAGGGCACTATCGTGTCACCCCAGGTGAGTCGGCAACAGGCTCACCCAGAGCCCCCTGCTGCTCACATGCATGTGTTTATTTTGTTTTCCCCGCATTCTCAGCATAAGGCGCTAGTAGATTCAGGCGCAGCTGGGAATTGTATTGACTGTTCATTTGCTCATAGTTTAGGGACCACCTCATCGACGGGGGGATTGTGCGATAACTCTCCTGGTAGACGCAGCACTTCCCAGGAGTCACGTGTATCCTCTGTCACAGGTTGAGACGGTGGATATGGAAACATATGTCTCCGAATCCCTGGGGCAGGGATACATTCGGCCCTCCACTTCCCCTGCCTCCTCAAGTTTCTTTTTTGTGAAGAAGAAGGATGGGGGTCTGCGCCCGTGTATTGACTATCGGGGGATCAATCAGATCACTGTGAGGTACAGCTACCCGCTGCCTCTCATCGCCAGTATGATCGAGTCATTGCACGGGGCGCGCTTCTTCACAAAATTGGATCTCAGTAGCGCTTACAACCTGGTGCGTATCCGGGAGGGGGATGAGTGGAAGACGGCATTTAATACCACCTCAGGGCACTATGAGTACCTCGTCATGCCGTACAGGTTGATGAATGCTCAATCAGTCTTCTAGGCCTTTGTTGACGAGATTGTTCGGGAACTGCACGGGCAGGGTGTAGTGGTGTATATCGACGACATTCTGATATACTCCGCTACACGCGCCGAGCATGTGTCCCTGGTGCGCAGGGTGCTTGGTCGACTGTTGGAGCATGACCTGTATGTCAAGGCTGAGAAATGTCTGTTCTTCCAACAGTCCGTCTCCTTCTTAGGGTACCGCATTTCCACGTCAGGGGTGGAGAAGGAGAGTGACCGCATTTCAGCAGTGCGTAATTGGCCGACTCTGACCATGGTAAAGGAAGTGCAGCGGTTTCTGGGGTTTGCCAACTACCATCGGAGGTTTATCCGGGGTTTTGGTCAAGTAGCAGCTCCCATTACCTCATTGCTGAAGGGGGGACCGGTGCGGCTGCAGTGGTCGGCTGAGGCGGACAGGGATTTTGGTCACCTGAAGGCTCTGTTTACCTCAGCTCCCGTGCTGGCTCATCCGGATCCCTCTTTGGCGTTCATAGTGGAGGTGGACGAGTCCGAGGCTGGGATAGGAGCCGTGCTCTCTCAGCGCTCGGACACGCCACCAAAGCTCTGCCCCTGTGCTCTCTTTTCGAAGAAGCTCAGCCCTGCAGAGCGAAACTATGATGTTGGGGACCGGGAGATGTTGGCTGTTGTCAAGGCTCTGAAGGCGTGGAGACATTGGCTTGAGGGGGCTAAACACCCTTTTCACATCTGGACTGACCTCCGCAATCTGGAGTACATCCAGGCGGCGAGGAGACTGAACCCTCGCCAGGCAAGGTGGGCTATGTTCTTTACCCGTTTAGTTTTCACTCTATCCTACAGACCAGGTTCCCAGAACGCTAAGGCAGACGTACTGTCCCGGATGTATGACACAGAAGAGCGGTCCATGGACATCAAGCAGGAGTTACACACAGAGCCCACTTCCCCCCAGTGTCCAGCTGGGCGCCGGTACGTTCCGTCTGCTGTCCGCAACCGTTTGTCCTATTGGGCCCATACGTCACTCTCCTCTGGTCATCCTGGCATCAGTCGGACTGCGCCTTGCCTTAGTGGGAAGTACTGGTGGCCCACCTTGGCCAAGGACGTGAGGGTTTATGTTTCCTCCTGAGCGGTGTGTGCCCAGAGCAAGGCTCCCAGGCACCTGCCCAGAGGGAAATTACAACCCCTACCGGTTCCACAACGGCCGTGGTCGCACCTGTCGGTGGACTTCCTGACGGATCTTCCTCCCTCACAGGGCAACACCACAATCCTGGTCGTTGTGGATCGTTTTTCTAAGTCCTGTCGTCTCCTCCCTCTGCCCTGTCTCCCTACGGCCCTACAGACTGTGGAGGCCCTGTTCACTCACGTCTTCCGGCACTACGGGTTGCCTGAGGATATAGTCTCTGATCGGGGTCCCCAGTTCACATCCAGGGTCTGGAGAACGTTTATGGAACGTCTGGGGGTCTCGGGCAGCCTTACCTCAGGTTTTCACCCCGTAACGGGCAGGTGGAGAGAGTAAATCAGAATGTGGGTAGGTTTCTGAGGTCATATTGCCAGGACCGGCCGGGGGAGTGGGCGACGTTCATCCCCTGGACAGAGATGGCCCAAATCTCACTCCGCCACTGCTCCACTAACTTCTCTCCTTTCCCGTGCGTACTGGGGTATCAGCCGGTTCTGGCACCGTGGCATCAGAGCCAGATCGAGGCTCCTGCGGTGGACGAGTGGTTCAAGCTCTCGGAGGAGACCTGGGACGCCGCCCATGTGCACCTACAACGGGCCGTGAGGTGGCAAAAAGCGAGCGCCAACCGCCACCGCAGCGAGGCCGGGGGACAGGGTTTGGCTCTTGACCCACTCCAGGAATCTGAGGTGCGGGAGGTTCCTCCGCCCCCTCTGGACATCGAGGGGGCACCGGCGTATGCTGTTCGAGCCATCCTGGACTCGAGGCGTCGGGCGAGGGGCCTTCAGTACCTCGTGGAGTGGGAGGGGTACGGTCCGGAGGAGAGATGCTTGGTGCCGGTGCAGGACGTCCTGGACCCTTCGTTGCTGCGGGATTTCCACCGTCTCCATCCGGATCACCCTGTGCCTCGTCCTCTGGGTCGTCCCCGAGGTCGGTATCGGCGCGCTGCTGGAACCGTGTGTCAAAGTGGGGGGTACTGTCACGACTTCCGCTGAAGTCATTCCCTCTCCTTGTTCGGGCAGCGTTTGGTGGTCGACGTCACCGGCTTTCTAGCCACCGCCGATCCACTTTTCATTTTCCATTTGTTCTGTCTCTGTCTTATCACACCTGGCTTCACTCACCAATCACTTGTTTATTATTTAACCCTCTGTTCCCCATGTTGTATTTGTGAGTGATTGTAATGTGGATGATTGTCAGGCGTTGCAGACCGTGTTTTTGGCATTTGTATGCGTTATGTGCTGTCATTTGGTAACCGGTATTAAAGTGCGCCTGTTTATTATACTCCGCTCTCCTGCACTTGACTTCGCCTCTCATATACATGCATTACACCTCATGTAAATACAAACCAATCATGAGGAAAGTGAATCACTTCGATCCTTTAGGCTGATTGGGGAGATAACCTCTATCCTATTCGCTTTACCAGACAGTTCATATTGGGTGTGGCATGTGAGTTTGGTCTTTAAACAATCATTGATAACAGGTAGCAGTGAATAAACATGGAATGAACAGTGTATAAACATAGAAAGTGAGACGAGAGGGTATTTTCATTTTGCTGCATGCATGAAATGTATTTTAATCAGAAAAAAACATTGTTAAATACATTGTATACACAATTATCTATTTACTAGTATTATTATTTTTTTGTTTTTTTATTTGCAAGAGGGATACAAAATGTTTACCTCATAAATTACTTTAAAAGTAAGGGGTTTTCAAACCATACATTGTTCACATCATTTTGAGATGATCAGATTTCCATTGGCAGTTAATTTCAGTTTTCCTTAGCTGTGAAGCTGTCTAGTTTAGCCACTGCAGAGTGAAGGGAATGCATTACAAGACGCCGACTTTTTCTTGTCACTTGGACAGAGATTGATAGTAGTAGTATATACATATTCCCATAATGTACCACTCAAATAGCTATAATATGCATATCAATTACCACACAATTCTCTGCCTGTTTAATCGAAGACCATGGATTAAAAAAGCTCCAAGGGGTGGTTCATAGCAATTTAGTTTTGTGGGTAACGTTTTTACACACATTGCACCTGTATGAGGTAAAGGTTAATAATCTCCTGAAAAGTTGTGGGAGAATGTTTGTTTAAGAAAAACAAGAGGATGTACTGTACATTTGAAAAGTCCCATTTGGAAAATCTCCTCAGAAGGTTCACGATTTGTTTCCAAGAGGTACAATGTTGTCTGGGGTTTATGCAGGTGCCACAGAGGAAACCTCTGTTTTTGATGTAGACACTTCAGTGCCATCATCTTCTGCCTTTCCAAAGAGCTGCATGATGCAAGTACGGAACTGGAGAGAGAGAAATAATTAAACATAAGACTTTCAAATTATATGTCTATCTCGAAATTGAACGAACACATTGTCAGCCAATGCTTTAAAAAAAATGTACTTCACAAGAAAGGCAATTGTGAAACATTTAGAAAAAGTAGTATTGTTAGAGCTTTGTTACATGAAATCAGTAAGATAAAAAAACAGTGTCTGAGAATCCTGTTTAGACTTACCTGTTTGTTCATGAAGACATATATAACTGGATTGTAGATGGTGGCGCTCTTGGCAAAGTAGGCAGGAATTGCGGCTGCCAGAGGGTGGAAAGCATACCCAGGGTTAGCCGCAGCAAAGCAGGCAAAGCAGGTATAAGGTCCCCAGCATACACAGTAAGCTATAATCATGACAACAACCATCCTGGACACTTCCTTCTCGGCCTTCTGTGTTGACTCAGAGTCTTTCTGCTGCGCTGCAACCTGTGGTCATTCAGAAGGAATATCAAATGGTTAGATCTAACCCTTTAATATGCCTTTTCAAAAGGTACACTTGACCATTACTGTATTTAACAACATAGTTGCTTGCTACAGTATGGTATATTTAAAATATCACTTACAGCACGAATGGCTAGCCACACGAAAATGTAGCAGAAGATGATCACGAACAGGGGGAAGAAGCAGCATGTAATCATGAGAGTAATCATGTAGGACTTGACTCCAGGATCTTCATTGCCTCCGAACACATCAGGTCCGCAGGAAGTCTTCAGGCCGTGAGGCCAGTACCTGGTGGAGGGAGAGAGATAAAGAAATGTGTTAAATAATTGAATTTTTAAAACTTGAATCCTCAGTGAAATAAGAAGAGAAATCCCACCTGCTCCAGCCAAAGATGGGGGGGGCACACCAGAAAGCAGACCAGACCCAGGAGAAGATAATGCCTCCCATGGCCCATTTGGCATCAAACTTGACACTTCCAAAGGGCTTGCACACCACCACCCATCTCTCCCAAGAGATGACAGCCAGGGACCACAGAGCAGCAATTCCTGCATAATATATACATATACTGTAAATTAGACAAAAGAGAAATTCTGATTACTGTCACTATGCTACGGTGTTCTAGAATCTGACAATTACTCTTTCTCAGCACCGTGTAGAAATGTATAATTTTCTTGTTAAATATTAGATAATAGTATAGTCCATGTAAAACTGCATCTTACCGCAAGTGGAGACAGTGTATCCCTCAAAGACACACATTGGATGTCCCAGAATGAAGTAGCCAAAAAACTGGTTGCAAACGCTGATGGTGCTTGCCAAAAGTGTTTCTCCAATGTCAGCAATAGCAAGGTTGACCAAGATCCAGTTCAGAGGGTGTTGGAGCTTCTTGAATTTTGCAGTGGCCACCAGTACCAGGCCATTGGTGAAGACTGAGAGGATGACCACTATGATCATCCAAAGTGTTGAAACATTGTACACCCATCTTGGAGCAATGTGGTAGTTGGGGCCCTCAAAGGGATCTGAGATCAAACAGACAAAATTATTTTTCTAAGAAGGAGAAAATGACAGGTGCAGGTGCCTGGTTAGATGATCTACATGCTTCTTTAGATGATCAATTAAAATGCAAAAGTAATGCAAATTACATAAATTATATTAATTCACTCAAATTATACGTAGAAAGTGAAATTTTACTTATGCCATCTGTTGTATATAACTTCCATAAAAATATGACTAAATACAGTTAACATAACCTTATGATTTAAATAAAATAAAATATATGAATTGGAAGTTTCAATCAAGGTAGATGTAGTTGCACTCTCACCTTTGGTGTTATTGCTGTTGGTGAAGGTAAAGGAAGATTCTCTCGTTGTATCTTGGTTTTGTCGCCTGGCTGCATAAGCAGCACTTCCCCAGCTTTCTGCCATTTCTGAGAAAGTATCTGAAGAATATACAAATAAAGAAGACAACATATTATTTCCATTTCAGTCATCGAATGATTGTAAAATATTTGCCTTGCCAGTTGTTTGTTGCCATAGTTATGCTTTTGCCTTTACCTGTTGGACGCTTTTTCTCTGTCTTGTGGTTGGCTTCTGTTGTCTTGTCTTGCTGATCACCTGTTGTGGTGTTAGCAACCAACAAGATGGTGTACCCCAATCTGTGGGGTTTTATACCAGCCATGTCGTCATCGAGATTAAGATCTAAGACTTATACACACACACACCAAAAAGAACTTGAGTTATGCCGGCCAGTCGAACTGAAGCCAAGGTTTGAATTTAAGGTTAATCCTTCTTGGATGAGAAGTGCTTTTGGGGTCATGTTACTCAGCAGTCAGGTGAAATTCCTTATCCTCTTCATGCTTAAAAGAGAAAATAGTTGACTTAACAATTGTTCTTATTACTTCTAAATAAAGAAAACACATTTTGACAATATGAATGTTTTTACTATAACAAAGTAAACAGGGAAGAATTCTTTGAGGGGATAATCAGACAATGATTTAATTTACTACATTCTACGTTCTATCTTTTCCTCATGCAAATACAAAACAATAATGATGAAAGTGGATCACTTCGGCCTTTTGCCTGATTTGTGAGATAATCTCTATCCTATCCGCTTTACCAGACAATTCATAACGGGTGTGTCATGTGAGTTTGGTCTTTAAACAATCATTGATAACAGGTATCAGTGAATAGAAATTGAATGAACAGTGTATAAAAATTGAAAGTGAGACCAAAGGGTATTTTCATTTGCTGCATGCATGACATTTATTTCAATCAGAAAAACACATTGTTAAATACATTGTATACACACTTTTCTTTATGCTATATGTTTTTTGTTGTTTGTTTTTTTTATTTGCAAGAGGATTAGAACATGTTTACCTCATAAACTACTTTAAAAGTAAGGGGTTTTCAAATCATACATTGTTCACATAATTTTGAGTTATCAGATTTCCATTGGCAGTTCATTTCAGTTTTCCTTAGCTGTGATGCTGTCTAGTTTAGCAACTACAGAGTGAAGGGAATGCCTTCCAAGACGCCAACATTTTATTGCCACTTGGACAGACATTGATAGTAGTAGTATATACATATTCCCATAATGTACCAAATAACTATAGTATGCATATCAATTACCACACAACTCACAGCTTGTTTAATCAAAGACCATGGATTAGAAAAGCTCCAATGGGTGGTTCATAGCAATTTAGTTTTTGTGGGTAATGGTTTTACAAACATTGCACCTGCATGAGGAAAAGCTTAATAATCTCCTGAAAAGTTGTGGGAAATTATTTATTTAAGAAACACAAGAGGATGTACTGTACATTTAAAAAGTCCCATTCTGAAAATCTCCATAGAACGATTTGTTTCCAAGAGATACGCCATTGTCTGGGGTTTATGCAGGTGCCACAGTGGAAACCTCTGTTTTTGATGTAGACACTTCAGAGGCATCATCTTCCGCCTTGCCAAAGAGCTGCATGATGCAAGAACGGAACTGTGGAGAGAGAATAAGAATGGAACATGAGGAAAGAGCTACAAAATATACAGTACGTCTACATTTAGGTAGACATACTGTAATTCCTTTGTTAACCACTTTATTATTGATGGGTCAAAATATACTTAACCAAAATGTAAAAGTAACATGTAAAGTGGTGGTCCCATGTTTCCCATGTTACTGAAATAAAAGATCCCAGAAATGTTGTCCATATCCACAAAAGCTTATTTCTGTTACATTTTGTTCAGAAATGTGTTTACATCTCTGTTAGTGAGCATATCACCCTTTGCTAAGATTATTCATCCACCTGACAGGTGTGGCATATCTGGAAGCAGATTAAACAGCATTATGATTACACAGGCGCACCTTGTACTGGGGACAATAAAAGGCCACTCTAAAATGTGCAGTTTTTTCACACAACACAATGCCACAGATATCTCAAGTTTTGAAGGAGCATGAAATTGTCATTCTGACTGCAGGAATGTCCACCAGAGCTGTTGCCAGAGAATGTAATGTTCATTTCTCTACCATAAGCCACCTCCAACCTCCTTTTAGAGAATTTGGCAGTATGTCCAACTGGCCTCACAACCGCAGACCTCATGTAACCACGCCAGCACAGGACCTCCACATCCAGCTTCTTCACCTGCAGGGTCATCTGAGAACAGCCACCTAGACAGCTGATGAAACTGTGGGTTTGCACAACCGAAGAATGTCTGCTCAAACTGTCAGAAACCTCAGGGAAGATTATCTGCATGCCTGTCGACATGTACAATATCCAGTAACTTCGCAAAGCCATAGAAGAGGAGTGGTCCAACATTCCACAGGCCACAATCAACAACCCGATCAACTCTATGCGAAGGAGACATGTTGCGCTGCATGACGCAAATGGTGGACACCAGATACTGACTGGTTTTCTGATCCACGCTCCTGCATTTTTTTTAAAGGTATCTGTGTCCAACAGATGAATATCTGTATTCCCAGTCGTGTGAAATCAAGATATTAGGGCCTATTTTTGTTCAGTGTTCATGTAGCTATCAGACTAACACACTTACCTGTTTGTTCATGAAGACATAGATAACTGGATTGTAGATGGTGGCGCTCTTGGCAAAGTAGGCAGGCAGTGCAGCAGCCAGAGGGTGGAAGGCATACCCAGGGTTAGCCGCAGCAAAGCAGGCAAAGCAGGTATAAGGTCCCCAGCACACACAGAAAGCTATAATCATGACAACAACCATCCTGGACACTTCCTTCTCGGCCTTCTGTGTTGACTCAGAGTCTTTCTGCTGTGCAGCAACCTGTGGTCATTCAGAAGGAATATCAAATGGTTAGATCTAACCCTTTAATATTCCTTTTCAAAAGGTGCACTTGACCATTACTGTATTTAACAACATAGTTGCTTGCTACAGTATAGTATATTTAAAATATCACTTACAGCACGAATGGCTAGCCACACGAAAATGTAGCAGAAGATGATCACGAACAGGGGGAAGAAACAGCATGTAATCATGAGAGTGATCATGTAGGATTTGACTCCAGGATCCTCATTGCCTCCGAACACATCAGGTCCGCAGGAAGTCTTCAGGCCGTGAGGCCAGTACCTGGTGGAGGGAGAGAGATAATGAGATTTTGAACAATGGAGTTTTTCACACATCAGTGAAATAAAAAGAGTAAAAAATCCCACCTGCTCCAGCCAAAGATGGGGGGGGCACACCAGAAAGCAGCCCAGACCCAGGAGAAGATAATGCCTCCCATGGCCCATTTGCCATCAAACTTGACATTTCCAAAGGGCTTGCACACCACCACCCATCTCTCCCAAGAGATGACAGCCAGGGACCACAGAGCAGCAATTCCTGTGCAGGGGAACAGTTGTACTGAAAGTTGGAGACACTCTAATTCTACGTGAAAACACAGCACCGTAATAACATGCACCAAGGAAATGGCTTTAGGGAGTACTTTGTGTTGATCAATTTCTCTATACTATACATTAATCTACCATTTCCACATATTACTGGTACAATAAATACAATTCAAATATGTGTAAAACTGAGGAGTCTCTTACCACACACAGACACAGTGTATCCCTCAAAGACACACATTGGATGTCCCAGAATAAAGTAGCCAAAAATCTGGTTGCAAACGCTGATGGTGCTTGCCAAAAGTGTTTCTCCAATGTCAGCAATAGCAAGGTTGACCAAGATCCAGTTCAGAGGGTGTTGGAGCTTCTTGAATTTTGCAGTGGCCACCAGTACCAGGCCATTGGTGAAGACTGAGGTAATGACCACAAAGATCATCCAAAGTGTTGAGAGATTGTATACCCATCTTGGAGCAATGTGGTAGTTGGGGCCCTCAAAAGGATCTGCAAAAGAAGAAGAGATAAAAATGTATTAGAACTTTCTGACTCATTGATATAGTCATATGCAGTGGTGTAAAGTACTTATGTAAAAATACTTTAAAGTACTACTTCAGTAGTTTTTTGGGGTATCTGTACTTTACTTTACTATTTATATTTGTTACAACTTTTACTTTCACTCCACTACATTCCTAAAGAAAATAATATACTTTTTACTCCATACATTTTCCCTGACACCCAAAAGTACTAATTTTGAATGCTTAGCAGGACAGAAAAATTGTCATATTCACACGCTTATCAAGAGAACATCCCTGGTCATCCCTACTGCCTCTGATCTGATCACTAAACACAAATGCTTAGTATGTAAATTATAGGTGAGTGTTGGAGTGTGCCCCTGACTATGTTGAAAACAAGAAAATCATGCCATCTGTTTTGTTTTACTATAAGGAATTTGAATTGATCCATACTTTTACTTTTTAGACTTAAGTATATTTTAGCAATTACATTTACTTTTGATACTTAAGTAGATTTAAAACCAAATACTTTTAGAATTTTACTTAAGTAGAATTTTACTGGGTGACTTTCACTTTTATTTCAGTCATTTTTAATTAAGGTATCTTTACTTCTACTTAAGTATGACAATTGGGTACTTTTTCCACCACTATATGAGGACATTAAACAAACATTTTGAACAGAATGTGTGCATCAAAAGTTATGACCAAGAAAAATACTGTCCTGACCCAAATTATTCAATGTATTGGTTGTATCATTGTGCGTACTGCTAATGCCAGTTACAAATGGTATGTCTGCTGTTTGTGAAATAACGTTTGAGAGAACTACACTGCAACAAAAGACCTTCAGCAACATCAATTTAATTTAAAAAGGACACCATTACTTTTTGTAAATCTATAATAACTCCAATCTTTTGGGGGAATATACAGAATCAGGCTCTTTCAATAGTTATACCCTCAGTCACTACACTAAACAAAATGTACTGTACCTTTGGTGTTATTGCTGTTGGTGTAGGCGAAACCTGATTCTCTCGTTGTATCGTCGTGCCGCCTGGCAGCTAACACTCCTAGCTCTGCCATCCTTGGACTGCTTAACAGGAGTTTCTGAAGTTGACTGCTGAAGTCCAAGCCGTGCTTCTCAACTATCCTAGGGTTTATATACCATCCTTTGGGTCTTTTGAAAGGATTATGGCCTTGGAGGAATTAGGGCACGGTTGGCACTGGGGCCATGGTATAATTTGTACCATGGCATGGGCTGGACTGTCTTTTCTTAACTGTTAATTACCACCAACAACTAAGTTGGGTGGATTTCAGAGGCCCATAATCTTGTCTGAGAGGGCTTTGGTGGCAGAGAAGGTTAAAAGTAATTTAAATGCCATGCTGCTGTAACCGAGGCCCAGATTGGTAAGTTGAATGGCATTAGGGTAAGAGGTTTTAAATGTGTAACTTAAAAAATTAAATGTTGTCAAGAGAAATATGTATGATGACTGACTACACTTCAACAGGAAAAATAGTGTCGAGAGAAATCCAGGTGCCAACAGGCCATGTAGGCCCACAAGGCCCTATTGGAGCTAGAATGGTTGATAAGTAAAATGTAAATAAAAAAAAGTATTTTTGGCTGTCTCAGATGCTTTATTTCATTTTATCTGCTATTTTCCACATGGGGGGTGGGGGGGTGGGGGGTGGGGGGGTGGAGGAGCACCATCACTCTATCACTCTACAGATTGACAATACCTCATATCCATCATATCTCAATGAATGATAACTGATGAAAAAAGTGCATCTGAAATGCATCGGAAACACTGACTTTATTAAAATCAATATCTCTTTAGAAGTACATTTTTGTAGTTAAACTGTTGAATGTACAGTATAGTGAAAAAGAATGCCACCCTAAACATTAGGCCTATTATATGTAACATGCCAAATGGGCCAGTTATCTGATATCTGGGTTAGTCGGATTTGTCTTCTGACTAAAGCAGCTTATTCGGACAAGTGGGGTTCCGCAGGACGTTACCTATGAAAGTCTAATTAGTATTGTCAGGAGTACAGTCAGAAACACCCTAATCTCTCCTGATTGATGGTTCATTTTGGGGAAGCAGAGTTTATCCAAAAACCTGAAGGGAGTCACGTTTAATCCCTGACAGTAGTAAACCTGAAGGTTAAATTAAGGGTTTTATTTAACTCCTGGTATCTTTTTCCTTTTCCTACAGCTGTTGAATGTGACGTTTAACTAACAGCCTTGAGAAGATCTCCAAGAATAGTGGAGGATGGAGGCAGCAAACATGATGATGTGCAAGAACAGTCTGTTGACGTGAAACCTCTCTCTCAGTGTTTTGATTTATGTGCTGTCTTTTGGTTCTATTTTCACTATTCTCAACTATTTGACTGTTTGATGGTTGACAGATGATCCTCCTTTTATGCGCAAAATGTATTAGGCTAGGGCACAACTGAACTATTCAATTGAAAGAACTTGGCTTTGATTGTAGCCTAGTCCAATTCTTATAAAGCCTACCTGCAATCTTCTAATCATGCTCCTCTGTAAAATGCTGCATTGCTTCGTGGGTAAGTCTAGAATTCCGCTAGTTTTGAACTATTCATGATTGGTAAAAGTTCACCACTAGCAGAACTCAGATTTTCTTCAAGAAAATGATGCTCTTGTGTAAATTGAGATTTTGGTATTGAATGACTAATGTACAGGAATATACTGTGAATGAATTTACTTTCAATCGTGTTAGTTGTGTGATATATACAAGAGTTGCAAATTGTATTTGTGTGGCCTTGAATTCATTTGGGGTGGCAGGTAGCCTAGTGGTTAAAGTGTTGGACTAGTAACCGAAAGGTTAGAAGATCGAATCACGGAACCGACAAGGTAAAAATATGTCGTTCTGCCCCTGAACAAGGCAGTTAACCCACTGTTCCTAGACCGTCATTGAAAATAAGAACATGTTCTTAACTGACTTGCCTAGTTAAATTAAAAAAAATACATTTTACACTATTTCATGATTTAATTTCCTTCATATTACTTTGTTATTGTAATAATAATAACTTAGCCTACTTTTGGTGTTATTACTGGTGTTAATATTGCTGTCATAGCCTAATTTGTTGTTATTGTTTTATTTAGCATATTAATTTATGAATAACTATAATTATTTATAATCATTGTGTTGTTGTTGTTTTGCTGTTGTTGTTGTTGTTCTGGAAGGAAGGAATATCCTCCATAACCATCTATATCAAGGTATATATATATATATATATATATATATATATATATATATATATATATATATATATATATATATATATATATTTGTAATTTTAAAAAATTACAGATTCTGCAGTAGCTTACATAATAAAACAAGTTTATTTTTTATTTTTCCTTCATCATAATAGAATGTAAATAGCCTCATTTATTAGGCTAAACATAGACTATTTTTATCCCTTAACAATATATACAAAATGAGGGATGTATGATCCTATGTTCTTGCCTCTTGAAATCGTATAGTCTACACACCTGTGCCTGCATGCAAATGTTTAATTAGGGACTGAGAACTGATAAGGACTAATTAAGTAATTAAGGACTAAGAGTAATTAAAGTGCAGGCCACACCATGAGTTTTTTACTGTAAAGGAAGCATGAAGATAATGGTTTAACAGGTAATGGTACCTGTTTAGGGCGGCAGACAGCCTAGCGGTTAACCTCTACAGCAGGAATTCCCAAACTGGGTTACGAGCAATGTAAACAAATGTTGGAAAAACTACTTGTGTCATGCATACAGTAGATGTCCTAACCGGTACGCCAAATAAAATGTGATTCACATTTAATATATATATATATATTGTATACTGTATATATATATATATATTAAATGTGAATCACATTTTATTTGGCGTACCCCCGACTGCATTGCTATATATACAGTATATATATATATATATTTACAGTTGAAGTCGGAAGTTTACATACACTTAGGTTGGAGTCATTAAAACTCGTTTTTCAACCACTCCACAATTTTCTTGTTAACAAACTATAGCTTTGGCAAGTCGGTTAGGACATCTACTGTATGCATGACACAAGTAGTTTTTCCAACATTTGTTTACAGACAGATTATTTCACTTATAATTCACTGTATCGCAATTCCAGTGGGTCAGAAGTTTACATACACTAAGTTGACTGTGCCTTTAAACAACTTGGAAAATGATGTCATGGCATTAGAAGCTACCGATAGGCTAACTGACATAATTTGAGTCAATTGGAGGTGTACCTATGGATGTATTTCAAGGCCTACCTTCAAACTCAGTGCCTCTGCTTGACATCATGGGAAAATCAAAAGACTTGTGTAGACCTCCACAAGTCTGGTTCATCCTTGGGAGCAATTTCCAAATGCCTGAAGGCACCACGTTCATCTGTACAAAAGATAGTATGCAAGTATAAACACCATGGGACCACGCAGCCGTCATACCGCTCAGGAAAGGAACGTACTTTATAGGAAAGGAAATACATTTATACTCACCATAATTTGCAAATAACTTCATTAAAAATCCTACAATGTGATTTTCTGTATTTTTTTTCTCATTTTGTCTGTCATAGTTGAAGTGTACCTATGATGAAAATTACAGGCCTCTCTCATCTTTTTAAGTGGGAGAACTTGCACAATTGGTGGCTGACTAAATACTTTTTTGCCCCACTGTATATTTAGTTTTTTTTTTTTGTAAAAAAGAAAAAATCTTCACATTTTCAAAAGGTCCATTTATATTTTCCAACTGGTCAATACATTTAGGTGAGGTTTTTTCCCCCCTGAGTAGCCTCGTTTCACTGCCAAAAATAAAATCAAACCATCTAATGTTTAGCTAAATAACAACACAATGTTGTACAGGTAGCCTAGTCAAATAATTAACATCCTATCACATTAACTGTTACTCTCTCGCGGGCATTCCACTAATGTAGCGAAACATAGCTGCTGCTCATTCCGTTTGCTCGAAAATAGATAAATGGTTAAAAAAAGACAGGCCCGTGTCCATAGAGACACATACCAGCTCTACCAGCAGTACTACACTTGCACCTGTCAACAACAGAAGTTGTTCTGCCTCCACGAGCACATTTGTTGTTAGCTCAGCTAGCATGGTCACTGACAGATGTGAATCTGTTAGAGGAATTCTAAATTCCTATATGTTTTGTAGCCAAAACCAAATTAACACTCTCTCTATTTCGTGTTAAGTTGTAAGTTTATCATATTATGCATGAAATAGATCGAGACCAGTCTTAAAAGTCAGGTAATAGCGTTTAATTCAAGAGAGTACTGGTTACATACACATTTTTCCACAGGTTATAAACTGAAAATGACATCATCAGTTTCTCACACTCTCTCCGATCCACACAATAGCGCTTATATCTCTATTAATGGAACATAAAACGAACATTTTTATCTGTCTAAAGAGATATGCCATCCCTCTCCCTTAAACCCAAGGTACAGACAATTAATTTGTTTTACTTACATTTTCAGTAACAGCTTAACCAAGAACCCATTCATTTCATACCATAACATAATAGTATTAAAATAAATGGTTCTAAGCTAAATGTATACATAATTAATCATTTCAACTATAATCTCCTCCAACAGAATCTGATGCAGCCAAAGAGCTACCTTACCCGGGAAAGCACCAAACAACAGATAGGGACGTTGGACCGTCGAAGAGGCGCAAATATGATGAGAACTACATTGATTTGGGGTTCACTTATATTGGGAGTAGTGTCTTTCCTCAGCCACAGTGTGTTATATGTGCAAAAGAGCTATCTCACTCTTGTGCAGACATTTAGAAACAAAACAGTCAATTTGAAAAAAAAGCCACAGGAGTTTTTTGAGCGAGAATTAAGATGACTTTCGAGTGATAAGACATGTATAAAAGCGGGCCTCCCGGGTGGCGCAGTGGTTAAGGGCATCAGAGTCCCTGGGTTCGCGGCCAGGCTCTGTCGTAACCGGCCGCGACCGGGAGGTCCGTGGGGCGACGCACAATTGGCCTAGCGTCGTCCGGGTTAGGGAGGGATTGGTCGGTAGGGATCTCCTTGTCTCATCGCGCACCAGCGACTCCTGTGGCGGGCTGGGCGCAGTGCGCGCTAGCCAAGGTTGCCAGGTGCACGGTGTAGCCTCCGACACATTGGTGCGGCTGGCTTCCGGGTTGGATGCGCGCTGTGTTAAGAAGCAGTACGGCTGGTTGGGTTGTGTATCGGAGGACGCATGACATTCAACCTTCGTCTCTCCCGAGCCCGTACGGGAGTTGTAGCAATGAGACAAGATAGTAGCTACTACAATTGGATACCACGAAATTGGGGAGAAAAAGGGGTAAAATTAAAAATCAAAAAAAGACATGTATAAAAGCAACAGATACCATTAATTTATAAGTCGGGGCTAGAAACGTCTTATATGGTGATCTACCGAGTGGCTAGGCCAGGCAGGCCCCATATTATTGTGGAGGACTTAATTCTTCCTGCTGGGACAATGCTGGGGGAAAAGGCCAAAAAAACTATACAGGCAATGTCTTCATCAAACAACACTGTTTCACGACACATCAGTGACATGGCAGGAGATGTTTTGAAACAATTACTGCTTCGCATACAAGCTAGTGAATTCTATGCGTTGCAGCTGGATGAGTCAACAGACGTGGCGGGCCTGGCACAGCTCCTGGTATGTTTATGGGGGGTCAATTAAGGAAGACATCCTCTTCTGCAAACCACTGGAAACCAGGACAACAGGAGAGGATATTTTTAAAGTACTGGACAGCTTTGTGACATCAAATGGACTTTGGTGGTCAAGATGTGTTGGTACCTGTACTGATGGCAAAAAGCCATGACAAGGAGACATAATGGAGTGGTAACGTGCGTGCAAGCAGTTGCTCCTGATGCCACTAGGTTACACTGCAGCATCTAGCGAGAGGCTCTTGCTGCCAAGGGAATGCCTGACAGCTTGAAAGACGTTTTGGACACTACAGAGAAAATGGTTAACTTTGTTAAAGCAAGGCCGCTGAACTCTCATGTATTTTCTGCACTATGCAATGATATGGGCATCGACCATGTAACGCTTTTACAAATCAAATCAAATTGTATTTGTCACATGCGCCGAATACAACAGGTGTAGACCTTACAGTGAATACTTACTTATAAGCCTTTAACCAACTATGCAGTTTCAAGAAAATACCTAAAAAAATGAAATTCAGGGAAAAGTCAGATAAGAAAAACAAATAATTAAGAGCAACAGTGAATAACAATAGCGGGGCAATATACAGGGGGTACTGCGGTGCATCTCCTCCTCATGGACTACACCAGATTGGCCAGTTCTTTCTGTGAGATGTTACCTCACTCTTCCACCAAGGCACCTGCAAGTTCCCGGACATTTCTGGGGGGAATGGCCCTAGCTCTCGTCCCAGACGTGCTCAATGGAATTGAGATCCGGACTCTTCACTGGCCATGGCAGAACACTGACATTCCTGTCTTGCAGGAAATCACGCACAGAACGAGCAGTATGGCTGGTGGAATTGTCATGCTGGAGGGTCATGTTAGGGTGAGCCTGCAGGAAGGGTACCACATGAGGGAGGATGTCTTCCCTGTAACGCACAGCGTTGAGATTGCCTGCAATGACAACAAGCTCAGTCCGATGATGCTGTGACACACCGTCCCAGATCATGACGGACCCTCCACCTCCAAATCTATCCCACTCCAGAGTACAGGTCTCAGTGTAACGCTCATTACTTCAATGATAAATGCGAATCCAACCATCACCCCTGGTGAGACAAAACCACGACTCGTCAGTGAAAAGCAACAGGCCTACAAGCCCTCAGTCCAGCCTCTCTCAGCCTATTGCGGACAGTCTGAGCACTGATTTAGGGATTGTGCATTCCTGGTGTAACTCAGGCAAAAAAAAGGGATGTTTATTTTTTTGCTGAGTTTATTATTCCAGCCCAGGCACAATGCAGATTTTGGCCACTAGATGGCAGCAATGTATGCGCAAAGTGTTTGACTGATCCAATGAATCATTGCATTTCTGTTCACCATTTTGTATGAGGACTGCCCAAATGTGCCTAATTGATTTGTTAATACATTTTCAAGTTCATAACTCTGCACTCTCCTCAAACAACATTATGGTATTATTTCACTGTAATAGCTACTGTAAATTGGACAGTGCAGTAAGATTAACAATAATGTAAGCTTTCTGTCAATCAGATATGTCTGTGTCCTAGGACATTTTCTTGTTACTTACAACCTCATGTTAATCATATTAGCCTACGTTAGCTCAATTGTCCTGTGGGGGACTCACCGCTTTAGAGCAGTGGTTCCCAAACTTTTTATAGTCCCGTACCCCTTTCAAACATTTAACCTCCAGCTGCATACCTCCTGTAGCACCAAGGTCAGAGCACTCTCAAATGTTGTTTTTGCCATCATTGTAAGCCTGCCACACACACACTATACAATACATTTACTAAACATAAGAATGAGTGTGAGTTTTTGTCACAACCCGGCTCGTGGGAAATGACAAAGAGCTCTTATAGGACCAGGCCATAAATAATAATCAATAACTTTGCTCTTCAATTAGCCATCTTACTTATAAAACTTTATTTGTTCATCGAAAATTGTGAATAACTCACCACAGGTTAATGAGAAGGGTGTGCTTGAAAGGATGCACATAACGCTGCAATGTTGTGTTGTATTGGAGAGAGTCTCAGTCTTAAATAATTTTCCACACTCAGTCTGTGCCTGTATTTAGTTTTCATGCTAGTGAGGGCAGAGAATCCACTCTCAGATTGGTACGTGGTTGCAAAGGGCATCAGTGTCTTAACATAGCAATTTTCCAAGGCAGGATACTCCGAGCGCAGCCCAATCCAGAAATCTGTCAGTGGTTTCTGATTAAATTACATTTTCACAGAACCGCTTGTTGCAATTTTGATGAGGCTCTCTTGTTCAGATTATCGGTAAGTGGACTGGAGGCAGGGCATGAAAGGGATAACGAATCCAGTTGTTTGTGTCATCCGTTTTGGGAAATGACCTGTGTAATTGTGCACTGAACTCACTCAGGTGCTTCGCTATATACAAAAAAATCATACAATGATGGAAAGACCTGTGTGTTGCCCTTGCTAATGCAGACAGAGAAGAGCTCCAACTTCTTAATCATAGCCTCAATTTTGTCCCGTACATTGAATATAGTTGCGGAGAGTCCCTGTAAATCCTAGATTCAGATCATTCAGGCAAGAAAAAACATCACCCAAATAAGTCGCTACATACTGACCGTTAGTGGAGAGAGTAATGGTTCATTGGAGGTTAATTATTTGACTTGGCTACCTGTATTTGACATTGTGTTGTTATTTCGCTGAACACCAGATGGTTGAATTTTATTTTTGGCAGTGAAACGAGGCTACTCAGTTAAGAAAAAAAACGCACCCAAATCTATAACCCTGTTGGAAAATATAAATGGACTGTTTGAAAATGTGAATGTATTTTTTTTTTTACAAATGTTTTTTATTTTATATTTAGTAATTTATTTAAAAATATATATATATATATTTGGCGTACCCCCGACAGCATTGCGCGTACTCCTGTTAACTTCTTGACAAGTTAATAGGCAATTTATTGTATTTTATAAGTGATACAGAATTTTGTTTGGTTGTCAATACATTCAAATTTCAACACTTGAAGGAGATTTTTCTTCTGCTTAGTTCCATTTGTGTCACTGTGTGGCTTTAATTCCAGTTTGTCCACAAATTAATCATTGATATGTTGGATTCACGTCTCCATCTCAACCAAAAACCAACTAAATCAAATTAAATCAAACTTTAAATGCACTTTAAATAAAGTTTGATTTGATTTAGTCCTATTCTTTAACCTTGATTTTTGGTTGAGCTGGACATGTGAATCCAACATATCAAACTGGAATTAAAGTCAGACTAAGTGAGTGGCACAGATGGAACTATCCAAGCAGAAGATACATCTCCTTGGTTGTGTCGACAACCAAACACAATTCAACATCACTTAATATCATTACACTTCAAATCAACCAGTGCTTGAAACCCTGGGCCTATGTATGGTCTATTTTAGTTGAATCCGAGGTTGAATTGAAACAATAGCTGTTGATGACTTTGCAAATGCTATGTAGTCCTAAATAGCATAATTGATAATACATAAATTAATAGAGTATGGTCACATTTCATTTGCTCTGCTAAACCTACCCTTTTGAATGACTTCGATAGCAACAGTAATTCTAATTCATTTTTAAGTAGAGGTCGATCAAAAATCATTCTCACAATAGCACATTGGTAATAGCTGTAGCATCTCCAGTAGTAGGTGGTGCCCAACTTGTTTTTTTCTTTTTTTCTTCTGATAGTGGATAAAACATTGAAGATGTGACTTTGTTGAAAAGGAACAAATTCAACATATTTAATACAAGGTTTGTCTATTTTTACATTTGGTTATCATGATGACAGGATCCTATGGTTTACATTTTAACCTCAAAACAACAGTTTACGTTGATTAATTTTCGATTCCAATGTATTTGCCATGTAGATTCCACGTCACAATACGTTGACAAAACAATGTTGATTCAACCAGTTTGTGCACAGTACGTTGCTACCATGGATAGTGTCAGTTACTTCTCATCAACAGACTAAATCCTTAACATGTTGGGTCCATACTTGCGAACATTAAAACTTTTTCTCCATCTCAAAATGCTCATCAGCCAATTAAAATTGTTGATGTAGTTGCATGTGATAAAACGCTACATGTTAGCTGTTCCCATTACATAACCTGGCACATTTAGCCCTATGCTACTCTGAGTAGGAGGCAGTGAATAATTCCTGTAACAAATTCTGCATCAGCCTATGAAAGATCTTAGACTTTATATCCACCAACCAATGGCATTTCTGGAAAATAGGGCAACTTGCCCATCAGAGAGATATTTTAAACCTCCAAATTCAACGTTTACTTTTGTTCCACTTGGTCTGTCTCAAGTGTAGAGTACAAATAATTGAACGACGCATTTTAAAAAATGCACGTTTGCACATATCTGACAAAATACCATGTTTTTGCTCATCCATTTCACACACACATCCATGTGCTTTTACGGAAAAGAGATTAACGAGGTCTAGAGCGGTTGACTCCAAAACAACAGTGCACTTTGACCGTGCCAAGTATTTTGTTGAGGAAACATTGTTCACTGCTGGTCCTCGATGCTCGATTCAAATAACGCATTTGTGACCAAGTGAATGATTATAATAATGCATATAAAATGTTGTAAATATAAGTGTCGGCCTACACGTCTACGTAATAAATGTAAGCAATAATCAACGAAGGTCTATGCGTTCTATGGAAAAAAATACAAAATGGAGCTCCTTATTAAATGTATTCTTAATCTAAATTTTCACGATTTGGTGGGATTTGAACAATCCGTGGCAATAACGAGGGGGTTATGAGGTTGGTGGTACTATAATTGCAGAGCACGGGCTAGTGGTAATGGCTGGAGTGGAATCAGTGGAATGGTATGAAAATATTAAAATATCATAACTTCCTTCCCTCAGCAGCCTCCTGTAATTTGAACAGTCAGTCAAACACATGTGATCTAGTTGCTTTGATTATCAGAACATGCCATTGGACTTCTGTTCAGGATACTTTCAAGAACAAGTGTTGAATTACATCTACAGACTTAGATCGACATTGCATCTTTGTATCTGTCCCATTATGGTTTCTGTGAGAGCATGGGCAGCGCCACTGAAGCATCCCCATTTTGAAGTAGTCTGTTTTCTTCTTTTACTTCTTCTATGAGTTGGCAAACAAACTGCAAGGGTTCACACTGCCACCTAGAGTGTGTTGTTTGAATAGGTATAAAGCCAAGGTTGGCGATTTGCTGACACCTGCAATTATGGAATGTTTCCTCACGAATATAATTAATTTGCTGATCCGTCCTTGTGACCTGGATGGAATTATATTATCCTTCCTTAACCTATTGGAAGTCCCACCCAGTTGACAACTTAAAACATGGTGAAAGTCCTCAATGGCGCCGCCCATGCTAAAACAGGTTTTTGGGCACTAGGGCCCTCTATCTCTTTGATCACGTCCAACTACATCAACAAATATAATTTTCCCATATGGAATTTGTCACGGGGATATAATCACGGCCAGCTGTGCAGGTTAGCATAGGGCTAAATGGGTCAGGCTATCTAATGGGAACAGCTAACGTGTAACGTTTGATCAAGTGCATCTACTGTACGTCAACAATTTTAATTGGCTGATGCACATTTTGAGACGAAGAAAAAGTTTAAACTTAAACTTGAACTTTTTCTAATGTTCACAAACATGGACTCATTATGTAATCCACTTGTAGACTTTGGTGAAACAGATCATTAGAATACAATAAATTTGTGTTAAACTGTCAACATATGTTGATGGGCTTCCCCAGTTTTCTCACCATAAATCCTGTTCATCTCCATGTTCTATGTAGCATTAAGTTCTCAGCACTAGTCTAAGCAAGTTCTCTTACTAGTCTAAGCCATATGATTGTAAATAATAGTGTTCAGGAAATTGCAATTGCTATCAATACCCTTTTATTTTTCAGCACTTGTGTCTTAGTCTTAGTGCAGTATTGTGAAACCTGCTCCCTGAAAAAATGTGACATTGTAGGATTGTGGAACATATCATGTGTAATATAATATAGTCACATTACACTATGCATTATATAGTACATTCATAGAAAAAAGAGTTCCAAAATGTCTCTTTGGCATTCCCTATAGGAAAACCCTTTTTGGTTCCAGATATACACCTGTAGGGTTCCATGTAGAGCCCTCTGTCGAAAGGGTTCAACATGGAACCCAAAAGGGTTCTACCTGGAACCAAAAAGGGTTCTACAAAGAGTTATCCTAGGGGAGAGCTGAAGATCCATTTAAGGTTCTAGATAGCACCTTTAGTATTTACTGTATGTTATGATGTATATTTAGAACTTCCGTTGCTGCTACTGTTGTTCAAATTGTAATACTAATTTTCTGGCTACCAACTTATAGACCTATGTATAGTGTATTTGCCCACTTAAACATTGTTTTATTGTCTTGTTTTGAACCACGTTGAAGCAATGCATCATAATGCCCTCTATGTAAAGTGAGTATAGCGACACAAACACCCAAACCAATAAATGAGTTAAAAAAATCTATACTTTTTGTGTGCATTTATTCTCATCTCTCTTTAATGCATTTAAATTGTTATAGCTACTCGTATAAGATTATCATACCACATATTTTTGACAACACCTTCAAGGACAAAACGTCCTGTTTAGTGCACATTCAATATTATTTACAATATACAAATGATCATACAGTAGCAACAGTTTAGCAAGTAAAATAAAAATAGAGACACCCTCTTTAACCAGCAGAAGACACTTGAGTGACCGAGGATGTTGATGATGCTTCCTCATCATCCCCGGACTTTAATCCCAGCAAATTCATCATGCATGAGCGGAACTGAAAGTGAGGAGGAAGACAATCACTGATGGGGGAAATTATCTTATGAAAACGATCATGTGACTAAATAAGGAAAAGTTATTTAACGGTATTAAGGTAACCATTCAACCTGACACTTAAAAACTATAAACATACCAGCTTATTCATGAAGACATAGATGAGAGGGTTGTAGACTGTGGAGGCCTTGGAGAAGCAGGAAGGTATGGTGGCCAATCGGAGATCAAAGGGTGCACCACGGTTTTGTACAACCCAGACAGCAAAGGAGGCATAGGGCATCCAGCACACTAGGAAGCCCACCACCATCACCACCACCATCTTGGTGACCTCCTTCTCTGCCTTCTGGGTGGAGGCAGAGTCTGCCTGTGCCGCGGCAGCCTGTGTGGGGAGATAAAGAGGGCATGATTCCAGTGCTGTTGTAACAGCCTACTGATGTCAGTATCTCATCCCAAAGGCTTCCACTAATAATCACTATGACATGGATAGATTCCAAAATAAGCAGAAGAAAGCATGTTCTCAATTTAGAATGTCGCTAGGTTGATTGTAATTCATTAAGATGGTGGTTAGTGTTTTTGAAATGTTTCTTTTCCTACCTTTCCTTTGAACCCTTTACCCTTTTTCATGTAGGCTTTTTCGTATACATTTTGCTAATTCCACTCGAAATTACTTAGATTACCATATTATATTTTATGTTAATCCTTGTATTGTAACTAAATATATGCTGCTATATGACAATAAACTTTCCAAAAAAACTTCTGTGACTACATTGTTTTCTATGTATTGTTTCCCAGTGATAAACAATGCCCATGTTATCATGTAGCAACTAATTCAAAGGATCTCTTCCTCTGTGTAACTTGCACATACCGCCTTCATCATGAAGAGCAGCTGGGCATAGCAGAAAACAATGACACTGAATGGGACTCCGAAGCAGAAGAAGAAGAGGAACATCACATAGGACTCATTGTTGTATTTGTTGTTTGTGGTGTACCAGTCTGGTCCACAGGAGCACTGGAGACCTTCTGGAATGTATCTGGGGAAGAGAACGGATCACAGTCCTCACCTTCAAATTCAGGAACAGTGTTTCACAAGTGTTGTATCACATGTACAAACCAAAATGATTTGTGTGTGTGTCTGGGAACTTGCGTATGTGAGGTGTTTGTACACAGAGAGAGAGAAAGAGACAGAGAGATAGGAGTGAAAATGACACTGACCTACTCCAGCCAAACAGAGGGGGAAGACTGGCAGCCAATCCAAACACCCAAGTGACTGCACAGCCGATTACTGCATGTGTGCTCTTGAATTGAAAGTTACCGACTGGCTTACAAATAACCAACCATCTTTCAAACGCCACTACTGAGAGAGACCATAAGCTCACCATACCTGCAATGAAAATTAAAACACATACATGAATGGTTTATAGGGAGATGTGAATATCCTTTATACTATGAGGATTGCTAAAGCACTGCTACAGATTATCAATTTACCAAAGGATTGAAGCATACAAACTGTCAAAATAGATGTGAAATGACTAAATGAAAAGAAATGTGACACCAATACATTCATTTCAAATTGTACATATTAAGCTTGTATATTAATAGACAATAAAAAATATGTTCAGATGCAATTGTGCTCATAGTTGTAGTATTTGTAGTCTATATATTTTCCTTACCGCCAAGAGTAGCTGTAAATCCCTCAATCTGGCATGCAACCGATCCCATGATAAAGTATCTGTAGGCAAAGGACAAGCTTGCGGTGGAGGATCCAAACATGGACACCAGCAGGTTAGCTATTGCCAAGTTCACCAGAATGTAGTTGAGATGGGATCGCAGCTTCTTGAACTGGATAGTACACACGATGGTAAGGACGTTGATAGCAGTGCCGGCAACAAATAGGAAGAACATGAAAAATGACATGCCATAGAAGATAGCACTGCCCGCCAGGTGGTCCTGAGGAACCAGGAAGGGGCTGAGTGAAGTGATGTTGTTGGTATCCAGCGCGATAGGGATGTAGAATCCCTCCTGGAGCTCCACGGGACGAGCATTCGACCTCATTGTGTTCATTTGATTTGATAACCAATTTGTTTTAGTATAATCCCCACTACCAAGGTTTCCCCACTACCAAGGTCTTATAACTACAAAGATCTATTCCATTAAAATGAGAATAAGTAATTCAAAATGCGTTAATTGCCTGGTGTCTACCTCAGGAGCTTGAAGGTTGATCGCATGTCCTGTTGGGGAACTAAGTGGACTTTTATAAGGCCTTAAGAGTGATATCACAGTGCCCCACCCTCAAATGAAAGATGTCAAGTAATTTCCTCAACACACAAGTCCTCTCATACAACCACACACACCTGCACATGTATATAAGACACAGTCCCTGAACGTAATCTTCTTTCCGTGCAGAAAAACCTGGATGATAAGGATGATCCCATTTACATAGATAGCAGTTCAGTGTTACTGCAGCCAGCTAATCTTCTTTCCAATGCTGTTAAGCCGGCTAATGGTACGCATTTCAGCCTTTTGTAATCTGCGCTCTGCTGGTTTAACTCTGGCTTTGTGCTGGATGTCTTGGTCTTTAGGGACTTATCCATAAATGCTTTTGACGTGCCATCAACACTTTCTTCAGAAACAGAGGACTGAATCGCACAAACAATTGAAATAGGGTAACATGAAAAAATAGCTCAGGTCTTTGGTGTTTATCTAATAAGCTTACAACAGCTGTCCTGACTGTTTGTAACCTTTAAACATTTTTGAATTACTTTGACAAATTCCTACAAATGGAAGTTTTGTTGCTAATGTTTACCTCAAATGTTGACTTGAGTGTTGGCTTGACTGCATATTTAATCCTTTGCAATATAACCTTCATCTTAAGTACTTATGTAATTATTTTACAATGTTTTTGTCCATTTAGGGGACCTTTTTGGCTCAAGAGGCAAATATTCTGTATAGAATTCAGGTATAGGCCTTCACGCTTGAGCAAACAAAAGAAGTAGGAGGGCTGCTTAACAAAAATGACAAGAATCTAATGATAGGGCTTAACCAGGAAAAGGACAATGGTAAACAGGTGTTGGAGCACTCAAAAAACAGGCATATACTTTATACTGTATATAACTCTTCTTACACTCAGGCATTATTCCATTATGAATACAGGTTGAAATGAAATTTCATGATTCTGAGAAATGTCAAAAAATAGTGCCGCTTATGAGTAATTCTACACAACCTGGACCCTCTCTTTCTAAAATTATCCGCAGCCATTGTTGCAACCCCTATTACCAATCTGTTCAACCTCTCTTTCATATCATCCGAGATTCCTAAAGATTGGAAAGCTGCCGCGGCCATCCCCCTCTTCAAAGGGGTGACACACTAGACCCAAACTGTTACAGACCTATATCCATCCTGCCCTGCCTTTCTAAAATCTTCGAAAGCCAAGTTAATTAACAAACAGATCACTGATTATTTCGAATCCCACCGTACCTTCTCCGCTGTGCAATCCAGTTTTCGAACTGGTTACTTGTGCACCTCAGCCACACTCAAGGTACTAAACGATATCATAACCGTCATCGATAAAAGACAGTACTGTGCAGCCGTCTTCATCGACCTGGCCAAGGCTTTCGACTCTGTCAATCACCGTATTCTTATCGGCAGACTCAACAGCCTTGGTATCTCAAATGACTGCCTCATTTGGTTCACCAACTACTTCTCAGATAGAGTTCAGTGTGTCAAATCGGAGGGCCTGTTGTCCGGTCCTCTGACAGTCTCTATGGGGGTACCACAGGGTTCAATTCTTGGGCCGACTCTTTTCTCTGTATATATCAACGATGTCGCTCTTGCTGCTGGTGATTCCTTGTTCCACCTCTACACAGACGACACCATTCTGTATACATCTGGCACCTCTTTGGACACTGTGTTAACCAACCTCCAAATCAGTGCCATACATGCCATACAACACTCCTTCCGTGGCCTCCAACTGCTCTTAAACACTAGTAAAACTAAATGCATGCTCTTCAACCGATTGCTGCCCGCACCAGCCTGCCCGACTAGCATCACTACTCTGGATGGTCCTGACTTAGAATATGTGCACAACTACAAATACCTAGGTGTCTGGCTAGACTGTAAACTCTCCTTTCAGACTCACACTAAGCATCTCCAATCCAAAATTAAATCTAGAATCGGCTTCCTATTTTGCAACAAAGGCTCCTTCAATCACGCTGCCAAACATACCCATGTAAAACCTACTATCCTACCGATCCTCGACTTCGGCGATGTCATTTACAAAATAGCCTCCAACACTCTACTCAGCAACCTGGATGCAGTCTATCACAGTGCCACCTGTTTTGTCACCAAAGCCCCATATACTACCCACCACTGCTCTCATTGGCTGGCATTCACTACATATTCGTTGCAAGACCCACTGGCTCCAGGTCATCTATAAGTCTTTGCTAGGTAAACCTCCACCTTATCTCAGCTCACTGGTCACCATAGCAACACCCACCCGTAGCACGCGCTCCAGCAGGTACAGTGCCTTGCGAAAGTATTCGGCCCCCTTGAACTTTGCGACCTTTTGCCACATTTCAGGCTTCAAACATAAAGATATAAAACTGTATTTTTTTTGTGAAGAATCAACAACAAGTGGGACACAATCATGAAGTGGAACGACATTTATTGGATATTTCAAACTTTTTTAACAAATCAAAAACTGAAAAATTGGGCGTGCAAAATTATTCAGCCCCTTTACTTTCAGTGCAGCAAACTCTCTCCAGAAGTTCAGTGAGGATCTCTGAATGATCCAATGTTGACCTAAATGACTAATGATGATAAATACAATCCACCTGTGTGTAATCAAGTCTCCGTATAAATGCACCTGCACTGTGATAGTCTCAGAGGTCCGTCAAAAGCGCAGAGAGCATCATGAAGAACAAGGAACACACCAGGCAGGTCCGAGATACTGTTGTGAAGAAGTTTAAAGCCGGATTTGGATACAAAAATATTTCCCAAGCTTTAAACATCCCAAGGAGCACTGTGCAAGCGATAATATTGAAATGGAAGGAGTATCAGACCACTGCAAATCTACCAAGACCTGGCCGTCCCTCTAAACTTTCAGCTCATACAAGGAGAAGACTGATCAGAGATGCAGCCAAGAGGCCCATGATCACTCTGGATGAACTGCAGAGATCTACAGCTGAGGTGGGAGACTCTGTCCATAGGACAACAATCAGTCGTATATTGCACAAATCTGGCCTTTATGGAAGAGTGGCAAGAAGAAAGCCATTTCTTAAAGATATCCATAAAAAGTGTTGTTTAAAGTCTGCCACAAGCCACCTGGGAGACACACCAAACATGTGGAAGAAGGTGCTCTGGTCAGATGAAACCAAAATGGGACTTTTTGGCAACAATGCAAAACGTTATGTTTGGCGTAAAAGCAACACAGCTCATCACCCTGAACACACAATGCCCACTGTCAATAATGGTGGTGGCAGCATCATGGTTTGGGCCTGCTTTTCTTCAGCAGGGACAGGGAAGATGGTTAAAATTGATGGGAAGATGGATGGAGCCAAATACAGGACCATTCTGGAAGAAAACCTGATGGAGTCTGCAAAAGACCTGAGACTGGGACGGAGATTTGTCTTCCAACAAGACAATGATCCAAAACATGAAGCAAAATCTACAATGGAATGGTTCAAAAATAAACATATCCAGGTGTTAGAATGGACAAGTCAAAGTCCAGACCTGAATCCAATCGAGAATCTGTGGAAAGAACTGAAAACTGCTGTTCACAAATGCTCTCCATCCAACCTCACTGAGCTCGAGCTGTTTTGCAAGGAGGAATGGGAAAAAATGTCAGTCTCTCGATGTGCAAAACTGATAGAGACATACCCCAAGCGACTTACAGCTGTAATCGCAGCAAAAGGTGGCGCTACAAAGTATTAACTTAAGGGGGCTGAATAATTTTGCACGCCCAATTTTTCAGTTTTTGATTTGTTAAAAAAGTTTGAAATATCCAATAAATGTCGTTCCACTTCATGATTGTGTTGTTGATTCTCCACAAAAAAATACAGTTTTATATCTTTATGTTTGAAGCCTGAAATGTGGCAAAAGGTCGCAAAGTTCAAGGGGGCCGAATACTTTCGCAAGGCACTGTATACCTCACTGGTCATCCCCAAAGCCAGCACCTCTTGTGATACTTTTCCAACCAGTTCTCTGCTGCCAATGACTGGAACGAATTGCAAAAATCGCTGAAGTTGGAGACTGAAATCTCCCTTACTAACGTTAAGCATCAGCTATCAAATACTAATTGAGTGTATGTAAACTTCTGACCCACTGGGAATGTGATGAAAGAAATAAAAGCTCTTCTATTATTCTGATATTTCACATTCTTAAAATAAAGTGGAGATCCTAACTGACCTGAGACAGGGAATTTTTACTGGGATTAAATGTCAGGAATTGTGAAAAACTGTGTTTAAATGTATTTGGCTGAGGTGTATGTAAACCTCTGACTTCAACTGTATATCCTAACTTCACTTTGTTGGGCAAAGGCTCAACTTCAAAACTCAAAAGAGCAATGACTCTTCTGTTTCCCCACTCTCGCCACCCTGTCTGCGTCGTATCAATTGAAGAGCATCACATACACCGGGAATCTTTCCCCTCAGCTGGTCAACTTTTATATTTACTGCTACCCAGTTATTACTCCTTTCATTGATGCCCTTTTCTTGAAAATGAAACAATTCACTTTTCTTGCCACCATTTGTTTTAGTCTGAGAGCATTCTCCCTGCGACCAACAGAAACACAAACAATTATCACTAGACCACTTCTGGCTACCCTTGCCCAACTCTTTTTTCACCCACCGTGAAACCAGAAATGGATTAGCCAAAAGGCAAGGGTCCACTTTTTCCATAAACTTCACTCCTACTGTCAGACTCAGCTTTTTCCTGATCCTCGGTGCATACCTCTGTCTCCGATAACTTCAGCGCACCTACCACCTCCAATACTTCATCCTCATTCACTTCAATTTCTCCTCCTGTCTTCAGCTCCCTCTGCTTACACTTTCTACCATTCTTCTTTAACAAACCATCTCCCTTTTTCCACCATTTTTATCTGACTCAAGCTCACCCTCTTCTTCCCTCTCTCTTAGACCTCCTCTCCCTCTCTTTTTCCCTCCATTCCTTCTCCGTTTTCCAAGTACACGTCTCCTTATAATAATACTGCCCTACTCCTGACAACCGTCTTGTTCTTGCTTTCTCTAGGGACTCCATTTCCGCCAAGGCGTCCCTCGCCCATAAACAACTACAGGACAATATTTGATCCTTTATTAAAATATAACCCGCCTCGTAGCTTCGCTCCGCCAGCAAACTTTCTCTTAACATTTTTTATCAGTTGACTGCGATCTTTAAAGGGAGGGAGGAGGGAGTTGGGTTCATCGCACCTCGTTTCTCGCTACCTAGGTGTTGCCTCTCACTCAGAACAAGGTTGCTTACTCAGCCTTTAACCTTTATTTTCTCCTTTTACTGAAGGTGCTTCAACAGGCACTCCCACAATCTCATTAATTAACACATTAGCTAATTAACAGGTGCGTCACCATAATTAAAGGTCTAATTCTGGCATGCCAGAATTCTTGGAACTTACGTTGTAAAGGCTTAATTTGTGCTAATTACATGATACATTGATTTGATTAAGGTATCAAGGCTTGATTGTTTAGCACTTGGCTTGAGAAGGTTTACTGACCTCTTGAGAAGGTACATTTATCCTTTAAAGAGCAAGGGCAAAAACTGAATAACAGGATATAAACATTTTACTGAGTAATTTTGTACAGAATATATATGAAATCTTTAAAAAAACATCCCAAAAATAAATCGCATCTCAGAAAAAATATAATGCTGTTGTGTGATTTATGACCACTAGGGGAGGCTACTCAACAAGCATTTTGCCCCCCCCCCCCCCCCCCCCCCCCCCCCCCCTCTTGCATATGCTGTTGTTTTTTCTAGTTGTGCACAAACTGTCGTTCTATTTGAGCAAATAAATCAATTAATAAGACTGTCCTTTTGAAGTCTATTAGCGTACCGTGCTGTTATCTTAATTTGTTTATTGGCTAAGTAGTTAATTGGTTAATTACTCTCCTCCCTAGCACATCACACAGCCCCTCTCTCAAACGTAGCCAACACATGCTCAAAGACACACTAGTTTTCTTTACCTGTAGTTCTGGAACAACCATGAGCTCATAAATGTTTTAATATCAGATCTGCACATATAACTGACATTTGTTGTGCAAATATACTATTAACGTCTTTTAAAAATGTTAGTTGCACGTGCATATCTATTTGGCCAATATTGAGTAGCCTGACAGAGGAATTTGGTTAACACCTAACTTTTTTTTGTTTCTGCTTGTGTTTTTACTTGTGTGTCTACATCTAATAGACCTAAATAATAAAGGTTTGCTGCATTATAAATTCCAAATGGCATATTGTCAAAGTAATGTACTTGAATATTTGTGTGTAACCGCTTAGTTCCTTGGTAGGTCAATATAATTAGCCATTCCCTCCCTACCGCCCCATTCACCTCATTCCCTCTCCTGCCTTCTTTGTCTTAATTCTCGGGACTTTCGACTTGTGTGACCTGTAGTAATCGCTTTAGCTGCTCAGCTCTTTCCAGAAACATGCCTAAGGCTCTTAACAGGGATAGTGGGAAGCTGCTAAGTGGGATACCTAGGGTGAGGATGCGTCACCTTGTGTAACAGTCCTGTCTGTGCTGCATTCCCATTCGGAAGGAGGCAGACAGACATATTTTAATGTTCATTTGTTTGACGAATAGCTTATAATATCAATAGTAACAAGATGATGTGAAGATGGTAAAGGTTAGAAGGGTTACATGCTTGTAGTATTCGAAAATACGGGTGAAAGTGCTGAGTGGTTCATACATCACACATAGGAGCTGTCTGTGTGCTATAGGGTTCAGGTATGTCTACAATGTTGGATACCTTATCCAACATTATGAACATTATGAAGAAAATATGTACATATTATGAGAAGTAAACCTACAATCTTTACTCGCAGTTCCCGACAAACTATCAGCTATCACTGCTAAGCTTATCCAGTCCATCTGATCTTCTTCCGTCACTAAATCCATTGCAATCCACAACCTGTCTGTGCATAACACAAGTCATCCAATTAAAACATCTATTCTCCAGCTAAGACTAGCTGGAGCTAAGACTCCATCACTGTAAAACATGCTTGATGCATGCTCCAAGTCAGATGCCTGATCATCTGGATGTCACATAATGTTCTGTAATCATGATATGTTTGACATATTAAAACTAAATCAAATGACTGGTATCAGACAGGTTCATTTCTCTTTTTATTGAGTTTGGAAGTCATGTTTAACAAATAATTGTACAATGCAAAGTAATGCTGGTAATTTCCATGTGAGCACCAACGTGTGATGTTCAAAGGAGCATGTCCAATTGGGTGTCAAATGAAAGCTAAGAGTTGATATGTTTTGGGGAAAAAGATACAACAATTTTCAATGTATAAAATTAAGCATCTGGTCAAACAGATGGAAAATGGGTCTTAGAAAAACCTAGCAGAAAAAGTCTTAAAAGGTATTAGAAATACACCCAAACACAATAATACTGAAGTAAAGACCCCTGCCAAATAATATCAATACTTAGTTTTGGAGAAATGATTTGACTTGTATAAGTTAAAAAAACATTGCCGTGTGGCTTATAATTCTGTTACCAAAAACACACATATCTTAAAGATATTTTTGAATTTCTCTCCCCCATGAGGGAGGATAATGAAAGTTCACAGAAGTAACAAGTAAAGGTAGACCTGCCAATTATAGTTTTTTTCTGGCATCAATTTTGGTTTATGAATGACAAAGTTCTGTTAGCAAATCAGTTACAGAATTACCTAAAAATCAGTAACGGAATTACTGCAATTGAAATGGCAACAATGGGAAATCATAGTAGTCACAAACCACAGTTGGGTCACCTGCTACTGTCCTCTCTTCCACTTGCATACTGTTATGTTCAGTTCATAACAGTCTGGACAATCCATCCCTCCCTCTGCGTATTTCCAGTTAATGCTACCTCTCCCTGCTCTTACTGACACCTACCCATGAGCTCCCTGTCTTTCCATTTGCTGTAACCAGCATCCACACCCACTGAGCACCGACAGACACCGGATGTCCATGGACGTTGAAAAGTAGTTCAAATTTGGTCAGTCTGCCCTCGCCTTGATTTCAACATCCACAGACTTTGTTTTTTGGGTCAGTCCAGACCGGCCTTAATTTGACAATAATATAGCCTTCCATGATAGGTGACCGGACCAAATCTGAACCAATCAGAGACGTCTATGTTACACAAGTTTGGACAGCACAGTACAATACAATGAAGCACTGTATAGTAGAGTACATTAGGGCTCCCGAGTGGCGCAGCGGTCTAAGGCACTGCATCTCAGTGCTAGAAGAGTCACTACAGACCCTAGTGCGATCCCGGGCTGTATCACAACCGGCAGTGATCGCGAGTCCCATAGGGCGGTGCACAATTGGCCCAGCGTCGTTAGGGGTGGTTTGGGCAGGGGAAGGCCGTCATTGTAGAATAAGAATTTGTCCTTAACTGACTTGCCTAGTTAAATAAAGGTTAAATATATATATATATTTTTAAATAATTATAATATACTATATTTTACTGTACTCTACTCTACTTTACTGTACGGTAATGTACTGAACTCTACTCTATTGTGATGTACTGTACTCTATTGTGCTCGACTGTACTGTACTGTGATGTCAAAACTTGTGAAACAATCTATGATTGGTTCAGTTTTGGTCAGGACTGAACAAATTTGGTCTTGTTTGGGGGCAGAGCTCATTTGAATAATAGCCAGTGTGTAGAATACACATATACAGTGCATTCGGAAAGTATTCAGACCCCTTCATTTTTTCCACATTTTGTTTTGTTACTGCGGTATTCTAAAATGGATTAAATTGTTTTTTCCCCTTCATCAATCTACACAACAACCCATAATGACAAAGCACAAACATAAAATGTTAAAACTGAAATATCACATTTCCATAAGTATTCAGACCCTTTACTCAGTACTTGTTGAAGCAACTTTGGCAGCAAACACAGCTTCGAATCTTCTTGGGTTTGACGCTACAAGCTTGGCACACCTGTATTTGGGGAGTTTCTCAGACCATGTTGTTTCTCATGGTCTGAGAGTCCTCTAGGTGTTTTTGGCAAACTCGAAATGGGCTGCCATGTGCTTTTTACTGAGGAGTGGCTTCCGTCTGGCCACTCTACCATAAAGGCCCGATTGATGGAGTACTGCAGAGAGGGTTGTCCTTCTGGAAGGTTCTCCCATCTCCACAGAGGAATTCTGGGGTTCTGTCAGAGTGACCATTGGGTTCTTGGGGTCCCCATTTACCAAGAGTCTTGATGGTTCCAAACTTTTTCCATTTAAGAATGATGGAGGCCACTGTGTTCTTGTGGACCTTCAATGCCGCAGACTTTTTTTGGTTCCCTTCCCCGAATCTGTGCCTCGACACAATCCTGTCTCAGAGCTCTACGGACAATTCCTTCGACCTCATAGCTTGGTTTTTGCTCTGACATGCACTGTCAACTGTGGGACCTTAAATAGACAGGTGTGTACCTTTCCAAATCATGTCCAATCAATTGAATTTACCACAGGTGGACTCCAATCAAGTTGTAGAAACATTTCAAGGATGATCAATAGAAACAGGATGCACCTGAGCTCAATTTCGAGTCTCATAGCAAAGGGTCTGAATACTTATGTAAATAAGGTATTTTTGATTTTAATTTGTAATTTCTTTGTACTACAGGGACTATTGATGTAATTACATTACCGTAATTCTGTTACTGGGTGTAAATCCACGTCACTTACTGTAGTTCAATAACCAAAATATATTTTTCAAACTCAAGGTATCATGTCATAGATGACACCCCATTCTTTCTGCAGACCTCTTTAAATCTTCATCCGGAGCAGTTATTATTATATTTCTGAAAAATATGGTTGCATAAATAACTGAGGGAGATTTTACCATCATTTCATCACCAAACTTTGCATCTCCACAGTTCTTCAAGTAAATGTGTTTTTGTAGTCATTTCTGTATAGATTTTTCAAAGTAGTCCTTGTGCGTAGAGTTGTATGTTTTCTTCAACTTTGACATTTTAAAGTGAAAAATCAGTCTTAGCATAATTACGTTTTTGTGGAATTGCCCTGCTACCTTTTCCATTACTCATACCATAATATGCATTCTTAAAAATTGACATGCATATGTCAATGTCTGCGTATACTATGAGCAATGTACAAAATATATATAAGTAAGTGCAAATATACATTGAGTGTACAAAACATTAAGAACACCTGCTCTTTCCATGACATAGACTGATCAGGTGAATCCAGGTGAAAGCTATGATCAATTATGCAACTCAATATTAGGAAGTTGTTCTTCATGTTTTGTACACTCAGTGAATAATGCAAATGTATTTTGTTTCACATCTTAGATTCATGACAGAGGAAAGCTAATGGTAAAACAGTCAGATAAGTCAAATAAGAAAACAGTGTAACCAGAAATCCTGAGACAAAGAGGACCAGGTCAAGGAAGAATTTGAAACACTGAGGTGAAAACAGAGGATATGAAGCCAGCCGTAGAGCGAGGAGGAGCATCTGCTTACTATAAAAAGGAAGAGTGCAAGTTGGTTAGCTGGCAGAAATGTTGCTCCATAATGCTCACCGTTCCTTCATCTACATTATGTGAATGAATTTAACAGGAGAAAACAAATCCCTGTTCTATACATTTCGCATAAAGGACTGCACAGGCAATGTGAAAAGGTAGGCTCATTTGCACTGACCTCAAATTGCA